>NC_141618.1:36239058-36605308 GCF_047967505.1 Dipteris shenzhenensis | reverse complement strand
AGTGAGCACTTGAGAGTGCAACATCTCCAGAACAAAAAGAAGCTTACAAAAGAAAGAGAGAATTTCATCATGGACTTGTTCTACATTCTAGAATAAAATATGCATTTTGGAAGGAGCAAGCTATTTCTCACCCAAATGAGTACATGTGCATTATTGTAGATGGTATGGATCAAAATACAACAACATTACCTCGATTCGTTAACACTCCACCTAAGCTATAAGGCAAATACTTTTTAAAGACACATCTATGTGGAGTGTTAGTGCACGGATTTAAGTTTTTTGCAGACATATGGATTGATTCCTTGCATCTACACGATAGCAATCAAGTTGTAACATCTGTTATGAAGGCAATTCACAATGTACATGCAGAAAAAGGTCGCCTACCAGCAACTTTGAGAATACAAGCAGACAATTGCGAACGAGAGAATAAGAATGTACTCTTCTTTGCATTTTGCTCAATGCTAATCGCTCATAGAATCTTCAATGAGATTGAAGTTGGGTTTTTGTTGGTTGGGCACACACATGAGGATATCGATCAGGTATTTAGCACAGTTTCAAGAGAACTAAAACACAAGGACATGGAGACAATGGATGACTTGATAAGAAAATGCAGGAGGCAAGTTGGTGGCCGTAAGGAAGGAACAATATGCTCAATGGTTGAGAGGATGTATGATTAGAAGAGCTTTATTCTACCTTTCATACAAAAAGGTGGTGATGCCCTGGTCATAGCGCTCCACACTATTTTCGATTTTCCTTAAAGGATGAAAAACCAATGATGCAATGGCAACACTATTCTCTTGATACAAAATGGGAACCTGAAGAACCTTACTCTCTCTTAACTTCAATCCCGAGCAAAGAAATGCATCCAACATGGGCTCCTATAAAAGAATTCAGTGAGAAATCCAAAGGTGAAATAGAAGGCTTAAAAGCTTTTATTGCATACAAAGAGGAAATGCTCCAGAGATTTCCTGATTGGAAGCCCTCTTGGAAGGAACACACTACTGTTGTAATTAGCAAGACCTACCAATTGATAAAGGACCTTGCAAAAATGCGAGAAGATGATATTAAGGCAGAACGGCCTTTATTTTGGCCAAATGTTGGTAATGACTTGCGTCCAGCATGTGGTCTCTTTGAAAATGAGTTTGAATCGTTGCTCCCACGTCCATATTGTGGACCCAAGAAGAGAGAGTTTATGCCACAAATAGACATAGATGTCCATTGTTTTGTTGCAGTTCGACCATCGGATGATGAACATGAGAACGTGAAGTTTTGGGTTGCAAAAGTAGTTGACGTGAGCATGGATGACCGGGGGAGAGCTACAACATTTACAGCGGTATGGTATGATCCAAGGGGCAGGAAGGAGAACCAAGATAACAGTACATTGTATAGTAGTTGTTTGAAAAAGGAATGGGTCCCAAACCATGAAGGACACAGAGACAGTCATAGTATCCTGGAAATCAAGGTCAAAGAAAACAAAGAAGCACATGGGGTATGATGTAGAAGATAAAATAAAATTACCACAACCAATTATTATGCACATTACAGAGTTGACAAAGATGCTCGCCCGGGAGGAAGTAGAAGGAGATAGCGCAAATGAAGAATGCCCATGATAACACCATTCAAATATCGAGAAAGAGTGAAGGTGGTGGTGGGGTTGTCAGATGAGAGTGAATGAAGATGGCACCCAAATGACAAGTGACGACAGAAAGGACATTTTGAACAAGCAAATGTTTGGATCGCTCATTTCTGTGATCATGATAGAAAAGGACATTCAAACAAGAAAATGTTTGGATCGCTCATTTCTGTGATCATGATAGAAAAGGACATTCAAACAAGCAAATGCTTGGATCGCCCATTTGTACTAAACTCATTGTAAAGGAAAAATTAAATTATTGAAAAGGCCATAGGAGATCCTTTGTACAAAGACTCATCCAGAGCAATATTTGTTGTAAAACTTATGACATGATAATGTAAAATTGCAAGCATAGATATTGCTATTTTTTGGAGTACAAAAGAGGCTTCCATCATGTCTCATGTGTATATAAACCTTTTAATTTTTTGAATATTCAAGAGAGTTATAGTTTTCTGCATTGAAAGTAAAAAGAGTCTTACAGGTCTCTTATGTATACATTTTTAAAATGTTGTGAATCCTCAATAGCATGGTTTTTCATGGATTTAAACTAATAACTCGGATTTTTTATTTTAAGAATATGATTCTTATAAACAAGAAATACAAATTTAGGATTTAATAGTAGTTTTTGCATTATTTGTACAACATTGTAGAGAGATATTTTGAAATGTCTTATGTGAAAATGATAGTGCCAGAAAGTAAACTTTTGATTCTCAAATGACAGTTTCATAAAGTAAACTTTTCAGTTGGGAAGGAATAGTCCAAAAGTAGACATATGAGTCCAAAATTAATGAAATAAGTGTGTTCATCTAAATTTTTATGGAGTCCTATAGCTAAAGAATTTTTCTTTATGTGATTGAGCATCTTATTTCTTCATGTGGGAATGTAAAAGCATGATATGCCAGTGTGTTAAATGCAAGGGAACACAAATACTGAGTGCAAGATGTGTGATCAATTGGTGGAGACTGAAAGCGGGAGGGCAACACCATATCAGGAAGCTTCTTATCATTAAGTATATTTTTTCATTGCTTTTGTTTTTGCTTCAAATATTGTTGATTCTATGAAAGTATGAACCTTTTCCATCCTCATGTCCTAGATCAATTCTTCTCTGTTATGGGTGTTCATCTTCCTGTCCAAACACTCTTCTACCAGTTTATTAGCAGCAAGAAGCAAAAAGAAATAACCATAACTTTCTTACTTGAAATCGGAATATAGTGATCCAACCAATTAAAATAACCGGTGCATATGCTTCAAACAAGCCTACGCAGTTTTCATCAATCATGACTAGAACACTGATTTGCAATGTATCTTTGATAACTTTTGCATATCAACCCAAAACCTAGCGAGCAAGTAGTCGAAATGATCAAAAAAAATGTTCTATGAATGATCGTGTTGCCAAATTGACAAAAAACATGTCGCTTTCTCCTCACAGTCATGCTAGAGCGTGGCCAGGCTTTGATACCATGTTGAGAGGAAGAGAAAGAGGAGAGATATGGACACAAGAGTTGTGTTGAGAGGAAGAGAAAGAGGAGAGAGATCGACACAAGAGTTGCTCCCAAGAAAGCGATTCTATTCATAGATCATAGGCATATATATAGTTGAGGACTAGGTTGAGTTAGGGCAAGCTATATATAGCTTTAACATAAATACCATGTATCTAGAGGCATTTTAAAATTATTGTGGCCATAGGATATGGTTTTCATGGTCGAAATTGCATTAGACCATGGTTTTCACTATGCACAACAATTGAACGCACTCTGGGTTGTCTTATTCAAACATGCCAGTGTCAAATGGGAAAAAAGATACCTTTCACATGAATTAATCCCATTGATCTTAAGACATGTGCAAAGTATCATGCCCATCGTATGTGGTTTGCATAGTTAAGGATGTGAAGATAGTGGGAGAGAGGGAAGGAGTCTCACTTGAGGCTTTCTCACAAGCACAATGGGGGAATACACACAAAGGTGGAGGCTGAAAATAGTTTTCCTCTTCTTAGTTGTGAAAGCCAAAAGAACTCAAGTACAAAGAAATAGAAGAACCCTATATGTGGATCTCAAACCAAACTCAACTAACTAAGATGGCATACTAACTGAGCCACGAACTAGTGTAGATAAGGATAGCTGTCATCCAGCTATTATTCATGGGCAGTGTACCAACCGCATTTGTAGCTAACAAGTCGGTGACATAAATGGACAATGGTCACCCTGGCATATCGCGAGTGGAGCTCGATATCTCAACACTCCCCCTCGAGCTCAATCCCAATTCCTGCACACCAAGCAAGTCTCTGAACTTGCGCAGCTTCTCTGCACCCAATGCCTTCGTGAATATGTCAGCTACCTAATCCTCTGTGCTGACATAAACTAGATCAATAAGACCTAGTAAAACCTTCTCCCGCACATAGTGATATTGCACCTCAATGTGCTTTGTTCTAGCATGATAGACTGGGTTATTTTCCAAGTGTATACTGCTCATGTTGTCACAATAAATGACAAATGGCCCATCTATAGACTGATGCATATCATAGAGTAGCTTATGCAACCAAGCTACCTCACATGCAGCCATTGCTGCACCCCTGTACTCAGCCTCTGTGCTCGACAAGGCAGCTGTAGGCTATTTCTTGCTGCTCCAGGTGACTGCAGCACTCCCAAAAGAGAACACATATCCACTGGTAGATCGACTATCCAAAATACTACCAACCCAATCAGCATCAGTGTATCCATGCAACTGTATCTGAACCCCAGCCTCATAAAATAGTCCATACTGCAATGTGGACTTCACATACCTGAGTATGCATCTAGCCGCATCCAAATGCGGTTTCCTTGGAGCCTGCATAAACTGACTTACCAACCCAACAGCATAGCTCAAATCTGGCCTGGTAATAGTCATGTAAATCAAACTTCCTACTATGCGTCTGTACATAGTAGGGTCTTGCGGAAGCTCACCTGCATCTACGCTCAGCTTCACATTCTGCTCCAAAGGAACTGAAATAGGCTTACAGCCTGTCATCCCATATTTGGACAGCATGTCCAGTCCATACTGCCTCTGCAAGAGCTATATGCCACTTGGTGATCTAATCACCTCAATGCCCAAGAAATAACACAGCTCTCCTAAATCCTTCATCTCAAACTTCTGCTTCAATAGCATTTTCACATGAAGGATGTCTTCATCACTATCACCTGTGATGATCAAATCATCAACATAAATGACAAGCAGCATAATACCTTTCTCTGTTTTTCTCACATAGAGTGAGAAATCTGCCTTGGAAATCTGAAAGCCAATAGTAACAAGATACTGTCCTATCTTGTCAGACCATGCTCTAGGTGCTTGCTTCAAGCCATACAAGGCTTTCTTCAACCTGCAAACAAACTCAGGATGAACAGCATGCACATAACCTGGTGGCTGCTCCATATAGACCTCTTCTTGCAAATCACCTTGCAAGAAGGCATTCTTTACATCCATCTGATGTAAAGACCATCCCTTTGATGCAGCCATAGCAATGAATGCTCTTACAGTCGCCATCCTTGCAACTGGACTGAATGTTTCTTCATAATCAATGCCATATGTCTGTGCATACCCCTTGACAACTAATCTTGCCTTGTATCTGTTCACAAAACCATCTGCATTGTGCTTCACCTTATAAACCCATTTACAGCCAATTGCATTCTTGTCTTTAGGCAAAGGCACCAATTCCCATGTTGCATTTGCATCCAAGGCATCCCTCGGGGGGGTCACTCATCATATGTAACCCTATCACGTGAGTTCAAAAGAAGGATACTTTTTATTCCTAAAATTTACAGAAATAAATATACATAAGGGACTATTTAAAATAGTTTTGGAAAAAATTTACAGATTTGTATAGAAAAGGGGTATATTTTATTAATGAAAAAATTTACAGATAAGGGATTTTAAATATAGGTCTTGAACGCACGTGATATAGAGGGTTTATACATAGTGACCCCCCTGAGAGGCATCCAATTCTTCATCCATGGCTTTCTCCCATTTTTCTTTTCCCATGGCTTGCTCAAAAGAAATGGGTTCTGGTTCCTGTATCACTTTGACCATATAGGCATAGTGAATGGCTGTAAATCCATCATATTTCAGCCTATCCATAGGATACCTAGCTCTGGTAGACCTGTGCAAAATAGGCTCACTTCCAGGTGCTCTCAAAACATCCCTGGTCTTCCTTACTCCAGGTGTAACAACAGAAGGAATACCCAACTCATCATCAATGCTATGTTTTGAGCCACTCGATTCACCATCCACATAAGAGTGACCTGCATTCACATCAAACATGGGCTGATCTACCTTCTCTTTTCCTTTTCGTGATACCTGCGTACCACTATCTGCATTGCTTTGACGAGATTCTCCTGATCTCAATCTACCTGTCCATGGCAAGGTATGTGAACCACTGCTAGAGGACACTGCAAGTCCACTGATATTTTGTAATTGCTGCTGTGAATTCTGTGCAGCATTACCATTTTGTGCATCTACATCAATCATCACATTTACTGGTTTATACCAGCTGCTCATCTCATAAAAAACAACATCTCTGCTCACTGTAAACTTATGAGTAGAAGGGTTATAGCATCTATACCCTTTCTGCTTCAGAGAATAACTAATAAAGATGCACTTCTCAGCTTTTGGATCCAACTTGGACCTCAATTCATCTGGCACATGAACATAGGCAATGCAACCAAAAATTTTAAAATGGGAAATATCTGGTTTCCTTCCAGTATACATCTCCTCTGGCATCATGCCATGTATTGCTACAGTGGGAGTCCTGTTCATTATGTAAACTGCTGTAGCAACTGCTTCAGCCCAATAAAAATCTGGCAGGTCTTTTTCATTGAGCATGGCACGAGATACCTCTCCAATATGCCTGTTTTTCCTTTCTGCAAGTCCATTTTGCTATGGAGTATGACTGCATGAATATTGTTGCTTTATGCCATGCTCCTACAGGAACCTTGCAAATTCATTTGAGAGGTACTCTCCCCCTCCATTTGACCTTAGGCATTTTATTTGCAAGCCTGTTTCTTTTTCAACCATAGCTTTAAAAACTTTGAAGTGCCCAAACACTTCACTTTTCTTTTTCATAAAATACACCCAAACTTTTCTGCTGTGGTCATCAATAAAGGTGACAAAGTAATGATAGCCTCCAATAGATGCAGCTTTAGTAGTCCACACATCAGAGTGGATTAATTTCAATGGCTTCTTACTCTCTTGAACATGCTTAGGAAATGGTTTCCTTGCTTGTTTTCCAAATTGATAGGCTTCACACACCTTATGCATTTCTGCAACCTTGAATTTAGGCAATCCTGTAACAATATTTTGGGCCTGCATTGATTTAAGTCACTGTACATTAACATGACCAATGCGTTTATGCCAGATATCAATATCTGCAACTACACCAGTCCCATGTGCAAACATTGCTGCACCTCAATTCAAGCATGTCCGCATCCAGCGTAAACATCCTGCCCTTCTTCTTTCCTTTTGCTATCAAGCGACCATTATTTTTCATATCCTTATCAAAGCATCCATGAGGATTGAATCTGACCTACAAGCCTTCCTCAACCATTTGACCAATAGAAACTAGGTTCTTGGTGATGTTCGAGACATGAAATACATCAGACAAGTATTTCTTTTTCCCATCCTTCATAGATAAAGGAATTTTGCCAATTTGCACAATAGGATGTGCAGTATCGTCACCAGTCTCCACAAATCCTGGTTTTTCCATTTTCCTTGCATCTTGCATCCATTCAGCATGACCTGTCATGTGGTTTGACGCACCTGAGTCAACATACCACACATTATTGCTTTCTTCTGCACTTGTCACAGAATTTGTCATATGCTGTACCATAAACAAATGCTCATTTCTTTCATCACCCTGTCTACTAGAGGATGCATAATTGCCTTGCTGCAATTTTCCATTCATAATGTCATTCTGCTTTTTGTAGCAGTCTTTAGCCATATGCCCCATTTTACCACACTAGTAGCATTCAACATTGCTGTTTGCATTTTGGCCTCTCTGCCATCCACCATGACCTCTTTGGCTCCCCCTGCCTCTAGAGTTACCACGTCCTCCTGCATAGGATTGGTTTTCTTGAGTTTGCTGCATATTATGATTTCTACCATGGCCTCCAGATCGGCCTCCTCTACCTCTGCCTCTACCCCTTCTAGCATTTGAGTAGAAGACAGTTTCTTTTGAAGTTCCTCCTAAAGAAGATGCACCACCATTTCTCTGCTTTTAAGAAATTAGAAGAGCAATCAACTCCTCAAAATCAGGAAATTTTTCACGGACGGCAATGGATGTCCGGAACTTTGCATAATCCTTTCCTAGACCATTCAAGGTCACAGAAACTAAATCGTCATCATCCACTGGTGACCCAATGGAAGCAAGTGCATCCGCAATTTTCTTCACCTTCATGTGGTAGTCATTGATGCTCATATTTTCTCTTTGCACATTGTGCAGCTCCTACTTGAGATGCATTTTCCTGGCCTACGTATTTGTGCTGTACATTTTAGCCAAAGTATCCCATGCCACCTTTGGCGTACTTGCATCCTGAATATGCACAATCATTGAATCTGAAATACTGATAGACAGCCAGTACATAACTTTTCTGGCTCTCTCATGCCATCCTTTAAATGCCTGCATTTCCTGTTGATTGGGAACATTAGGAAGAACTGGTTCTTCTTCATTTCCTGTAATGAACTCCCAGTAGCCTTTTCCCATAAGGAAATTCGTCATTCTAAACTTCCATGCTTGGAAGTTGTTCTTGTCAAGCTTTTCAGTGACAATCTGTGAAAGAGAATCATACGCCATTGCAGAACACTGCAAAATATTCTGTCACTGCAAAAGACACAGCTTTTGCCTCACAAGGGCAAATCTGCAAACCTGACGAAAGTGGTTTTTGACCACACAGTCACTTCGTAGTGATGATTTTGCATCAACAGGAAATAAGGATGATTCTACAACTCCCAATATCTGTGTGCACAGGCATACGATGCAATTTCTGTGGCAACTTTTCACCAGCCTGTAGAACAGTGGTCGCACAGCAAAAACAGGGCCTCTTCCTGAGTGCCTGCAGAGAACTTCCGCCTCCAAAACGGGCCCCGAAATGACCCCGTGGCATATAATGCCCTCTCACCACACCGTGAAGGGCGTCTCAATCTGAGACAGTGCACTCTTGCACTTCCGGTTGTGCTACCTGCAGAGATTTGCTCCCAAACTCGAAAAAGGAAAGCAACACTGGTCCTCTTACCAGGACACTGCGAACTTGGTTTGCTTTCTTGAGCTCCTTACCACGAACAAGGCTCTGATACCATGTGAAGATAGTGGGAGAGAGGGAAGGAGTCTCACTTGAGGCTTTCTCACAAGCACAATGGGGGAATACGCACAAAGGTGGAGGCTGAAAACAGTTTTTCTCTTTTTTAGTTGTGAAAGCCAAAAGAACTCAAGTACAAAGAAATAGAAGAACCCTATATGTGGGTCTCAAACCAAACTCAACTAACTAAGGTGGCATTATTCTCTGCAGCAAAAAGGGTATAGATGCTATAACCCTTCTACTCGTAAGTTTACAGTGAGCAAAGATGTTTTTTTTTACAGTGCTTGCATCTTTCTTTCCATCGAAATTTTGAAATGAGAAAGCTTTTCTACTTATCTTACTACCCGAACTAGTGTAGATAAGGATAGCTGTCATCCAGCTATTATTTGTGGGCGATGTACCAACCGCATCTGTAGCTAACAAGTCGGTGACATAAATGCACAACGGTCACCCTGGCATATCGTGACTGGAGCTCGATATCTCAACAAAGGACACATCACACCATGTTTTTCACCAAGGGTCTTGCACAACCATCAAAAAACATGTCTAGGGTGTCTTGTTCGGATGGGAAGTGTTCACATGCAACTACCATGTACTTTGAAAATTATTAAATCACACCTATCGTGAGTTTCATGAAAATTATGTGGCCATGGAATATTATTTGCATGATCGCAATCGTATTACACTATGTGTTTTAGCAGGTGTCATGCACAACCATAAAAAAACACACTCTGAGGTGTCTTTTTCAAATGTGCATGTGTCTGATAGGCATGATGCCTTTCACACAAACGAATCCCACATATATTGAAGTTAATCCAAAGTATCATGCCCATCATATAAGGTTTGGTTGGGGGTGCATTACATTATGTTTTGCACCAAGTGTCATGCACAATGGTAAAAAAACTCACTCTAGGGTGTCTTATTTGAACATGCACATATTCGTTGGCCAATAAACTTTGCACACACATCAATCCATCTTATTTTAGGGTGAGTAAAAATTAACATGGCTGTTTGATATCTAGGGTGCCTTATTCAAACATGCACATATCCGATGGGCACAATACTTTGCACACAAATCAATTCACCTATTGTGAGGAAAAAGAAAATTATTATGCCCATTATATATGGTTTTCATGGCTGGTCATATTAGACCATGTTTTTCACCAAGTGTCATGCACAATTGCTCCAGGGTATCTTATTCGAATGTTCACGTGTCGAATGAACACGATACTTTTCATGTACACAAATACCACCTATATTGTGGCAGGTGAAAAGTATCATGTCCATTAGATATGGTTTTCATGGTCTGGGAGAAATTACACCATGTTCTTCACCAATTGTCATGCACGATGTCAAAAAAACATGCTCTGAGATTATTTACATGCACCAATGTTTGATGTCCATGATTCTCTGCATGCACATGAACTACACCTATATTGAGACATGTGTAAATTATCATGGCCATACAATATGGTTTGCATGGTCAAAGTCACATTAGACTATGTTTTTCACCAAGTGTAATGTACAACGATCAAAAAATGTGTTCTAAGGTTTCTTATTTGAATGCACTACTATCTAATGTGCATGGTACTTTGCATGCATGTGAATATGACCTACCTTGAGACTTATTCAAAGTATCATGCCCATTGAATATGGTTTGCATGGTCAGGGATGGATTACACCATGTTTTTTACTAAGTGCCATGCATAGTGGTCAAAAAACATGCTTTGCCGTGTCTTATTAGAATGTGCTAGTAATTGATGGATGCAATAGTGTTCCTTCATTTCAATACCAGCTATCTTGAGGCACATGAAAAGTATTTTTTCCATTTTATATCTGGAGAATGGCCAAAAAACAAGCTTCGGGGTGTATTATTCAAACACACACATATTTGATGGCCACAATACTTTTAACTTGCATCAATACGACCTATGTTGATATGTGCAAAGTATTGTGGCCATCAGATCTATTTACTGTTCAGTCACATTAGATCATGTTTTTCACTAAGTATCAACTAGAATGGTCAAAAACCATGCCTTGGGTTGTCTTATTCCAACACGCTCATATTTGAGGAATGGAAATACCACCCACCTTGAGACACGTGCAAAGTGTCATGTTTATCCTGCTGATATAATCTGCATGATGGAAATCGCATTAGACCATGTTTTTCACTAAATTTCATGCACACAACAATCAAAAAGCATTCTCCAGTGTGTCTTATTTAGATGCACACATTTTTTATGGCCAAGAAACTTTGCATGCACATAAAAGGTTTCAATGGTCAAAGTTGCATTACTCCATGTTTTTCAACAAGTGTAATTCACAAACGGTGAGAAAACGTGCTTTGGGATGTCTTATTAAAATGTGCTAGTGTTTAATAAGTAAAATAATTTGTACCCACATGAATCTCACATATCTTGAGATATGTGCAAAGTATCATGCCCATCAGATATTGTTTGCATGGTCAGATATGCATTAGACCATGTACTAGTGTTTGATGGACAAATTAATTTGAATGCATGTTAATTTAACCTATCTTAAGAGACGAAACTATTTTTCCCATCGGATATGGTTAGCATGATCAAAATTTTATCAGACCATATTTCCCACTAAGTGTAATGCACAACGGGGCCAAAAACATGCTCTGGGTGTCTTATTCAAATGCACACATCTAATTACCACAATACTTTGCACTGCATCCATTAACACTATGTTGAGGTATGTGCAAACTATCATGGCCATAGATATGGTTTGCATGGTTGAAGGTAAATTAGACCATGTTTCTAAAAAACTATCATGTATAACGGTCAAATAACCCTCTCCCAGGTGTCTTATTCAAATACACACATATCCAATGGCCATGATACTTTGTACATGTTTCAATCCAACATATCTTGATGCATGAACATAATGTTGTGTCAATCTAATATTGTTGGAATGGTTGAAGTCACCTCGAGGGGTCAATATGTATAAACCCTCTATACCACGTGCGTTCAAGGCCTATTTCTAAAATCCCTTATCTGTAAATTTTTCATTAATAAAATGTACCCCTTTTCTATACAAATCTATAAATTTTTCCCAAAACTATTTTAAATAGTCCCTTATGTATATTTATTTCTGTAAATTTTAGAAATAAAAAATATCCTTCTGTTGAAATCACAGGATAGGGTTACATATGATGAGTGACCCCCCCGAGGAAGTCACATTATAAAGAGTTTTTTGCCAGGTATCTGTTAGATATCAATGCTCCACTCTCGTGTAACTATGCAGGAACCAGCTAACTCTACTTGTAAGCCCCCCATATGAGAAGAAGGCATTTGAGTAGCTCAATTATCTGGTAGGTCCTAGTTTGGACATTATATGGGGGCCATGTGTGGCCTAATGGCTGGACGGCTTTAGATAGAGTTGGCACACTGCCATCTAGGCTACATGCAAGTGCGGGAAGGCATCCCTTGACTGACCGCACTGAGGGTAGACAGAGTATTTCCTAGGGCAGCCCACTCTCAGGTTGCAGGGCCCATTTGGAGCCTCAGATGATCTCGAATGGCTCTGGGCCAAACGGAGACCATAGGTTAGTTGCTTTGTTTTGCACACCGGTTCTATCGTATGGTCAGTGGCTTATTTTGGGACCGACCCGACCATTTTGGGCAGACTAGGTCGGTCACCCAATTGAGCCTAACCGACTACGACTGGTGGCTATATAAGAGCAAGCCCGTGAAACCCATTTCATCACTGGCTACAGCAACCCTAATTTCCTTAGCATCCAGCCTCTATCTTCTACTGTTTCCAGCATGCCATCGAAGCTTCTTTCACAGGAGCGCACAGTTGGGAGGCAGTGCCATCTATTGTATCAGTTCTACAGTAATCAAACTTTTTATTCTCCATACTATCTTCTTTTCTCTCTTGTGTACGAGATCCTCTTATCTGTTGAGCATAGACGTTGTATTATTTTCTTACATGGTATCAGAGCGTGGACTCTAGCAAGAAGATGTGGTAATGTGTTTCTGTTTGCGAGCAAATTGTGAGAGATGGCCCAGCCTGCAAGACTATGAATCCCACTGTTCGGCAAAAGCGGAAAGTTGGACGCCTCTATCTATCCACTCTGGAAGTTCAATATGAAGACCATCCTAAGCGCATACGAGATTTGGGACACTGCTACTGGGGTGGATGTGAGGCCGGTTGTGAGACCGGATCCAGCCAATATAGGATAACAGATAGTACTAACTGTGGATGAGATTCTCGTGTGGACAAGAAGAAATGCAGATGCATTGTGTTCTATTGTCTGTAATGTAAGTGACTCCATCGTGGCATTAATTCAACATGTCACCACAGTGGAGGAGGCATGGACGGTCTTGAAAAATCAGTACGAGACCACAAATCAGGCGCGGATTCAGAATTTGGATACTCAACTCGCAAACGAGAAATTGTCTAAGTCTGCAGCGGCAAAGAAGTTCATCACCAAAGTGAAGAATCTACGTGATCAGATGACTGCGATTGGCATCACCATCACTAGCGAGAATCTAACACGAAGATGCATACGGATTCTCCCACCAAAGTATTACAATCTTGCTACGGCACTGAATACGCTGAATAGAAATCCACCCCTCAACTTTGAGGATTTCAACGCAATGCTTCTGGAGGAGGAGATGCATCAAAAGGTGAGGATTGGAGAAGATTCGGCTTTCTCAGCTGGATCAAAGAAAGATAAGGGTAAGGACTCTGGTAACCCATCTTCTTCTGATGATAAAAAGAGAAAGAAGAAGATCAAGTGCTTCTATTGCAACAAGGCAGGGCACAAGCAGAATGAGTGCCGAAAGAAGATTGCAGATGAGAAGAACGGAGTCTAGCAATGGCGCGCAGGCAGTACCAATAGAGCTGTTCATTGCAATTGAGGAGATTTGCACGGAGGCAGTTCATGTACCTGTGATGAACCGTGGATGATCATTGACAGTGGTGCATCGTGCCACATGACCAGTCGAAAGGATTGGTATACCTCTCTACAGCCGATAGGGAATGACATCCTGGTAGCAGTCAGCAATGATGCAAAATGTCCAGCAAAAGGAAAAGGTACGATTGCTATCAAGTCAGATGGAGTTGTAAAATAGTTGTCCGATGTTCTTTATGTGCCAGATATCAAGAGAAACTTCTTGTCCATTTCCGCGATCACGGATCGGGACCTCAAAGTTCAATTCAATAAGAATGGTGCATAGATCCTAGATCTTCAAGGGAAGGTCATTGGTAAAGGTACACAATGCAACAACATTTACAAACTCTTAGCTTTCAGTGCTCAAGCGGATGTGAAGAACACTAAGCTGTGGCATGAGAGGTTTGGTCATCTAAACCTTAGTTCTTTGAAGGAGATGCATAAAAGTGGAATGATTGCAGACCTACCAGTAATTTCAGATCTGCCCGATGTATGTGAAGCTTGCATGATGCAAGCAGCATCGACAGCCCTTTCCTAAAGAGGCCAGTAGGGCAAAGGATCCTCTAGAGCTCGTTCACACAGACCTCTATGAAAAGATGGAGATGGAAGCTTTGGGTGGTTCCTACTACTTCATGATGCTGATCCTCGATGACTACAGTATTTGGGGATCAAACTCCCTAAGTTTGAGCTGTACTCCTTTCGTGTGCACATTGCTTGTAATCATTGGCCTTGGGGAATCTGGGGTCAAACTCATTGATCTTGTCCGATGAAGTAGATCATGCGGCCTGGTCACCTTTACTCACTGATTACCTTGCATTTGGCTATTGTACTCTTTGGATGTTAACATCCCCCTTTTGTGTTGCTGATCCCCATCCTCGGGTCAATCGTGCTGGAGGAGGTTGGCGGTGAGGACGGACTGTGGGATGGCGCATCAGTCCAATTGTTGTGACGTGAGGCAAGTCAGGTACATGCGGTACTTCCAAAAATGGGTGGCATGCATATCCTTGTACGTGTGGAGGTGATGCCATGGAGATTGTGGACATGGAGGTAGAGGCGAAGGTCTTGGAACTGAGTCGGATTGACGTCAGGGTCGAAGACAATCTAGTTCTTTAGGTTATGGATGCGGTCATTGATGGGGAGACTGTGGGCAAGAAGATCATGGAGGAGTAAGAGGAGGAGGTGGTTAGAATGGATGACGGTGACGATGGAAGGATCTAGCACTAAGCCATATGTGTCGTTGAATGACTGGAGGTGAAAGGAAAATTCCTCCTGAGTCATCTCTTTGGGGAAGTTTTACTTGGGAAAGTTGTACAACACATTTGGGCATGTAGAGTGGATGGACTCAACGATTGATCGGTGCGCTGTGTAAGAAAACAATACAACATCTATGCTCAACAGATAACAGGATCTCGTATGCAAGAGAGAAAAGCAGATAGTATGGAGAATCAAAAATTTGATTACTATAAAACTGATACAATAGATGGCGCTGCCTCCCAGCCGTGCACTCCTATGAGAGAAGCTTCGATGGCATGCTGGAAATAGTAGAGGATGGAGGCTGGATGCTAAGGAATCAGGGTTGCTATAGCCAGTGATGATAATGGGCTTCATGGGCTTGCTCTTATATAGCCACCACTCATAGACGGTTAGACCCAATTGGGTGACCGACCCAATCTGCCCAAAATGGCTGACTGGGGTTCGGCGAAATAGGCCACCGACCACATGATAGAACCATGGCGCAAAATAGAGCAACTATCCTATGGTCTCCGTTTGGGCCCAGAGCCCCATCCCGGATCACATTTGGGGCGCCAAATAGGCCTCGCAACCTAAGAGTGGGCTACCCCGGGAAATGCTCCATCTACCCTTAGTGCGGTCAATCATGGGATGTCTTCCCGCACTTGCATGTAGCCTAGTTGGTAGTGTGCCAACTCTATCTGAAGCCGTCCAGCCATCAGGCCACACATGGCCCCCATTTAGTGTCCAAACCAAGACCTACCGGATAACCGAGCTACTCAAACACCTTCTCCTCATATGGGGGGCTTACAATTAGAGTTAGCTAGTTCCCGCATAGTTACACGAGAGTGGAGCATTGATATCTAACACCCCCCCTCAATGTCCACCCGGCAAGTGAACTTACTTTTTTGGGCCAATGCCAAGTCAATGAAGATGCCTCTCTAGCAAGTCTCTTCCAAGAGCCTTCGTGAAGATGTCTGCAACATTCTCTGTAGTCAGATAGTACACCAAGTCGACCTCTCCATCCATGATGAGCTTGCATACAAAGTGATATTGAATCTCAATGTGTTTTCTGCGAGCGTGGAACACATGGTTCTTTGCAATCGGCATGCAACTTTGATTGTCACATGATAACTGCATAGGCTTATTCTACACTACACCCATGTCCCCCAAAATCCTCCTCAACCACACTACCTCACAAGAAGCAAAACATGCTGATTTGTACTCAGCCTCCAGATGGCAAGTGAGAAACAATAACCTGTCACTGATCTCCTGCTGTCCACGTCTCCTTCCCAAATTCGAGTCATAGAATCCAGTCAAGATGTTGCCCTTAGTATAGATGATGCCATAATCAAGTGTGCCTTTGATGTATTTCAGCACCCGCATCCCTGCCCTCCAATGGTTCTCTCAGGGCTTATTGGAAAACGTGCTTAGTACACCAGTCGCAAAACTGATGGCCGGCCGTGTGTTGCACAAGTAAATCAAACTACCACAAGCCTTCTGTATTTTGCTTCGTCCACCAGTGGTGATGAATCCTCATTTGAGAGCTTCACGTCAACCTCCATAAGGGTGCCAACTGTCAGCCATGCCAAATGCCTTCAATATTTTCTTTCTTGAAATCTCGTTTTTTGTTTCAATCCTTTGAAATCAAGCATGAAAACTAGTACACAGGTTTAGCAATACTGGTACCATGCTCGTGGGGCTTGTTTCAGCCCATAAAGTGCCTTCTTTAGCTTATAGACTTTACCTTCTAAATTGGGGATTAGAAAGGTGGATTTTACATCCTGATAATCAAAACCATGTACCTATGTGAATCCTTTTGCCATGAGCTACGCCTTGTACTTATCCAACGTGCCGTCAGAATTGTACTTGGTCTTGTACACCCACTTAGTGCCAATTACCTTGCATTTTGGTGGTCAATCCACAAGGTCCCAAGTGTTGTTCTTCATTATGGAGCCATACTCGGACTGCATAGACTCCATCCACCTATCATCACCCTGTGCCTCTTCAAGACACTTAGGTTCTTCAGCACGGATCACCTCTTTCATCAAAGCATAGTTAACCAAGTGCTCCTGCACCCTTCTTTTCTCCTCTAATCTATTGGACCGGTGGTTTTCGAATGGTTCCTCCTCAATGGCTAGAGGTTCTCTGCCATCCAAAAGCTGCTTTACCCACTTCAGGAATGGCTATTGCCATTGTGGTTTTGCAGGCTCTTCTTCCTCTTCTTTATCTTGAATCCTCCCAAGCACCATTGGGGGAGTTCAGTCTACTGTTGGTGGTTGTACTGGATGGATATCTTGGTCTTGGTTGTCTGGGAAGGAAGCATCCTCCTCCAATTGATGCGGCTGTTCTGAGAAGACCACATCACGACTTACTATTACCTTCTTGGTAACAGGGTTATAGAGATGATAACCCTTCGCCTCTTCACTGTAGCCCAAGAAAATACACTTTTGGCTCTTCGGTTACCATTTGGTCCTATTAGCATCAGGGATATGTACAAAACAATCACATCTAAAAACTTTGAAATGTGCAGCTGAAGGTTTCTTACTAGAAAATGCTTGCAGTGGAGTCATCCCATTCATAGCCTTCGTGTAGCTACGATTCAAAATGTAAACTGCCGTGTTACATGCTTCAGCCAGAAAGTCTTTGGCAAACATTTCCCTTTCATCATACTCCTGCCCATTTCGTAGATGATGTGCATCTTGCATTCTGCTACTCCATTTTGCTGTGATCTATGTGGCGGGGGTTTTTGCCTCTTGATCCCATGACTTTTGCAGTAACTTTTGAATTCACTTGATGTGAACTCTCCACCTCTGTCTGATTTCAACTTCTTCACCTTCCTCCTTGATTCTTTCTCGACCATTACATGCCATTCTTTGAACTTACTAAAAGCCTCATCTTTAGTCTTCAGGAAGTATATCCATATCCTTCTACTATAGTCGTCGATCAGTGTCATGAAGTAGCAGGAACCACCCAAAGCTTCCGTCTCCATCTTTTCGCAAAGGTTCGTGTGAGCGAGCTCTAGAGGAGACTTTGCCCTGCTAGCCTCTTTAGGAAAGGGCTGTCGATGCTGCTTGCCCATCATGCAAGCTTCACATACATCGGGCAGATCTGTAATTTTTGGTAGGTCTGCAATCATTCCACTTTTATGCATCTCCTTCAAAGAACTAAGTTTAAGATGACCAAACCTCTCATGTCACAGCTTAGTGTTCTTCACATTGGCTCGAGCACTGAAAGCTGAGAGTTCGTAAATGTTGTTGTGCTGTGTAACTTTACCAATGACCTTCCCTTGAAGATCCAAAATATATGCACCATTCTTATCGAATTGAACTTTGAGGTCCCGATCCGTGATTGTAGAAATGGACAACAAGTTCCTCTTGACATCTGGCACATAAAGAACATTAGACAACTGTTTTACAACTCCATCTGACTTGAGAGCAATCGTACCTTTTCCTTTTGTTGGACATTTTGCATCATTTCTGATTGCTACCAGGATGTCATTCCCTACCGGCTATAGAGAGGTATACCAGTCCATCTGACTGGTCATGTGGCGTGATGCACCACTGTCAATAATCCAAGGTTCATCTATAGGTACATGAACTGCCTCCGTGCAAATCTCCTCAATTGCTACAAACAGCTCTACTGGTACTGCCTACGCACTGTTGCTGGACTCTTTCTTTACTCCGTTCTTCTCATCTGCAATCTTCTTTTGGCACTCATTCTACTTGTGCCCTGCCTTGTTGCAATAGAAGCACTTGATCTTCTTCTTTCTCTTTTTATCATCAGAAGAAGATGGGTTACAAGAGTCCTTACCCTTACCTTTCTTTGATCTAGCATAGAAAGCCGAATCTTCTCCAGTCCTCATCTTTTGACGCATCCCCTCCTCAGAAGCATTGCACTGAAATACTCAAAGTTGAGGGGCGGAGTTTTGTTTTGTGTATTCAGTGCTGTAACAAGACCGACGTACTTTGGTGGGAGAATCTGTATGCACCTTTGTGCTAGATTCTTGCTGGTGATGGTGATGCCAATCGTAGTCATCTGATCACGCAGATTCTTCACTCTGGTGATGAACTTCTCTACCGCTTCAGACTCAGACAATTTCTCGTTCGCGAGTTGAGTCTCCAAATTCTGAATCCGCATCTGATTCGTGGTCTGGTATTGATTTTTCAAGACCCTGTCCATGCCTCCTCCACTGTGGTGACATGTTGAATTAATGCCATGATAGAATCACTTACACTGCAGACAATAGAACACAACACATCTGCATTTCTTCTTGTCCACGCAAGAATCTCATCCGCAGTTGGTACTATGTATTGTCCTGCATTGGCTGGATCTGGTCTCACAACCGGTCTCATGTCCACCCCAGTAGTAGTGTCCCAAAGCTCGTATGCACTTAGGATGGTCTTCATCTTGAACTTCCAGAGTGGATCTAGTTAGTGCTGTCCAACTTTCCAATTTCATCGAATGGTGGGATTCGTAGTCTTGTGGGCTGGGCCATCTCTCACAATCTTCTCGCAAACAGAAACACACTACCAAATCTTCTTGCTAGAGCCCAAGCTCTAATACCCTGTAAGAAAACAACACAACGTCTGTGCTCAACAGATAACAGGATCTCGTATGCAAGAGAGAAAAGTAGATAGTATAGAGAATCAAAAATTTGATTACTGTAAAACTGATACAATAGATGGCACTGCCTCCCAGCCGTGCACTCCTATGAGAAACACTTATTTCATTAATTTTGGACTTGTCAATGTACAAATTCATTTTTACATATACTTTTGGACTAGTTTTCAGATAAAATTTAAGAAAAACCCAATCTTCAAAGCACATATAAAAACATAAAAACAAGCATTTTTTTATATATTTTTTAAGGACATGAAACTAAAATTATAAAATTTAACGCAGCGTTACATGAAAAAATAAGAGTCGGTTGTTGTAAACTCTCTTAATATTTATGGTGTTAATAAACACCTTCAAAAGTTAAGCCTGAAATTTTCAAGACTACATAAGTTACATGAAAAAATAAGATTCGGTTGTTGTAAACTCTCTTAATATTTAATGGTGTTCATAAACACCTTCAAAAGTTAAGCCTGAGATTTTCAAGACTACAGCCATTCAATTTGATGAATTTTCTATTTTCAAGTCCTTAGCCTAAATTCAACCCATTCAAGAGCTGAGCTCATCTCTTCCTCATCGATGTAGTTAAAATTAGAGAAGAGAAGTAAGGATTGATGAATTTTCTCCTGCATAACACTTTGTTTGTTCCGAATGGCTTGCGCTTCCTCGAGCGAAAATCTTCCATAACGAGCCACACGCGAAGATATCTCACTTTGAAAGTCTATCAACTCTCTCCTATATGACTGCAATTTATTTATTTCAGTAGTAGCCATACTTATTTTTCTTTCCTCTTCCTTCTCTAAGCCCTTCTGACAAGCAAAGTCATCCTTCTCGTACTGGGTTAATGGAGCTGGATTTTGCTTTCTCTCCTCTCTCTTTCCTTGGTTCTCGGCAATCCATTCTTTGAGGTTGCTAATGGCTTGCTCGACAAAATCGATTACCTTAAAAAGATCCATAATGGCTGCAAGATGAAAGGAGTATGCTTGAGAAGAGGAGGTAAGGTTGCGGGCAAGATGGAAGGAGCAAGCTTGAGGAGAGGAGTAAGGTAAGAAGAGTAAAGTGGAAGAAGTGTGGAGAGGAGTAAGGTAAGAAGAGTAAAGTGGAAGAAGTTTTTGCTGCGGGTGAGATATAGAAGACGAACGAGGTGAGGAAGGTAACGAGAGTGAGGAAAGATATAGAAGACGAACGAGGTGAGGAAGGTAACGAGAGTGAGGAAGGTAACTAGAGGAGATAAGGCAAGATGAAAGGAGTATGCTTGAGAAGAGGAGGCAAGGCTGCGGGCAAGATGGAAGGAGCAAGCTTGAGGAGAGGAAGGAGCAAGCTTGAGGAGAGGAGTAAGGTAAGAAGAGCAAAGTGGAAGAAGTGTCTGCTGCAGGTGAGATATAGAAGATGAACGACTACTAGGGAATTTATAGAACTACAGATGCAAGACCGTAATGCGAGATGACTAGATGCAAGATCGTAATGTGAGACATTATAAAATAAAATGATGGGATGCAAGACTGTAATGGGAGACATTTGAGACATATAAGATAGTGATAGTACATTGAAATCTATAAAGTAAAATGATGGAACACAAGAATGATATAATTAATAGAATCTCATCAATGAGATATTCTTTTAATATAATATAAGTTAGTAATTATTAGAATCTCATCATGAGATATTCTTTTAATATAATATAAGTTAGACTTGCTGTACATAATAAATGATAGATTTTGAGTACATTGAAATCTATAAAATAAAGTGATGGAACATAAGAATGATATAATTATTAGATTCTCATCATAAGATATTTATTGTACATAATAAATTAGACTTTCAAAAAAGTAAAACCTAATGTATTGTAATGAAAAAATATCATAAAATATCCTAATGTATTGCAACATTTAACATAAGTTTTAAAAACACTATCAATAATCAATACAAACAAGATAAAAATCTTCAAGGACTCGTGTTTCTTTCTACATATTTTACAACTGAATAGAGTCTGATGAGTCCTCTTGAGGCTATGATTCTCTAAGAGTACATTGAGTCTCTACTTGTGTGGATGGTGTACATTGAGATTCTACTTCTGGTGCAATCGGGATAGACTTAATCTCTTCCTCCTTTACAAGATGTGATGTTGTAGATGCACATTGAGTCTCCACTTCTTGTGTAGGAAGAATGCATTGAGTCTCTAATTCAAGTGTAGAATTCAAGTGTAGACTGTAATGCTTCTACTTGAGGCTGTGATACAGAAGGAGACTAAATTGTCTCTTCTTTTTCTTTGGCTCCCTCAGGTTCTTCATTGAGTCCATCATGTTGTTTCCCAATGATAGCAGTTAGATAGTGAACAGTCTTAGCCACAAAATCTTGTAGCTCGAGCTTGGTATATGCTTCTATGGAGACATGTTCAAAAATTTCATTGAGATACAACATGAAGTTGTAGGCAATTCTCCACCCACTACTAAACATGTCTTTTTGGTCCACTGCGAGGCGTGTCTGGAAATTCGGTTGGTCTTGATGCTCCCTGATTTTCATAATCGCAGAAACTAACTTGTTTGCAGACCTGTCCATCATGACATATGACAAAGTGAATTTGTGTAGTAAATAGTAACTTGATGCATGTTCAAAATGATATGATAAAAGAACACTTACTTGAACACCGCGTGAAAGCCTGTAATTGAGTTGACAAACCAACAATGGTTGTCATCAAGGTCCCATACTATCAGGCTCTAATGTGAACTACATCACCAATAAAGAGCGATAAGATTTATCACAATATTAAGTATTAATTGACACAATATTATAAATAAGAGAGTAAAAGAAAGATTGAGACCATACTTATTCTCATAGTATGGCATAAAGACAAGTAGTATGCCATCCAAGTCTAAAGGTTGTAGAATTGAACAAATATCGTCTACTGTCTTCTTGGTATCACTAAGTACAGCTGAAAGAAGAGAATCGAGCATACAGACGCGATTCTGTACTGATCTAGGAAAATGAGATATAACCGTACTGCAGCAATAAATAAACAAATGTTAGAAGCAGATTGAATCAAATGATTGAAGTATCAAGTCAAGAGATGTTCATATCAAACCTGAGGATGGCCATCATGACTTTGTCATTAGCCTCTTTCAAAGGGTCGGAGAGGATTGTAACTTCCTCGCTACCAAAAGTCAAAACACGAGGTTGCTTGCTAATGATGACCTTAACCCTTGAAGAGCTCCCCATTTTGTTCAATACAGTGGTTACATCAGGACAACTTATGGGTGTAGCAACCAATGTTTCCTCTGGATGCTCCACCACGTTATCAATAAATGCCTTAATGATAGATGACATAAATGCATATAGATGCAAGTCTGTATATGTGGACAATGAGGTTTCACCGCCTCTCAAATCAAAAATTTGAGCAAGGAGCAAGAAGCAGTTATATCCAACTCTCCACCCACAACTGTGGTCATCATTCTGCTTCGCTACAGGGCATGTTACATACTCTATTTGATCTTCCAAGTCACCCTCCATTTTCATAAGTGCATCTATAGCACTTACCAACTTTCGAGCAGATCTACACATCAAAATAGAAAACATAAATGAATGTGCGCATTGCATAGGATGCATCTCATTGACATAATTATGACACAAGTAGGTTATACTTACTCTGACACACTGCCATGGATAGATGCTATTGAATTGACAAAGAAGCATTGCTTGGCTAAGATGTCCACAATTACCAAGCTCCAATGCAAGCTGCATTATCAATCAAGAATAATTATTATTTGATATAATCCTCCACAATGTAAGAGATAAGCTAGGTAGGGATTGATACTCACTCCTCGTGATATGCGGTAAAGATAACTCGTGCCGCAGTCAAATCAATAGGTTGCAACCACTTAAAAACGCCATCTATGGTCTTCTGCTTATTGCTAAGTACACTAGAAACAAGAGGATCGACCATATATGCACATCTTTGTATATATAGCAGAAGCTATTGTAAAACCATACTGCAATAAAAAGAAAAGAATATTAGTTCATTTGATCCAATGGAAATACAAAAGCATAAAGTCAGTAAAAAGTTTGTGTCAAACCTGAGGATGGCTATTATAACCTTGTCATTGACCTCTTTCTTGAAGTTTATGAGGATTGAAATGTCCTCTTCATCGAATATAAAAGTAAGAGGTTGTTCTCGAACTTGAAACCTAACTTGAAATGACTTCTCCATTTGCTGCAATGTATGATTATTTTCTAGAGTCATCCGATGGATAGCCAGAGCAGCTTTGCTTTCTTGAGATGAGCTTTCTATATTCTCTGCTCCAACTATGTCCTCCTCATCCTCCTCCTCTCCCTTCTCCTATAAAAGGATAAAATAATTATGAGATTCAAAATTTTAAATTAATTATAAATTTAAAAAGACCTTTAAATGAATAAAGAAAATTAAACATAAGTCTTCATACCTCTACATATCTTCGTGGTCTTTTTATGTAACCTTCAGAGGCAAGGTCAGTGTCATATCCATCTTCTTCTGCTTCCTTGCTATCGCTGGTGTCCTCACTATTATATCCAGAGCTTTGATCATTTTCATCATCTTTCTTGCTCTCATCATACATGATCTGCTCTATGTCATCCTCTTCATGTGAGATCAGACCTTTCTTATCAAACTTTATTGTGAGAGAAGCCACGGTATCAAGGTATTTCAAACAAGCAGGGCTGTCAATAATATTTACATTGTGTCCTTTTCTGATAAGAGCTTCAAATAGATGTCCCATTCGGCACAATGTGACTTCCCATCCGGACGGTAGCAAAAATTCCATCATACTAATTAAAAGATCAGCACTTTTTGCTGGCCTTTCATAGTGATTTGCGTTGCGATGGAGGGGACTTGGAGCTTCATGCTCTTCCAGCAGTAGTTGCAATCTCTTTGCATTCCCTCTTATATTGTTTTGTAAGGAGTGATCATTGTAAGGGCTCTTCATGCACAAGAAAAAGGTTTTGTAGACTCTGTATCTTGAGACCGCATTCTCTCTTGTCCCTTTTTCTTGAGTATATCCCATTGTAAATCTTGAGCTCGTTGCCATATTGTTTTTCTAGGGTAGCAGACATTTGTTCCTTGTCATGTTTATCAGCAAATATGACTATATTACATTGTCCCACTCTACCAATGGTGGTATGTAATATTCTGTCAAGGAGTGGATGGATGTCATCCGCTGATATTTCATAGACAAAGAAAAGCTGAGGTCTCTCCCAAGCAGTGTCGTCGGACAAAAAATCACTCAATGAAACTCCCTTGCACTCAACACTCTTTCCAGACTCTGAAATGATTTCATGTATGAAATAAAAGCCCTTGTTCAAAGTCTTTTCTTTTCTGAGAGTGTGGTTATTGATGACTTTTTGTGCATATGCATACACATTTTCCGGAATGTCACTTCTCATAGAGGGAGTAATTTTAGATCCATCATCTTCTACCTTCACCCATTTATGTGCCCAAGCCTTCTGTTTAGCTGACGGTGGATGGACAAAAGTAGTAGAGCCTAACCCGCCTTCACAGCCACACTCATCCACGTTCAAAACACCCGAACAACACAATCACAAGGCAAAAGGCATTCAATCAACATTTTCCTCTCTATAGATCTCCTGAGACAACTCACTCTTGGATACATTTTCTCCAGAGCCAGACAACCTCAAACAAAAATGCAGTGGACCACACAGCCCATCACAAGCGGACTCCTTCCTTCAATAACTCTGAAAGCATTCAGCTTCAAATGCATCCAACCCACAAAATGGCCACGGTCAGAAGTCAGACATCTTATCATGTCTTCCCAAGATCAACATCAAGTACCATAAATGATGCAGCCTGCCATTTACTAAGCAATAGCTCATAGTCAACCATATACAAACCCACACAAAAGACACCTCAAGCAAAGACTTCAGCCTCTTTAATCTCATGCAAGCCCAACCACATTCTTGTTGCAGCTCATGCTTCCTCAAACCAAGGTACTTCAGCTTCTATACATGATTGTCCATCCTATTCTCTCAGCCCACTTCTTCAATCGGTTCAGTCACTTTGGCCTTCCAAATAGCTCTCTTTCCATAGTCCTCCTGCTCACCGAACAAGCTTCTTCCCAAGACCTTCAATCGCTCACGGGTTTCTCACCGCTCCTACGTGAAAATAGCCTGCAATTCCTTTATCCCGCTATCTCTTTGCATACGAGTTCATGAAGTCTCTGTCACTGAGGATACTCCACCCAAGCCTCCATAATAGCTAAGCTTCTCACAGCCAAGAAAACTAGTAAGAGCAACCGCCCGTGACTCTTCACACTAGTCCACTGCAGCTCATCGTTCATCTCCATTTCCACGTATCTCCTCATCCTCACAGAGATCATGGAGTTCATGCATCTTCCCAAATAAACTGCCCGAGACGTAGCAACACCTTTCCATGAGACCAAGAAGCACAACGTGCATACTCTCCGTCGCTTACAATCCTCTCTGGATACCAAGCCAGACCCCTCAATCAAATAAACCTCAGGCTTCCATAGTCACCTCCAGAACCTCTCACCACAATGACTGCACGCTCAGGTTTCTGGCTCCTGCTCCTGCACGACCTTTACGAGCTCACCGAACCTTTGAGCAAGACCCCCATCGCACGTCACCTTCAAGGGTCCAGAGCACAGCAGCTACCCTCTTCACGGAGCACCCGAAGCCCTTGGCCTCTCGTCGTCTACAAGCCCCAGGCCATAGCTCCCTTCGTTCCAGCCTTCAACTCCACTACTCTGCATCCGCAAACCACGGTCAGCCCTTCTGCGTTCTACTCCAGCATCAATCCTTTCGCTCAATCCTACATATGCTCCTCCCCTTCAAACTACAGCTTCGCTCCAGCTATACATCTCCCGCTCAGTCCTTCTCGAAGCCTTGCATCACGTACCTCCCCTACACAGCCCACGCTTCTGCGCTCAGCTCAATCGTACGTACTGAGCCACCCACAATCCTCCGCTCCAACATCTGCGAGCCACCCACCCGACTTCTCCCTGTCTATGGCCTCTGAACCCGAGAGGCTTTCCCCAGGCCACCTTCCAACTCTCAGGACCATTCCCCAGCCTGCCTTCTCTCCGGCCCCCAGAGCTCACGAAACTCTCCCTTCTTCTATGATCCTCCCTCGCGTCCGATCTTCAAGCTCCTTCTGAGCCCTTCCGCCATCCTTCATCCAGAAGCTTGCTCTTCCTCATCACGTAGCCACCTGTATGCATGCTTTTTTGATTATGGCCACGTCACCTTCTACTTTTTCACCACTCTCCCACTCTTTCCTTCAAATTATACCAAGGCAATTAGTTGCCTATACTCAACCTTAGGCACTCCACCTTTGCACATATCCTGCTAACCAGCATGTAATGCTCAGTTCCCCACAGACTATCACACAACTATGAAGAGTACATGTCATCCCACAACAAAACCCCGTCACACTGCTCTGGATTAGCTTGGTGCTCCTTCACTGCACTTCATTATCTCCCAGAGTCCCTGTAGAAGTGTCTTCCATCTCAAGACAATATATCATCAGTGTGGAGTCCTTCATGAGAGTATCCATAGCTCATTTCCACAACCAACTAGCTATATACATAGCTATGCACTCACCCAACAACATGCAACAAGTGAAAAATATTTTTCCTTTTTTATCCACACATCTCTAGCAACCCCTTCTCTTCTGCTGTGACATTCATGTCCAGCAGCTAAAGAAGAACATCGGCAAACCACCTGGATCAAAAACAAAGCAAACTTGTGCTCTATGCCTCTGTTTTTCTCCTCCCGGATCAAAAGGATAACTTTGAACCCTCCACTGCCAAATGTGCATAATCCACCATCCTCCTGGATCAAATGGAATCAACAACACACCAATTTGATGTAGCCACCAGCTCCTTCCATGTATCCACTTCCTCACTAAGCCTCCAGGATCCCATATCTTATCTTGCCAGGATATTACACAACTCCACTGGCTATCAGCCGTCACACTTATATCATGAGTCTTGCTCCTCTTCTCATGAGCTACATTTTTTGAGGTCACTACCTCACACACAGATCTCACGGGCACAACCAGCTCATAATCTGTGATTAGGGACTTCTCGGCATACCCTATTGCCTCAACCTTGAAAGTTGCAAAACTTAACCCATCACATGAATTATCAAGATCACCCAGGAGCAAACAAACATCTCTTCCACCTGAAGAATGCTCAAACATACCAGCATACTCTTTCTTGTCATTGCCAACCACACATGCAAAATCCACAAGGGTATCATCAAGTAAAGCATCCAGCTGATCATCAATCACACTATCACTGCTGTCCTTCTCAACATGCATACTGGTGTTTTCATTCTCTTTCGAAGAGATCAATACTAACATATCATCCAGTGCATCATCAAGGACACAATCCATCTCATCCTCTGAATCACCATCATCTTGTAAACACTGAATCTTAACCTCATCATACTCATCACAATTTGCATGCACACAATCAACACTTGCTGTCTGTAGGTCTTTTACTTTATCAGTAATAACCACATCAGCTTCATCACTGTCACACATGATCGAGCTCTCATCTTCACTAGTTTCACCTTTTTCTTCCTCACTTGCTGAACCTGAAATCTTAGCTTCCTCGGTATGCACAATCACAGTGTCAACCACAAACTGATTGCATTCAGCCATCATAGGCATATCATCACCACTCAACACTGGAGCATGATCATCATCTACACACATAGACTTATCCTTAGCTGCCTTTAATGGGCTCTCAACATTTCTGCCATCTATGGTAGCAACCCCTTCTCTCGGGCTCTCTTCTACCGCCTCACACAGAACTAGCTGAGCAACACCCTCCTTCATAGCAACTGACGAGCCTCCACTCATAAGTGTAATGATATCCAGCTCCTTTACATCATCAGGTTCCTTCAACAGTGAAGACAACTGACTCTCTTCCTCTGATGAGATGCTCTCTTCCTCTGTCTCACTCAAAAAATCTCTCTCTTCATCTGTGACTGTCTCCTCAAGCTCCTCTTCCAATTCCAGTCGACAGCTCATCACATAATCTGGTACTCTCCTTGCATCAGCTGAACTTCCTTCTCCTCCATCCATAGCAACTCTCCTGTTATTTTGACCTCTGCTTCTTCCTGCAATCTCCATCCAATTTAGGCTGAGTGTTTTCATCAGCTCCACAGCTTCATGCAATTCCTTTTTTAGGGAATCATCCCGCATAGGAATAGACACCGGCTCTCTCTCTACATATGCCTTAATCATTTCTGGCCTACTGACCAGGGTTTTAGGCTCCTCTTGCATACCAAGCTGCCTTAGTCTCTTAACCTTCCATTCTTTCTCTCTAGCCACTCTTACTGCATCCTCAAAACTATCAATATTCTTCATCTCCACCTTCAGACGGAGTGAAGGCTCCAGACCAGCCACAAACCGGTCTCTCTTTATCATTTGCGGGGGTACTTCAGGAATTAAAGCTTCACACCATAGACTCCACAGTCTACCAAACTCTATCAGATACTGATCCACATCCTGACTATCCTTTTGCTGAATTTTGCACAACTCCTTCCATACTTCATTAGGGCTCCTGGATTGTGCAAACCGTGCAAGAAAAGCTGCTCTCACCACTGTATACTCCGGATTTTGCTGCTGAGGATGAACAGTCTTGAAGGCAGTCATTTGAGTCTGCAACCATGCTTTTGCATCTCCCTGCAAACAATAATTCAAGATCTGAAACAGAATCTGAGGGGTTGCCCTATCCTTCATAAGTGCTGTGAATTCCATCTTTTCCAAGAATCTCACTGCATCCTCATATGGCATCCCCCAAAACTCTGGAAAGTCCTCTGCCATCCTCACAATCTTTCAACTGTCACACACCCTGGCTTTCTCAACCGCAACAAAACTCGAAGGCAACAAAACAAATACACTACTGAAGAAGCTCACTCTACATCTGAAGAGCATTTTTTTTCCTACGGGCAAGCACTTTCAAAGCTCTCTGCACTCTAGCTCGGAGTCGGATCACACGTAGCTGGACTTCAATACATCTGTCCTTCCTGTGACCACATTTTCCACACCACTCACACTGTATCACTCTCATGTGTGGATTTCTCCCCATTGCTTGCAACACATCTCAGAACACCTGCTCCTCCAATCTTGTAAACTGAAGTGAACTTCCTCCGTGGAGGCACCAAAACGTGGATGGACAAAAGTAGTAGAGCCTAACCCGCCTTCACAGCCACACTCATCCACGTTCAAAACACCCGAACAACACAATCACAAGGCAAAAGGCATTCAATCAACATTTTCCTCTCTATAGATCTCCTGAGACAACTCACTCTTGGATACATTTTCTCCAGAGCCAGACAACCTCAAACAAAAATGCAGTGGACCACACAGCCCATCACAAGCGGACTCCTTCCTTCAATAACTCTGAAAGCATTCAGCTTCAAATGCATCCAACCCACAAAATGGCCACGGTCAGAAGTCAGACATCTTATCATGTCTTCCCAAGATCAACATCAAGTACCATAAATGATGCAGCCTGCCATTTACTAAGCAATAGCTCATAGTCAACCATATACAAACCCACACAAAAGACACCTCAAGCAAAGACTTCAGCCTCTTTAATCTCATGCAAGCCCAACCACATTCTTGTTGCAGCTCATGCTTCCTCAAACCAAGGTACTTCAGCTTCTATACATGATTGTCCATCCTATTCTCTCAGCCCACTTCTTCAATCGGTTCAGTCACTTTGGCCTTCCAAATAGCTCTCTTTCCATAGTCCTCCTGCTCACCGAACAAGCTTCTTCCCAAGACCTTCAATCGCTCACGGGTTTCTCACCGCTCCTACGTGAAAATAGCCTGCAATTCCTTTATCCCGCTATCTCTTTGCATACGAGTTCATGAAGTCTCTGTCACTGAGGATACTCCACCCAAGCCTCCATAATAGCTAAGCTTCTCACAGCCAAGAAAACTAGTAAGAGCAACCGCCCGTGACTCTTCACACTAGTCCACTGCAGCTCATCGTTCATCTCCATTTCCACGTATCTCCTCATCCTCACAGAGATCATGGAGTTCATGCATCTTCCCAAATAAACTGCCCGAGACGTAGCAACACCTTTCCATGAGACCAAGAAGCACAACGTGCATACTCTCCGTCGCTTACAATCCTCTCTGGATACCAAGCCAGACCCCTCAATCAAATAAACCTCAGGCTTCCATAGTCACCTCCAGAACCTCTCACCACAATGACTGCACGCTCAGGTTTCTGGCTCCTGCTCCTGCATGACCTTTACGAGCTCACCGAACCTTTGAGCAAGACCCCCATCGCACGTCACCTTCAAGGGTCCAGAGCACAGCAGCTACCCTCTTCACGGAGCACCCGAAGCCCTTGGCCTCTCGTCGTCTACAAGCCCCAGGCCATAGCTCCCTTCGTTCCAGCCTTCAACTCCACTACTCTGCATCCGCAAACCACGGTCAGCCCTTCTGCGTTCTACTCCAGCATCAATCCTTTCGCTCAATCCTACATATGCTCCTCCCCTTCAAACTACAGCTTCGCTCCAGCTATACATCTCCCGCTCAGTCCTTCTCGAAGCCTTGCATCACGTACCTCCCCTACACAGCCCACGCTTCTGCGCTCAGCTCAATCGTACGTACTGAGCCACCCACAATCCTCCGCTCCAACATCTGCGAGCCACCCACCCGACTTCTCCCTGTCTATGGCCTCTGAACCCGAGAGGCTTTCCCCAGGCCACCTTCCAACTCTCAGGACCATTCCCCAGCCTGCCTTCTCTCCGGCCCCCAGAGCTCACGAAACTCTCCCTTCTTCTATGATCCTCCCTCGCGTCCGATCTTCAAGCTCCTTCTGAGCCCTTCCGCCATCCTTCATCCAGAAGCTTGCTCTTCCTCATCACGTAGCCACCTGTATGCATGCTTTTTTGATTATGGCCACGTCACCTTCTACTTTTTCACCACTCTCCCACTCTTTCCTTCAAATTATACCAAGGCAATTAGTTGCCTATACTCAACCTTAGGCACTCCACCTTTGCACATATCCTGCTAACCAGCATGTAATGCTCAGTTCCCCACAGACTATCACACAACTATGAAGAGTACATGTCATCCCACAACAAAACCCCGTCACACTGCTCTGGATTAGCTTGGTGCTCCTTCACTGCACTTCATTATCTCCCAGAGTCCCTGTAGAAGTGTCTTCCATCTCAAGACAATATATCATCAGTGTGGAGTCCTTCATGAGAGTATCCATAGCTCATTTCCACAACCAACTAGCTATATACATAGCTATGCACTCACCCAACAACATGCAACAAGTGAAAAATATTTTTCCTTTTTTATCCACACAACGGTAAAGCTGATGCCATCTGCCTCACAATGTTATGATCAATTTTACATTGGCTGATTGGAATATTTTTTTCTCCTAATAAATATTCAATTGCACTCTTTACTGCATCACGCTTGACCTGTTGGATGATGTTATCTTCCATGCAATGATCTTTATCCTTTTTGCCAAAAAACCATTCTTTGGACATTAATTTCTCTACAGCAAGACTTGCATATTTATCTGGTAGGTTTCTTAAAGGCCTCCACATCCGAGCTGTCATCTCTTTTTTCTCAATCTTCTTTGCCTTCTCTTTAATCAATGATGGAGCCTCATATGTAACATCTCCTTTCTCACATGCAAGACACACGTCTTTGATCTGATGAAAAACTTCATCACTACGGAAAAGTATGCTTGTGTAGTCTTGATACCTATCCCTTACTGTCTTGAAGCTTGTAATCACCTCAGCTCTTTCCTGCTTTCCCCTTGGTACAATGGCACTCAAGCATGTGTAGAAGTCAACAAGATTATCCGCTTCCACTTTAGTTGCAGTTCTTTTGAGAGTGGTCAAAGGAGAATTAAAAGTTTTCCATATGGTCCTAGCTTTGAGCAACATCTCTGAAGTGGAGGTGATTTTTCGTAGTGCATAAATGTCATGATTAAGTCTTTCCGACTCAATCAAATATTTTTTCTCGTTCTTGAAGATACAGATGCATGCAGAATAGTAGTGAAATTGAGGCACACTCGCAAAAGTTTGATAAGTAATTTCTCCTTTCTTGTATGCATCTCTAGAGCGCTCATTACAAGCATGGGCATAGTGCTGACCATCTATTGCCTCAAATGTACAATGAGCTAAGAAATTTCTCTTGGCATCCCTTATATGTCGTTCTGGATCATTCACTGAACTCTGTCCTTCTTGAAGTGAGGGAACTTGTTTTTCGAGGAACTTAGTGAATTGCATCTCAAAATCTATAGGTTGAGAGAAATTGATGGATTGACTATAATCTCCCATGACTGGCCAAAATGTTCTTGGACGGAGTACCAAATTAGAAACAACTGATTTTTTTCCATCAATCAAAGCCTGAAAAATCTTTTCAGCATAGGCTGTATCTAAGGTCCTGCTGTTGGTGAAGACACTTGCTTTGACCACTGTTGAAGCATGTATAACTTGAGTCTTCTGGCCCCATATATATCCTGGATCCTCATCTGTCACAGCCTCATTCAAGCGAAGATTTAGGTTCTTCATTGATAACATTTCTGCTTCTAGATCTGACTCCATTTCAAGACCCTCCGCATCCTCTTCATGTTCTTCCTCTTCTCTTCTTTGCCCTTTCTTTGTATATGAACGACCTCTTTTTCCAGTTATAGGACTTGGAACTGTAGCTCATGAAGTACTTGCCTTTTGCATTTGACGTCGAGGTTTATTTTTTAGAGGCTCAATGTGAACTGCTTTAGATCGCCCTACTTCTTCTTCTATTGCCTCAACTTCAGGTATACTTAAGGGCTTCACTTGTTCTGTTATTCCATCAACTTCATGAGTTACACCATCTAAGTGAGTAATACCATGAACAAGAGATGTGTGTGCATGTCCTGTCTTATCTGATGCATGTCGTGTCTCACTCAATTCAATTTCTGTCTGAGATGCATGTGCATGTCCGGTCTCCACCAATTCAATTCCTGTCTCAAATGTAGATCCCTTGTAAGCATCCATGTGTACAAGACCCTCATCCATTGCTACAATGTGTTCTGTCTCATCCACTCCACTTCCTCTCTCATTTGTATTACCATGAACCAAATCTACATGGCATGTCTCATCACTTCCTTTCTCATGTGTGGATTCTTGCACCTTAGGTCCCTCCAATGAAGTTGAACCTTGTTGGATGACACCCTGAAAGTATTCAAGGATAATCTTTGACTGCATTTTTCTTGCTTCCTCAATGGGAAATTCCTCCCACACATGTTGAAGGATCTACAATGCAGGAACAAATTCAGGAAATCTAGGTGCTTTTGGCGGCAGCATCACAAAGTGCATTGCATCTTTCTTAGAAAGAAGAAACGATCTGTTGCTCATTCTTGACTTTGTGTAAATCATCATTGTACTACTGTCTTTTTCAATTTTTATTCCTACTAAAGTGCCCCCTTGAATCAAATTGCTCTTTGAGAAAGATACATTTGATGCGCACTCATCTTTCTCCAACTCTCTCTTTGTCATCACTAGAATGAGATTTCCTTTACTTAAGACCAAGAACCATGCTTTCCTTGTTGTGTCAACAACTGTCCAGTTTGTGAAGTCCTTTGGGGCATAAATTCTTCCATTGTATTTCAGTGTCATGCCATTGACAAATGCTGTAGCCTCAAGATCCATCCTGTATTCAAGCACAACACAAATTTTAAGTACTTTGACAAACTACAATTACTTTGAAAAATCAAAAGTACAATGAGTCCCATTAATACGCCTCAAGTTTTTATTCTTCCCAATCATATAAGTATCAATTTCATGCTTTGGGAATAGCCTAAAAGGCTTTACAAGGCTTAGAGCATAAATGCTTTGGGAATAGCCTAAAAGGCTTTACAAGGCTTAGAGCATAAATGTGAAAAAAAATAAGGATTTATAATGATCTCTGAATACAAATTTGAAGTCTGTCATATATAAGTACAAAATGCTCTGTCAACTCCCGCAACTGATATAAGTGTAAAATGCTCTGTCAACTTCCACAACTGTAACCTGTCATGTCCACTGATACAACTTTCAATCATCTTGAAAGTTTAAAAACCTTAATCGTTGCTTAAATGGTAGGGTTGTTGTGACTGTGAAACCGAATGTGAACGAATGGACTGACTCCGATTAGGAACTAGTCGGGAAATTTTGAGCATGGCTTTGATTGGTTTTTTTGGAGTTCTCTCCTCTAAGGACAAACTAATCTATGCTAATCTAGACTACACCAACCGTCGAAGCGAAGAAAAGCAAGAAATAATTTCTTTTCCATTGTTCTTTTTAATATCCTTAGGTTGCGAATTAAAAGCAAAAAATAATCTATTTTCCATTATTCTTTTTAATACACTAAGATTGTGAGTTTAAAAAAGATAAATTTTATATTTTATCTTTTTTAAACTCACACCCCTTTCTCTCTCTCTCTCCCCCCCTTCTCTCCCCCCCCTTCTCTCTCGCTGCCGCCCCCATCCTCCCACCCCACCTTCCCCATTCTCACTCCCATGCCCATGTCCATTCTTTCACCTTCCCCATTCCCACTCCCTCTCCCACTCCCATCCTCCCACCCCTTTCTCTCTCTCTCCCCCCCCATTCTCTCTCGCTGCCACGGCAGCGGCCCCCCCCTTCTCTCTCTCTCCCTTGTCCTTCTCATTTTAAAAAAGATAAAATTTATATTTTCGAAAACTAATTTACTTACAACTCATAAGAATTGAACATTCACATTAATAAGAAGTTAAAATCTTAATAAATTTGAATTTATATAATAAAAACTATAAAGTAGTTTAACTTAAAGTTTATGAAAAAATAACGTAAAATCAAGAAAACAAGACTTAAAATTAAAAATTTAATATTTTCCTAGAAGAATATATTAATTCTCCCTAAAAAGAAATAAATTAAAGTAATAATAACGAATATTCTCCCTAAAAAGAAATAAATTAAAGTAATAATAACGAATGTAAGTTAAACTACTTTTAAACTTTTAATTTAAAATGTAATAAAATTAAAATTATACTCTTTATATTCCAAAACAAAATGCATTATAGTCTAAATTAAACTAGTAAATTAAAAATGAAAGTGAAACTCATTTTAAATTCAAAAACAAAGAAAAATTTAAAATTCAAGTTTCTACAAGTTTTGCTTTTAGCATACATTTGTCTTTTCACATCCACGCATTTGTCTTTTGAAACACAAGGTTGTCTTTTATCACAATTTTCACATCCACGTGTTTGTCTTTTGAAACACAAGGTTGTCTTTTGAAACACAAGGATTCATAGTTTAAAAAAAGGTGGGAAATTTGAAATTCTAGTTTCCACATGTTTCTCTTTTCAAACACCAAGGTTTATAGTTTGTTTGTTTAAGTTTCGACTAAATCACACACCAATCTCCTCTAATATGCCTCATTGATCGTAGCTCCCAAATTCTTCCATCAAAACATCTCTCCTTTATCTCTTCTTGATCATCGCCTACTCATTTTTTCTCCTCATTGGTAAGATTTTTTATCTCGATCGTACTTTCTCTTGTGCCCTTCCTCTCTAAATTTTCATCAAACACCAAGGTTTATAGTTTTGTTTGTTTAAGTTTAGACTAAATCACATACCTATCTCCTCTCATATGCCTCATTGATCGTAGCTTCTTCATCTTGTCTCGATCGTCGCCCACTCATTTCTCCTCTTCATTGGTAAGATTTTCTATCTCGATCACACTTTTTCTCTCTCTCTCTTTTCTCTCTTTCCTCTCCGCTCTAGTCTACGTTTCCTCTCATCTTAGTCTACTCTCTCCCCTCCTCTTCATTTCCCCTCTCTCTCTCTCTCTCCCTTTCTCCTCACCTTTTCCCTCTCTCTCACTTGCGCTCCCCACTCTCCTCCCCACTCTCTCTCTCACTTGCCGCGATCTCCCCCCCTACCCTCTCTCTCTCTCTCCCCTCTCTCTCCCTCTCGCTGCCGTGGCAGCGGCCTCCCCCTCTCTCTCTCTCTCCCCCCCTCTCTCTCTCTCTCTCCACCCCTCCCTCTCTCTCTCCCTCCCCCCCCCTCCCCCTCTCTCGCTGCCGCGGCAGCGGCAACGGCCCCCTCCCCTCCCTCTCCCCCCTCGCCTCCCCTCCCTCTCCCCCCTCTCTCTCCCCGCCCCCCCTCCCTCTCTCGCCGCCCCCCCTCCCTCTCCCCTCCCCTCTCCCTCCCCTCCCTCCCCCCCTCTGCGCTACCGCGGCAGCGGCCTCCCCCTCCCCTCTCTCTCTCCCCCCCCCTCAAAGCTTCCCCTCTCTCTCCCCTCTCTTCCCCCCTCCCCCTTCTCTCCCCCCTCCCTTTCTCTCCCCTCTCTTTCCCCCCCCTTCTCTCGTCTCTCTCCCTCTCTCTTTCTCTCTCTCTTTTGCTGCCGAGGCAGCAAGACTCTCTCTCTTCTTTTCTCTCTCTAAAAATCTTTCCTTCACTTTTCTCTCTCTATAATAAAATTTCAAAGAATACAAATTTTAAAAAAAGTACCTGGAAAAAAGTTGAAATCGATGCTTGTGCTTGCTTGTGCTTGCTTTTGCTCTTCCTCCTCTTTTTGCTTCTCCTCTTGCTCTTCCTTGTTGAAATGAGAGAAACAATGAGAGAATGAGAGTATATATAAGAAAAACTAGGGTTTTAAGTGCTTCTCTCTCATTGGTCCTTCTATAACATTATCTCCTCTCCCATTGGCCTCTCTATTAGATTATCTTCTCTCTCTCTCCCACCCACTCCCATCCTCCCACCCCATTCCCACTCCCACCCCATTCCCACTCCCACTCCCACCCCCATCCTCCCACCCCACCTCCCCCATTCTCACTCCCACGCCCACGCCCATTCTTTCACCTTCCCCATTTCCACTCCCTCTCCCACTCCCATCCTCCCACCCCACCCCTCCCACTCCCACCCTCACTCCACCCCCACCTCCCCCATTCCCACTGCCACTCCCACTCCCATTCTCCCACCCACTCCCATCCTCCCACCTACACCTCTCACTCCCACTCCCATCCTCCCACCCCCACCCCTCGCCCCCCATTCCCACTCCCACTCCCATTCTCCCACCCTTATCCTCCCACCTCACCCCTCCCACTCCCATCCTCCCACTCCCTCTCCCACTCCCATTTTCCCACCCCCCCACCTCCCCCATTCCCACTCCCACTCCCATTTTCCCACCCCACTCCCACTCCCTCCCCCATCCTCCCACCCCACCCCTCCCACTTCCACCCCCACCTCCCCCATTCCCACTCCCATCCTCCCACCTCACCCCTCCCACTTCCACCCCCACCTCCCCCATTCCCACTCCCTCTCCCACTCCCATCCTCCCACTCCCACTCCCCACCCCTCCCACTCCCACTCCCATCCTCCCACCCTCACCCCACCCCCACCTCCCCCATTCCCACTCCCTCTCCCACTCCCACTCCCATTCTCCCACCCCCACCCCCACCTCCCCCATTCCCTCTCCCTCTCCCACTCCCACTCCCATCCTCCCACACCCACCCCCACCGCCCCCATTCTCACTCCCTCTCCCACTCTCCCTTTCTCCCACTACCACCCTCCCACACTCCCTTTCTCCACTTTCCCACTCTCCCTTTCTCCCACTACCACCCTCCCAACTATCAATTCCACTATTACTTATGAATTCTAATTAAAACTATTACTTAAATAAATGATATTACTTGAAAACACTCATAGGATTTAAGGTTTAGGATTTCGTGGTTTGGGTTTAGGATTTGGGGTTTGGTGAGTTAGGGTTTAGGGTTCAAGGTTTGAGGGTTAGGGTTTAGAGTTTGGTGGTTTAGGGTTTACGGTTTGGGGGTTAGGGTTTAGGATTTAGGGTTTAGGGTCTAGGGTTTAGGGTTTGGGGGTTAGGGTTTAGGGTTTAGGGTTTGGGGGTAGGGTTTAGGGTTTGAGAGTTAGAGTTTAAGGTTTAGGGTTTAGGGTTTAGGGTTTGGGATTTAGGGTTTAGGGTTTGGGAGTTAGGGTTTAGGGTTTAGGGTTTGGGAGTTAGGGTTAAGGGTCTAGGAGTTAGGGTTTAGGGTTTAGGGTTTGGGGTTAGGGTTTAGGGTTTGGGAGTTAGAGTTTAAGGTTTAGGGATTAGGGTTTGGGATTTAGGGTTTAGGGTTTAGGGTTTGGGAGTTAGGGTTTAGGGTTTAGGATTTAGGGTTTAGGAGTTAGGGTTTAGGGGTTGGGGGTTAGGGTTTAGAGTTTAGAGTTTGGGGGTTAGGGTTAAGGGTTTAGGGTTTAGGGTCTAGGGTTTAGGAGTTAGGGTTTAGAGTTTAAGGTTTGGGGGTTAGGGTTAAGGTTTTAGGGTTAAGGGTTTAGGGTTTAAGGTTTAGGGTTTAGGGTTTCGGGTTTGGGAGTTAGGGTTTAGGGTTTGGGGTTTGGGAGTTAGGGTTTAGGGTTTAGGGTTTGGGGGTTAGGGTTAAGGGTTTAGGGTTTAGGGTTTGGGAGTTAGGGTTTAGGGTTTAGGAGTTAGGGTTTAGGGTTTGGGGTTTAGGGTTTAGGGTTTGGGAGTTAGGGTTTGGGGTTTGGGGGTTAGGGTTTAGGGTTTGGGGTTTAGGGGTTAGGGTTTAGGGTTTAGGGTTTAGGGTTGTTATTGGTTAGGGTTTAGGGTTGTTTTGGTTTACGGTTTAGGGTTTAGGGTTTAGGGTTGTTATTGGTTTACGGTTGTTATTGGTTAGTGTCTAATTAAATTTTCAAACACGTTCTGGATTTTTAAATCATTAATAAAGTAGATTATTGAGAAGAGACTAATGTTCTTTATAATGGTTGTTACAGCTTGTTTGCAAAGGAAACTCACAAAGGAGATGGCTACAAAATTTATTCCGGGGATGGAGGTGATTTTATGTTGCAAAAGAGAAGTAGTTGCATTTGCTACAATCCATGAAATTGATCTAAATTCTATTTGTCACTTTAGAAGACTTGGCGAAGATAAGGTAGCGGTTATCGTATCAAGGATTCTTAGTGCACATGTTGAGCTAAAGCATAAGTGTGGGGATATGGAAATCCTTGGAGATGTTATGCCTTATAATACTTCCAACAAAGCATTTATTGCATGGGACAGAGATGAGACTTATCCAACACATGTCATCAGGAATACAAAGTGCATATCTTTGGATTTTAGAGTGGGAGATATTTTACAAATGTTATCATTTACAAATAAGTATGTAGCAGAAGGTCAAGTCTTGGGATTTGAACAAGTTGAACATTGGACATTTGCGCAGATGAGAATTCAAAAAGTTACTGATGATGGTATGGATGATAACTCAATGTCATTGGATGGTCCCTACTATGAGGTAGGTAAGGATTTGAGATGGAGCATGCAATTTTTAAAGATTGGAAAGACTCGGCATGTGGTTTTTAATGATAAACATAATGTATACTACAACATCAAAGAATTGAAAGAATATGCCATTGTACCAAGCTCTATTCCTTCAGAGATGGATGATTCCAATGCACTCAACTATAGCACTGACGTCTTATCAGAAGTCGATGAGTTCATTGGTACCGAGAAAGAAAAATATTTCACAAGTGATGCCTTATCGCACATTGAGAACTTGGGCAAAGATGTGAAAAGTGTTATATCTTCAAGCATGGATGGCTTCATGGATACTGATAAAGTTCTTGGAGTCAAAGTAGGTAACTATGGAATTATGGAAATCATGCACGATAGTATAATGAGTGATGTTCTCTCTGGAGTAGAGGAGTTTCAAGACTATGGAGTTATGAAATCCATAGAAAGTGCATCAATGAGCGATGTTCTCTCAGGAATAGATGAGTTTGAAGATCATTCTAGACACTCTATCACCACTGACTATGGAGTTATGAAATCCATAGAAAGTGCATCAATGAGTGATGTTCTCTCAGGAATAGATGAGTTTGAAGATCATTCGGGACACTCTAATGCCATTGTGACAAGTGGTTCTACGATTGTATCAAAAGTAGGGATGAGATCAACAAAGGACTATTCGGTGTTTGACTTTGATTGTGAGCTTGTAAATGTTACAAATGGTTTGACGAATGTATCAAAAGCAAGGATGACATCAACAAAGGAATATTCAGTATTTGACTGTCAGAGTGATAAGATCAAGGATGCAACATCTCATGAAAACAACGTGACAAATAAATCTTACAAGGAGAACTACACAAATCCAAATAAGAATGAATAGAAGGTCCCAAAACGGACATACAGATGCATGAAAAGACAACGAATGCAGGCAGATCCAGAAAAGCAACCAAAGAGAATAAGAGTAATGAATGAAGATGTTATGCTAAAAGCAATGCGATCTACATGCTGTAAGCATACATGTATGCGATCCATTAACTTACATGACATCAAGGGTTGTAGAGAACATGTCTGGCAAAGGAAAGGAAGCAGAAGAAATGAATACCTACTCACGAGATTGTCTTGCTTTCTTGTAAATGATAAGAGAAGGCGAAGTTCAGGACATCAAATAAGGCCTCTTATAAATGGAAAAAGTATATGCAATAATGCATATCGCATTATTACAGGATTATCACATGGCACATATTGGAATTTGGCTAATAAAGCAAAGTATGGAGTTAAATTTAACATTCATGGAAACATAGGAAGGCCCAAAACAAGAGCCTCAACAGTTGCGGCAACAGCAATTTTGAAAGATTACATTTATGAAAATGCTTTACCGCAACCCCACCTATCAGAAATGCATCTTCTGATAGGTTTGACCAAAAAAGAAGTATTTAACTCTATTGGAGAAACACAGAGGCAAAGAGGGCATGCACCGGCATCTTTTCATACTTTGTATACTCTTTGGAAAAAAAGCTTTGGACATGTTAAAATCCCAAAGAGGCAAAAAATGTCAAAGTGCAACGACTGTGATGATCTAAAGCAAGCACTTGAGAGTGCAACATCTCCAGAACAAAAAGAAGCTTACAAAAGAAAGAGAGAATTTCATCATGGACTTGTTCGACATTCTAGAATAAAATATGCATTTTGGAAGGAGCAAGCTATTTCTCACCCAAATGAGTACATGTGCATTATTGTAGATGGTATGGATCAAAATACAACAACATTACCTCGATTCGTTAACACTCCACCTAAGCTACAAGGGAAATACTTTTTAAAGACACATCTATGTGGAGTGTTAGTGCACGGATTTAAGTTTTTTGCAGACATATGGATTGATTCCTTGCATCTACACGATAGCAATCAAGTTGTAACATCCGTTATGAAGGCAATTCACAATGTACATGCAGAAAAAGGTCGCCTACCAGCAACTTTGAGAATACAAGTAGACAATTGCGGACGAGAGAATAAGAATGTACTCTTCTTTGCATTTTGCTCAATGCTAATCGCTCATAGAATCTTCAATGAGATTGAAGTTGGGTTTTTGTTGGTTGGGCACACACATGAGGATATCGATCAGGTATTTAGCACAGTTTCAAGAGAACTAAAACACAAGGACATGGAGACAATGGATGACTTGATAAGAAAATGCGGGAGGCAAGTTGGTGGCCGTAAGGAAGGAACAATATGCTCAATGGTTGAGAGGATGTATGATTGGAAGAGCTTTATTCTACCTTTCATACAAAAAGGTGGTGATGCCCTGATTGGTCATAGCGCTCCACACTATTTTCGATTTTTCTTAAAGGATGAAAAACCAGCGATGCAATGGCAACACTATTCTCTTGATACAAAATGGGAACCTGAAGAACCTTACTCTTCTTAACTTCAATCCCGAGCAAAGAAATGCATCCAACATGGGCTCCTATAAAAGAATTCAGCGAGAAATCCAAAGGTGAAATAGAAGGCTTAAAAGCTTTTATTGCATACAAAGAGGAAATGCTCCAGAGATTTCTTGATTGGAAGCCCTCTTGGAAGGAACACACTACTGTTGTAATTAGCAAGACCTACCAATTGATAAAGGACCTTGCAAAAATGCGAGAAGATGATATTAAGGCAGAACGGCCTTTATTTTGGCCAAATGTTGGTAATGACTTGCGTCCAACATGTGGTCTCTTTGAAAATGAGTTTGAATCGTTGCTCCCACGTCCATATTGTGGACCCAAGAAGAGAGAGTTTATGCCACAAATAGACATAGATGTCCATTGTTTTGTTGCAGTTCGACCATCGGATGATGAACATGAGAACGTGAAGTTTTGGGTTGCAAAAGTAGTTGACATGAGCATGGATGACCGGGGGAGAGCTACAACATTTACAGCGGTATGGTATGAGCCAAGGGGCAGGAAGGAGAACCAAGATAACAGTACATTGTATAGTAGTTGTTTGAAAAAGGAATGGGTCCCAAACCATGAAGCAATTTCAAGACTTTCCACAGAGACAGTCATAGTATCCTGGAAATCAAGGTCAAAGAAAACAAAGAAGCACATGGGATATGATGTAGAAGACAAAATAAAATTACCGCAACCAATTATTACGCACATTACAGAGTTCACAAAGATGCTCGCCCGGGAGGAAGTAGAAGGAGATAGCGCAAATGAAGAATGCCCATGATAACACCATTCAAATATCGAGAAAGAGTGAAGGTGGTGGTGGTTGTCAGATGAGAGTGAATGAAGATGGCACCCAAGCGACAAGTGACGACAGAAAGGACATTCTGAACAAGCAAATGTTTGGATCGCTCATTTCTATGATCATGATAGAAAAGGACATTCAAACAAGCAAATGTTTGGATCGCCCATTTGTACTAAACTCATTGTAAAGGAAAAATTAAATTATTGAAAAGGCCATAGGAGATCCTTTGTACAAAGACTCATCCAGAGCAATATTTGTTGTAAAACTTATGACATGATAATGTAAAATTGCAAGCATAGCTATTGCTATTTTTTGGAGTACAAAAGAGGCTTCCATCATGTCTCATGTGTATATAAACCTTTTAATTTCTTGAATATTCAAGAGTGTTATAGTTTTCTGCATTGAAAGTAAAAAGAGTCTTACAGGTCTCTTATGTATACATTTTTAAAATGTTGTGAATCCTCAATAGCATGGTTTTTCATGGATTTAAAGTAATAACTCGGATTTTTTATTTTAAGAATATGATTCTTATAAACAAGAAATACAAATTTAGGATTTAATAGTAGTTTTTGCATTATTTGTACAACATTGTAGAGAGATATTTTGAAATGTCTTCTGTGAAAATGATAGTGCCAGAAAGTAAAATTTTGATTCTCGAATGACAGTTTCATAAAGTAAACTTTTCAGTTGGGAAGGATTTTAAGGAATAGTCCAAAAGTAGACATATGAGTCCAAAATTAATGAAATAAGTGTTGAGAGAAGCTTCGATGGCATGCTGGAAACAGTAGAGGATGGAGGCTAGATGCTAAGGAATCAGGGTTGCTGTAGCCAATGATGATAATGGGCTTCATGGGCTTGCTCTTATATAGCCACCACTCATAGTCGATTAGACCCAATTGGGTGATCGACCGGCCAACAGGGGATTGGTCCTGAAATAGGCCACCGACCACATGATAGAACTGTGGCACAAAATAGAGCAACTCACCTATGGTGTCCGTTCGGCCCGAGCCATCCTGGATCATCTGGGGCTCCAAATGGGCCTTGCAACCTGAGAGTGGGCTGCTTCGGGAAATGCTCCGTCTACCCTCAGTGCAATTAGTCATGGGATGTCTTCCCGCACTTGCATGTAGCCTAGTTGGCAGTGTGCCAACTTTATCTGAAGCCATCCAGCCATCAGGCCACACATGGCCCCCATCTAGTGTCCAAACCAAGACCTGACAAAATATGAAGAGGGGAGAGGAGAAGAGTGGAGATGAGGAGAGAGGGCACAGCTAGAGAGCATACCACAAATGACTAACTGTACACTAGAATTAGTTGAAAAAATAGAATATATACAAACCCTTTTAGGGTTAGGGTTAGGGGATCTAACCCTTTCCTTTATAGCACTCTATAAGGTTAGTGCTATGCACATATGATCACGTGATGGTGCTATGCACATATGATCACGTGATGGTGCTATGCACACATGATCACATGATGTTGAGCGTGAACTCTCAACACCTTCCCTCAAGATCAACATCATGAAGTAGGCCTTCCCTCAAGATGATGATTCTGGGGAATCGAAGAAGGACTGAGCATTACATTCCATCACACCCCTTTAATGGGAATGTCCTTCCTCTGCATCAAACCAAGAGCTAGTCGGTGTTTCTCGAATAGCTCTTTACCGAGTGGTTTGGTAAAGATGTCTGCAACATCTTCTTTGCTATCACAATGCTACAGTGTGATGTCACCAAGTAACACTCTTTCTCTGATGAAGTGCTCTCTGACATCAATGTGCTTTGTCGTGGAGTGATATACTGGATTTTTGGCCAATGCTTGAGCCGATTGATTATCACAGTATATTGTTGTTGGCTTTGACTCATCAAAGTAATCTATTTCTGACAATAGTCTTCTGAGCCATATAGCTTCACATGCACCTGTAGTGAGTGCCCTATATTTTGCTTCAGTCGAAGACAAAGAAACAGTTGGCTGTTTGTTTGACAACCATGATATAGCACCTTGACCAAGGAAAAATGCATATCCCTGTGTCGATCTCCTGGTCTCATCATCTCCAGCATAGTCACTGTCACAGTATCCATGCAACCGTGGATGACTTCCTCTGTATTCTATCCCAAATTGTCTTGTACCTCTGATGTATCTCAAGACTCTTTTGGCTGCATTCCAGTGAGACTGTTTTGGATTTGCCATAAACTGTGCTAGTGAGCTTACTGCATAACAAATATCTGGCCGTGTGATTGTCAGATATATAAGAGATCCAATGAGTTGCCTGTAGTATCTGTCATTGATTGTAGGCTTTTCTGAATCTTTAGTAAGTTTCAAACTCTGTTCCATGGGAGTGGTTGCAATCTTGCAATCTGCCATATGAAACTTCTTCAGGAGACTGTCAACATACTTGAGCTGACTCATGAATGTGCTATCTGAATCTCTCCAGAACTCAATTCCAAGACAATAGTGCATAAGTCCAAGATCTTTCATGTCGAACTCTGCAGATAAGTCTTGTTTTAATTTTCTGATGAAGCTATCCTTGCTTCCTGTCACAATTAGATCATCTACGTACAAAAATGCAATAGTAATATCTTCCCCTTGAACTTTGTAGTAGAGAGTATGATCTGCATTGGACTTCATGTATCCCAGATCAGCAAAATACTTGTCAATTCTACTGTACCAACTTCTGGGTGCTTGCTTTAAGCCGTAGAGACTTTTCTTGAGATGGCAAACCTTGTTCTCCTTTCCTGGTTCAACATAACCGGCTGGTTGTTGCATGTAGACTTCCTCGTCTAGATAACCATTGAGAAATGCATTCTTGACATCGAGCTGATACACATTCCATTTACTGAGTGTCGCTAGTGATATCAAGAACCGTATGGAATCCATCTTTGCTACTGGAGCATAAGTCTCATCATAATCTTGGCCATATTGTTGTGCAAATCCTTTTGCAACTAATCTGGCTTTGTATCTCTGAATACTGCCATCTGGATTGTACTTCACTTTGTATACCCATTTGTTGGCTATGGCCTTCTTTCCTGGTGGAAGGTCGCATAATTCCCAAGTGTTATTTTTATACAAAGCATCCATTTCTTCATTCATAGCAGTTTGCCATTTTGGCTTATCTACTGCGTCTTCGAAGTACACTGGCTCTTCTGTAGCCATGATGGTAGTCATAAGAGCATAGTTGGTGGTTTCCACCTAAATTGCTTTGCCTTTCTGAGCATATGTCAATCTGGCTGGTGGTCTGCTTTCCCTAGTAGACCATCTGAGCTGCTGTGGCACTGCTTGGGGTGTTGCTGGCAATTCTTGCTCTTCTTCATCAACCTGTTCTGTAGATGACTGTGAAGTCGATGCTTCTATCTCCTGTGTAGGTGAGGTTTTCCATTCTGATTCCTCATCGAAGATTACATCTCTGGAGATAATGACTTTGTGGTTGATGGGATCATACAATTTGTATGCTTTACTTTCTTCACTGTAGCCAACCATGATGCATTTGCGTGACTTCGCATCCAATTTCCTGCGATGATCATCATGTATGTGGGCATATGCTATGCAACCAAATATGCGGAGATGCCCAATGCGTGGCTTGTGTCCAGTGAATGCTTCACAAGGAGTCATACCTTGTATTGGTTTGGTAGGAAGCTGATTAAGCAAGTAGTTAGCTGTAGCTATTGCTTCTGCCCAATACTGATTCGGAAGATGCTTTTCACTAAGCATTGCTCTAGCACTGTCTGCTAAAGTCCCATTTTTCCTTTCAGCTCTTGCATTCTTCTGAGGAGTATCTGCACATGTGAATTGTCTTCGAATGCCGTGATTTTTGCAAAAATTCATGAATGCTGAAGACATGTATTCACCTCCTCTGTCTGATCTCATGACCTTGATCTTTCTGCCTGTTTGGTTTTCTACCATGGCTTTGAATTCTTGAAATCTGGCAAACACTTCAGATTTTTCTTTCAAAAAGTAGACCCAACAATATCTACTGTAGTCATCGATGAAGGTCAAGTAATAAAGTGAACCATTGATGCTGCGAGTCTGGGCATAACCCCATACATCTATATGAATCAAATCAAGAATACCTCGTGCACGAGAGGTACTTCTGACAAAGTTGGTTCGCTTTTGTTTGCCGAAGCAGCATGCTTCACAAACTTTTCCAAGAAATTGTAGCTTTGGAATCCCAATTGCCATATTTTGATTCCTGAGATCTAACAAGTACTTGAAGTTGACATGACCATATCTCTTGTGCCATTTTGCAGATAGTGGCATCTGTTGCATTTGGGCTGACATGGCATGCTTATCTGGTACTGTAGCTAGCATCCTGTATAAGCATCCTTCCTTGACACCTTTTGCTACTAGCTAACCTCTTTTGGATTTGTCTCTGATAGTGCATTCATCACCGTCGAAGATGACTTTGTAGTTGTGTTCCGTCATTTGACCTACTGACAAAAGGTTCTTGCTGAGCTTCGGAACATAGAGCACATCTTTGACTAATCCTTTTGTACCAGTGAAATTGTTCATAGGGATAACACCTGTCCCTTGAACCGGATTCGGTGTATTGTCTGCTGTGTAGATGACATTCTTTTGACCTTCTAATGGCTTCATTTCTGTGAACCATTCCTGATGATTTGTCATATGAGATGATGCACCGCTGTCGATGTACCAAGGATCCTGTTCCACTTGGTCGACTTGATAACTGAAATCCTCTTTGGGATTGAAATCAGTGTCTAGGTGCATTGTATCAGTCTGATGCAATTCCTCACTTGCAAGAAACATATTTCCATGTTCATTTGCAAAATGACTGTGACTAGAATGTCCACCACGATATTTTCCTCTTCCTCGAGAATTCCCTCGATTACTGCTGGATTGACCGCCTTGGTCATACTGCTTCTTGCGGCAATCTCTTTCATAGTGTCCAAACTTGTGACAATAGTTGCATTGAATGTTTGACACATTGGTGGATGCATTCCCTCGTCCTTGGAATCTTCCTCGGTTGGAATGATTTCCTCTTTGCTGATTTTGATGTTGCTGAGGATGCTGCTGATGCTGATGATGATTCTGACTTTGATTTTGTTGATGATGACCACTTTTCTGATATGATCTACCTCTATTTTTGCCTTTGCCTCTGTTTCTGTCTGAAGCTGTGAATGCTTGATCATTAGAATGACCTTTACGTGCTTGAATGGCCTGAGTCCTGAGTTCTTCACCAAGTAGAACTGACTGAAGTTCTTCCAGTGTTGGAATTTGCCGTTGGATGGCAATACTCTGGACTAGATTCTCATATCCTTCTCCTAGTCCATTCAGGATTACTTGAACCATTTCTGCGGGATTCATAGTCTCTCCTGCTGCTGCAAGTTGATTGTTGTAGTCTTTGATGCGGAGTACATAAGCATGACCAGTTTCACTGCTGTTGCGGAAACTCTGGTTGATCTGGTTTCTCAGGGTGAGAATCCTGGATGTGTTCTTGGACTCGTAGAGAGCTGCGAACATATCCCATGCTTCTTTTGATGTCTTGACTGTGTTGAGCTGTCCTAGCATGACATCTTGCACATTCTGCTTGATCAGGTGATAGGCATACTTGTCTTTCTTATCCCATTCTGCTTGAGCTCGGGCAATGGCAGGATCTGCTACTGGTGCGGAAACTGTTTGTGTAGATGTAGATCCCGATGTAGATCCCGTTGCTGGTGCTGTGACAACAGATGGAGTAGAGCTACTGGTGGCTGGATCGGCCAATGGTCTAGGTATAGATCCATCGACATACTCCCATTTGTCCTGAAGCACAAGAATGGTCTCCATTCGGTATTTCCATGTACCGTAATTGGAGTTGTCTAACTTAGCAGATGCCTCCAGATTGAGGTTGCTAGTCGACATGGTGCGAACAATGTACTCAAAAAGTGTCCTGGAAAACTCTGTATGAATCAACTGCAAATACACTGAAGATGCCAAGTGAAATCTCTGTACCATTGGTGAAGATAGAACTGCAGTAAATAAGATCTAACCTGTGTTACAAGGCTTGTGGCAATGATGCCGGGAATAGCCAAGAGGCTTTACAAGGCTGAAAAAATGATGTGCACGATGCCGTGAGATAGCCAAATAGGCTTTGCAATGGTGGCATGTGTGTGTGAAATCAAGCCACTGAACCAATCTGCAATGCCTCTGAACTCTGAAGTCTGCTCACTGAACTGATGAACGTAAGGTTTCAGGTAATGTAATGATGTGAAATCGGATGTGAGCGTATGGACTGACTCCGAGTAGGCACAACAAGACAAAGCACCCATAGACGTGCGCACATACGCGTTTCATGAACTAAATAAAAAACTTATGGGCGCGTCTATTTGCGCATCAGGAGACCCGCGTCTATTAGCGCGTCTATATATCAGACTTACGCACGTATAGACGCGCTCATACATGCATAAATAGACGCGCAAATAAAGCTTTGATAGACGCGCGTATAGACACATATCGAACAGACAGACACAAATATAAATGCGTTTCTAAACGCACTGATAGACGCGCCTTTTTTTCTATTTTAAATTTTACAGAATACTGTGTATGTTGTGTATGCTATATAGTTACAAGAATCCCATATCCACATTCTGTAATTCAATTCTTACAGCCAACCTCATTTTAATTACAATTCCAAATAAAATATTACAACTCCAAAACGCAATAAAATTGAAAGCTCAAAAAGTGCTTGTATATACATATAGCACGAAGCTAAGCCACGTCATGTGGCTCCAAGTACAAAAAATAAGGAAGCTAAGCCATGTCATGTGGTTTCAAGTACAAAAAATAAGAGGAGTCTATATACAAGAGGCACGAAGCCAAGCCAATGGCTTTAAGTACAAAAAAGAATAGTAGCACTACTTCTACGACTAATCCTCGCTGCCTTCCATGCTCCCTGATGCGCTGCCTTCTGCGCTCCCTTCTGCACCTCCTTCCTCGTCTTCCTCGTCGTCTTGTGCAGGGGCGCCCTGTAAACAAGGGACAACATATATCAATGTATGAAAAATCAAATCTTTACTTATAATTTTGGCATTATTTAATTACTTTCAAATACCTGGGGGGCATGTCCAATCGCTCGGGTATACTGCTCCTCAGTAATCAACCCATCATCATAGAAGTGCCTCCATGTATCTCCTCTACGATGGTGGCGGTGGTAGGCTGTCTCCACTGGAGTAGGGTATCTGCCCACGATCTCAAGCTGCATGACCGCGATACACTTTGTGGAGGGATTAGTACAAAGAAACAACCAACCTCCTAATAAACTACATAAGCAATATAATTTGAGATCGATACTTACAAATTGGGCCTCCCATGATTCAACACCCCCTGCTCCAAAATGCGCGCTCCCATACTCCTCCATCTGGATCCTCCGTGCCTCCACGTGCTGCAGACTGGGCTCCTCCCTCGCTGACTTCATTGCCTTCTTCCACTCACGCTTCTGAGCGGTGTGGGGCGGGCCCCTTGGAGGTTGACCTGCCTCAAGTCTGGCAAGCTCCGCTAGTGCCTGCCTCTTAAGGGAAGATCTTTTATTGCTAAGTATCGTAACAATCTTTGACTTCCCCCATTTATCTCTGAACTGGCGATTGGGGGGGTTAGGATACCTAGAGTGAACAGTAGCGAGGGTCTCATCAGCCAACCTCTTTGGGTGGTCTTTATAGTGGATAAAGCAATCTCTGTAATTGTTAGCAATTACAGAGCGCATGAAGGCCATTACATCCTTCCGCCGCGCATCCATCAAGATGCCTCCTGTCTGGGTGATGTCATAATAAATCGTACCATCACCCAGAGGCACGTCTAAATCATCGGAATCATCATCCTCGGCCTCACCGCCACATGGCCCAAAGCACTGTGCCATGCATCCGCCACCGCTCTCCCTGCTACTACGCCTTCCACCCTATCGTGTCAAGCTCGTACGCTGGCCATTCGTAGCTGGGGACTGCGCGGGACTACGCTGACCACTCGTAGTTGGAGAACCGAGTCTCGACGGCTGGGGAGTACGTCGATGGCTCGCTGAGGCAGAAGGACCTCCTGAAGGCATGGGGGAAGGGGCATAGGACGGGATGGCAGAAGGGACATAAGACGGCATGGGGGAAGGGGCATAAGATGATACGGGGGAAGGGGCATAAGACGGGGCATAAGATGGCTGTGCGGACTTCGCTGGGGTGATCTCAGGCGGTGTGGGGTGGCTCGGAGTCTGTACTGCCGACTCTTGTGGAGTGTTAAGGATACCCGTCATGTACCCGTATAACTCCGCAGGACTAGGAGGGTGCCCTAAAATATTACTCAAGTAAGCTTTAATTTAAAGTCGATTTTGCAAACATGATGAATTATGCGCGTGGGTCAATTACTCGAATGCTTTTCCTCATTTATGGTCTTCACGTGCAGGCTATTGTGTAAAATGCTTCCAAGGGAGAATAAATTACCGACCTCAAGAGATATGGCAAGGCAACATGTGACCTCTCTTGGAGGATTAGATTACAAGCGCATCCATGCATGTGTCAACGATTGCGTTTTGTTTTGTGGACTACATAAGGATGCAAGAGAGTGTCCTACTTGTGGAGAGGCAAGATATAGAGCAGATCTCAAAACCTTGGACGTGCCTCATAAGGTATTATGACATTTTCCCATAATCCCTCGCATCCAACATATGTTCAAGTGCAAATCTATTGCAGAGCTCATGTCATGGCATTCCTCCCATCGATCAACCGATGGTAAGTGGAGAACTCCCGCGGACTCTCCTGCGTGGAAGCATATTGAAGACACATGGCCAAGCTTCAAGGAAGAACCTAGGAGCTTGAGACTTGGATTGGGTATGGATGGTGTGAACCCATTTGGTCTCAAAAGCACGTCTTACAGTGTATGGCCAGTGGTATTGGTGAATTACAATCTTCCACCCTCTATGGCTATTAAGAAAGGACATATCATGCTGTCCCTTCTAATTCCAGGGAAACATAAAGTCAAAAACCCTTATGTTTATTTGGAGCCTTTGATTGATGAGCTAGAGATACTTTGGAGAGGTATCGAGGTGCATGATGTGAGTAGGCCTCCCTCGTCACGAGACTTCAACTGCAAAGCAGTCTTGATGTGGACGATGCATGACTTCCCAGGCTATGGCGAGTGTTCAGGTAAGAATTGCATTTTTTAATTATGAATAGGCAAGGACGTGGCACCCTAAACCCACCTTCCACTCTTAATTGCATCTATTGTTTCAGGTCTCACTACATCGGGTTACCATGCATGTCCTGTTTGTGGTCCTTCGCTAGTTGCCTCATGGGCAGATGCATTGAATAAGGTCATCTATGAGAATCACCATCGATTTCTCCCACCTGATCATCCTAGATATGTTGCCCCTTGGAATGAAGTCCTCCCACAATCACTCACCGCGGGAGATTGGATGAGAATTTGGGACGGATCCACGACTCCTCCACCACTTGGCATGAGCCGGTAAGGATTTGTAACTATTGGCTGGAAGTAAAGATTGGCTATATTGGTTGAAAGTGAAGATTGCACGCTAACACTTTATTTTGTTTAGATACTCCATCTTTTATCGTTTACCATATTGGTCCCACCTCAAGATCAATCACCTGCTCGATCCCATGCATATCTTCAAGAATGTGGCATCTACCATTTGGGAGCATTTGAATGGGACACGAGATTCGGCAGGCATAAGGGAGGATCTACGTACCACAGGGAGGATGCGTGAAGCTTGGCCTCAAGAGAGACCAAATGGGCGTGTTTTTTTACCTCGTGCACCGTGGATGTTATCAAAGCTAGAGATGGCGACGGTGAAGCGTGCTATTACTACAATTCGTACTCCCACTGGATGCATGAGGTGTTTGAAGGGAGCCTTTACAAAGAGCAAGAAAAGAGGTGTAGAGCAATTATATGGCTTGAAATCTCATGATTGGCACAAGATGCTCCAAGTAAGTATTTTATATGCATAATATCTTTTTCCTTTCAAATTTGTGAGTGAATAGTTATAAGCAACTAATAAACCACCTCCTCGCGGGTTCAGTTCATACTACCTACTAGCATTTCACGTAGTGCATCAAAGGACGTGAAAGATTGTATTTACAAGATGGGCGAGCTTGTGAGGTATGTGAGCTCAAAGGAAATAGATCCCACCACACTTGAGAATGCTCGAGTTATGTCAGTGGAGGCGGTTTGTTTAGTGGAGGAGACATTTCCACATTCTATTCTCACAAGCCAACTACATCTCATAGTGCATTTGGTGGATGATATTGCTATATGCGGTACTATACATGCACGATGGTTGTTCTTCCTCGAGCGCTTCATGAAGACCTTGAAGGGCTTCATGAAACAAAATGCAATACCCGAAGGTAGCATGGCCGAGGGTTGGTTGGTACAAGAGTCACTTGTATATATTTCTGAGTTTCTTGTTGATGTGGATAGCTCTCTCCCACGACTATGGAGAGATGATGAAGACCTAAGGATGACCTCTATTGTGCCTCAAGGAAGAGGACGCAACAAAGTAATAGACACGGAGTTGCGTAATAGTATCAACCTCTTTTGCGTTCTTAATAGTGATGTGATGAAAAGATGGGTGACAAGATACGAGGATGCAAAGGCAAGAAGACAAGAAGAAAAGGCCCTCTTTCGTACACACCACGGATCTCGTGTGCCATGCCCTCAGCGTCTAAGAGCACTTCCAAAGGATATTCATGTGAATTGGCTACTTGATGAAATGGAGAAAGCAGAGAAAGACGAGGGGATGCATATCACAATGGAAGAATGGGAGTATGCTAGGGGATGCATGAGCAAGGTCGGTATATAGAATGTTATGCATAAGTTAGGAGGTTTTTATAATTTAGATTGCTTATTTAATTGATTTTTTCTTGGTGTAGTGCACTATGTTCAATGCTATATGGTGTGAGGGCAAGCATTTTCGAACACAACGGATTGATGATAAGAGAAACACACAAGATTGCGGCGTCATTGCTAGCTTTGAGGGAGCCAATGGAGTCATGGATGATTATTGTGGCATAATCCAAGATATCATTATGCTTGACTTTCGACGCTTCTTTGTGTATGTTTTGGATGTAAAGTGGTTTAAGGACGTGGTGGAAAGAGGCCCTAATGCAACAATCAAACGCCATGCAAGTGGCTTTGTAACTATTGACTCCACAAAGTTTTGGCAAAGTAGGAAGGACACACTAATACTACCGCAACAATGTGAACAGGTACTGTGCACACACATAAAAATACTCGCTTTTAAATATTTGATGCAAGAAAAGTAACATGATTGTATTTGTGTTTGAATTAGGTTGTCTATCAACCAATGGTGGATAATAATAGGTGGTGGCATGTCATACCTATTATGCCACGTTCCAAAGTGATGTATAGTACATTTACTAATATGGAGCGTATGGAGGATGATCATGCCCATGGACATGATGATGACTGTGATACAAGAGAGGAGGATGATCATGAGATAGGAGATATAGATATTGAGGCCGGCATTACTCGTGAGGACGAGCCTACCATTGGAGATCTTGATTTCGATGAGCACATGAGTGGCACAAGTAGTAGTGGGTTGAATGTATTTGTAGATCTAAACACTTGTTTGGATTTTGAAGTAGATAGTTTGGCAAGGGTTGATCTCATTGAGGATGAGATTGAACCGTAGCCCCACCATTGATATTGGCAAAACTATTTTACATATTGTCTCATTCTCCTCATTTCCCTTAATTCTTGTATATGTGGGCTTGCAAAAAATTATGTGCTTTGGTAATCATGGGCAATGTTTGGAAAGCAATGATGTACAACAAAATCTCACTTTCTATATCTGGAGCGCGTCTAACCCCGCGTCTAAATGCGCGTCTGAGTCTCAGTGTAAACGCGCAAATACACGCGCAAATAGACGCTCTAATAGACGGGATGTTAGACGGGCCCGTATTTTCTCAGGTCTAACGCGCAAATAAACGCGGTGATTGATGTGCAAATAGACGAGCATTTAGCCGCGCTAATAGACGTGCCTGTAATTTCTCTACTAGAGCAACGCCTATAGACGCGCCCGCTATTTTGCGCGTCTACCAAGCACGTCTATAGTTGCTTTGTCTTGTTGTGAGGTACTAGTCGGGAATTTCGGGCATGGCTTAGATTGGCAACTTGGGGACTTCAAAGCGTCCCCTCTATGGCGATCTAGTCTACTCTGATCTAGATCTAAACCAACCGTCGATCAATGAAAGAGTAGCAAATAATTCCTTTTTCTTTTTTCTTTTTAAGTGCTGGGTCAGATGCGTCGATGTAGAGGCAAATGTGCGTGAAGGAAGTGGTTTTGTCGGCGAGGCTTAAATGTGAGTGTAACTTGCGCCAAAATGTGTGCGTGATGTAACAAGCGCGTAGAGCACGAAAAATCGAGCGACTTTCCTTTTTGGAGCACCCTCAAATTCTTCCTGGATCAAGAGATATGACTTGATCTAGGTGGAGGGGCAAAAGGAGTGCAAATGGTGCTCAATGATGATGTGTCACTGTGAGTCACATGTAGTGATGATGTGGCACTGTGCTTAGCAAGAGGTGTGCCAGTGAAGCTCTGTGCTGAGGTGGCAGGAGTGTGCACATGCAGTGTGTGCACAGTGTGCCTGGCAAGGGACTGTGCCTACAGGGGTCAGTGCTGACTGGACTGCTGAGGTGGCAGTGCTGAGGTGGCACAGATGATGTCAGCAAGGTGACGTGGCACTGATGACGTGGCTTGATGGCATGGCCTGATGACATGGCAGTGCTGACGTGGTAGTGCTGATGTGGCAGTCGGTGGTGATGTGGCAGTCGATGATGATGTGGTAGTCGGTGATGACGTGGTAGTGAGGATAGGCTGCTGACGTGGCAATTGGAGGTAAGGTTGCCATGTGGCAAAACGCTATCTGCCACGTGTCGAAACGCAAGGCACCGGAATCTACCCAAGATTCTAATAGAATCTTGGAGATTCCGTCGTCTTCTCCGTTGATTCGTTGAGAAGGCCGTTCGAGTTCGTTGTAGGAGGCGTCGCTCGGTGTAGAGGCTCTAGCTTCTGTGCTGTGAAGCGTGCGGTTTACTGTGGCTTCGCACTCGGAGGAACCATGTCTTTCACTCAGGGGTTGCGATGGTCGACGGATGGAGAGCTACACCGAAGCTAGAGCCGTCGATCGGAGATGGCGCTCGATGCTGGCAGAAGCTCTGAAAGGACAGCACGAAAACTTGGCCACGTAGTGCCAGTGGCCATTGCTTGGAGCCTCGAATGAAAGCCAATGCGCTGTAGTAGTCGGGCTGTGTGCGCCTTGTTTTACAGGCTTTTGAGAAGCCAGGAGATAGGAGCTGGCACTGAAGGTGCGCCGTCTATTGGAGGCGGCTTTGGAGGTTCGTCTCGTTGGAGAGGCCGGTCGTCTGGAGCTGGCTGGAATAGCAGTCGTTGGAAGCTGCTAGAACGTAGTTAGAGCTCGATGGAGAAGCTACAGGTGGCATAGGAGCCGGTGAAGAGGCTTGGAAGGAGTTGTGTGCTTGGAGAGGCGTGGCGCTACGAGCTTGTTGCAGTCCACTATGGAGCTACGTTGCCATGAGTTGAGGCCGTGAGCACTAGGTCTCCTTTGGTCGTTCGAGCTCACCTTAGGTTGTGTAGTCGCCTTAGGTCCAAGCTCTTTAGAGACTTGGCTTGCAGGTCGGCTGAGCTAAAATTGCGTAGTTGCTAGGTTGCTGAAGCTTGTAGGAGGCAGCTAGGATATCACAGACTCTCTCTTTCAATGGACGGAAACCTTTTCAATGGACGGAAATTCTCTCAACGGAAGTGAAGGGAAAAAGTCTCACAATCACTCAAGAGAACTCTCAATCTCACAATCTCTCTCACACTCTCAAGAAACTCAATGTCTCAGTGGAAGACAAGGAAGCTCTGATACCATGACAAAATATGAAGAGGGGAGAGGAGCAGAGTGGAGATGAGGAGAGAGGGCACAGCTAGAGAGCACACCACAAATGACTAATTGTACACTAGAATTAGTTGAAAAAATAGAATATATACAAACCCTTTTAGGGTTAGGGTTAGGGGATCTAACCGTTTCCTTTATAGCACTCTATAAGGTTAGTGCTATGCACATATGATCACGTGATGGTGCTATGCACACATGATCACATGATGTTGATCGTGAACTCTCAACAAGACCTACCAGATAATCGAGCTACTCAAATGCCTTCTCCTCATATGGGGGGCTTACAAGTAGAGTTAGCTAGTTCTCACGTAGTTACACGAGAGTGGAGCATTGATATCTAACACACTACGGTAGTAGTGCCAAAATTTCTCCAGCTTTAAGAAGGGGAGCCACCATTTGTTGCTTACAAAGTGTGGCACCAATCGTTGAAGGTCTGTGTGATGAAATCTGTGAGGGGGCATACCTCAAGAATTTTGTTTCATAGGAGGTGGAGGTAAAAGAGTCCTCAAGCTAGCTCTTCCAATGGTGCATGAGAGCGCTATTTGGTAGCTCGTGAAAGGATTGTAAGTCCGAGCACCAGTGGACATCTTCAAGGGGAGAAACTAGTGGGGATGGTGGAGCGTCATCATCTACAAGTGGCATGGGCTCCCAGCTCTGTTGTGCTTGCAGGAGTTGATGCGTCAGCTCTTTGTACAAAATTTGCTCTTTTGAGCAGTGTGTCGAAGGCCTCATCAAGAAGGACGATCGGAGCGCTGGAGGAGATGGACATACAACCTGTGCCTAGACATGGACCTGAAATGTGCATGTTGCTTGCACTCCTTGGTTTTAGTGTTAGCAAGAACATACAACCTGTGCTTCGAATCCTTGAATCCTTGGACTTTGGAGTGGACTTTGGGTATTTAGGGATCAAAGTCTCTGAGTTTGAGCTATACTTCTTCCATGTGCACATTGCTTGTAATACTGACCTTGGGGTATTTGGGGGTCAAACTCCCTGAGCTTGCATGATGAAGTAGATCATGTGGCCTGGTCACCTTTACTCATTGAGCCGTATGTGTCGTTGAATGGCTGGAGGCGAAAGAAAAATCCGTCTTGAGTCATCTCTTTGGGGAAGTTGTACTTGGGAAAGTTGTACAACACATTTGGGTTCCTTCTGCTAGAGGTCTCGAAATGCGGCCCAAGTCCATCGAAAAAAGGAGTCTCACTTGCATTTTTCTCACATACACAATGGGGAATATACACAAATGTGGAGGCTGAAAACAGTTTCCCTCTTCTTAGTTGTGAAAGCCAAAAGAACTCTAAGTTTAAAAGAATAGGTGAACCCTATATGTGGGTCTCAAACCAAACTCATCTAACTAAGGTGGCATACTAATTGAGCCACTAACTAGAGTACATAAAGATAGCTATCATCCAACTATTATTCATGGGCGGTGTACCAACCACATCTGTAGCTAACAAGTCAGTGACATAAATGCACAACGGTTACCCTTGCATATCATGAGTGGAGCTTGATATCTCAACACTCCCCCTCGAGCTCAATCCCAATTCCTACATACCAAGTAGGTCTCTGAACTTGTGCCTCGGTATTATGCTACTTGTCATTTATGTTGATGATTTGATCATCACAGGTGATAGTGATGAAGATATCCTTCATGTGAAAATGCTATTGAAGCAGAAGTTTGAGATGAAGGATTTGGGAGAGCTGCGTTACTTCTTGGGCATTGAGGTGATTAGATCCAAAAGTGGGATATGGCTCTTGTAGAGGCAGTATGGATTGGACATGCTGTCCAAATATGGGATGACAGGCTGTAATCCTATTTGAGTTTCTTTGGAGCAGAATGTGAAGCTAAGGGCAGATGCAAGTGAGCTTCTGGAAGACCCTACTATGTACAGATGCATAGTAGGAAGTTTGATTTATATGACTATTACCAGGCCATATTTGAGCTATGTGTGAGTCAATTTATGCAGGCTCCAAGGAAATTGCATTTGGATGCGGCTAGACGCATACTGAGGTATGTGAAGTCCACATTGCAGTATGGACTATTTTATGAGACTGGGGTTCAGAGACTGGGGTTCAGATATAGTTGCATGGATATACTGATGCTGATTGGGCTAGTAGTTTTTCTCATAGACGATCTACCAGTGCATATGTGTTCTCTTTTGGGAGTCCTGCAGTCACTTGGAGCAGCAAGAAACAGCCTACAGTTACCTTGTCGAGAACAAAGGCTAAGTATAGGGGTGCAGCAATGGCTGCATGTGAGATAGCATGGTTGCATAAACTACTTTATGATATGCATCAGTCTATAGATGGCCCAATTGTCATTTATTATGAAAACATGTGCAGTATACACTTGGCAAATAACCCAGTCTATCATGCTAGTTGCATTATCACTATGTGCACCGGAGAAGGTTGTAATAGGTTTTATTGATCTAGTTTATGTCAACACAGAGGATCAGGTAGTTGACATATTCATGAAGGCATTGGGAGCAGAGAAGCTGCACAAGTCTCGACAACTAATCTTGCCTTGTATCTGTTCACAGAACCATCTTCATTGTGCTTCACCTTGTAAACCCACTTGCAGCCAATTGCATTCTCGTCTTTAGGCAAAGGCACCAATTCCCATGTAGCATTTGCTTCCAATGGATCCATTTCTTCATCCATGGCTTTCTCCCATTTTTCTTTTCCCATGGCTTGCTCAAAAGAAATGGGTTCTGGTTCCTGTATCACTTTGACCATATAGGCATAGTGAATGGCTATAAATCCATCATATTTCAGCCTATCCACATATAACTCTGGTAGACCTGTGCAAAATAGGCTCACTACTAGGTGCTCTCAAAACATCCCTTATCTTCCTTACTGTAGGTGTAACAATAGAAGGAATACCCAACTCATCATCAAGGCTCTATTCTGAGCCACTGGATTCACCATCCACATAAGAGTGACTTGCATTCACATCAACCATAGGCTGATCTACTTTCTCTTTTCCTTTTTGTGATACTTGCATACCACTATCTGCATTGCTTTGAGGAGATCCTCCCCTGATCTCAATCTGCCTATCCATGGCAAAGTATGTGAACCACTGCTAAAGGACACTATAGGTCCACTAATATTTTGTGAATGCTGCTGTGAATTCTATGCAGCATTACCATTTTGTGAATCTACATCATCAATCACATTTACTAGTTTATACCAGCTCCTCATCTCATCAAAAACAACATCTCTGCTCACTCTAAACTTACAAATAGAAGGGTTATAGCATCTATACCCTTTCTGCTACAGAGAATAACCAATGAAGATGCACTTCTCAGCTTTTGGATCTGACTTGGATCTCAACTCATCTGGCACATGAACATAGGCGATGCAACCAAAAACTTTGAAATGAGAAATATCTGGTTTTCTACCAATATACCTCTCCTCTGGCGTCATGCCATGTATTGCTACAGTGGGAGTCATGTTCATTATGTAGACTGCTCTAGCAACTGCTTTAGCCCAATAATAATTTGGTAGGCCTTTTTCATTGAGCATGGCATGAGATACCTCTTCAATATGCCTGTTTTTCCTTTCTGCAAGTCCATTTTGCTATGGGGTATGACTGCATGAATATTGTTGCTTTATGCCATACTCCTACAAGAAACTTGCAAACTTATTTGAGAGGTACTCTCCCCCTCCATCTGACCTTAGGCATTTTATTTGAGGCCTGTTTCTTTTTCAACCATAGCTTTAAAAGCTTTGAAATGCCCAAACAAATCTGAGTAGTGCACTCTTGCACTTTCCAGCTGTGCTACCCACACAGATTTGCTCCCAAACTTCAAAAAAAAGGAAAGCAACACTTGACATCCTCTTACTAGAATACCATGAACTTGGTTTGCTTTCTTGATCTCCTTACCACGAATTGAGCTCTGATACCATGTGAAGAGAGTGGGAGAGAAGGAAGGAGTCTCACTGGCAGCTTTCTCACATACACACTGGGGAATATACATAAAGGTGGAGGCTGAAAATAGTTTTCCTCTTCTTAGTTGTGAAAGCCAAAAGAACTCTAAGTACAAAAGAATAGGTGAACCCTATATGTGGGTCTCAAACTAAACTCAGCTAACTAAGGTGGCATACTAACTAAACCACTAATTAGAGTACATAAAGATAGCTGTCATCCAGCTATTATTCATGGGCGGTGTACCAACTGCATCTGTAGCTAACAAGTCGGTGACATAAATGCACAGTGGTCACCCTGGCATATCATGAGTCGAGCTCAATATCTCAACAGGTAGTAGTGCCAAAACTTATCCAACGTTAAGAAGGGGAGCCACCATTGGTTGTGCAGATCGACATCGACATCGATCGTGGATACTGGGGTGTCAAGGGCAAGGCTGTATCCTCCTCTCGTGCGCTTTGGATGCATGCAACACCAATCATCAAAGGACTACATAAGGGGGTGTGCGCACCTCAATAATTTTTTAGGAAGTGGAGGTGTGAGCGCTCAAGCTGGCGCTTCCATTGGTGCATGAGAGCGCTATGTGGTAGCTCCTAAAAGGACTATAAGTCTGCACATCTTCAGGGGGAGAAACTAGTCAGGATGGCAGAGCATCATCATCTGCAAGTGGCATGGGATCTGGCTCCATTGTGCCTGCAAGTGTTGATGCATCAGTTCTTTGTATAAAATTTGCTGCTTTGAGCAGCGTGTTGAAGGCCTCGTCAAGAAGGTCGATCGAAGCATTGGAGAAGATGGACAGGGAGGATCCGTGCTATGTGGTGGTTGTGTTAGAGGTATTAGACGAGTACTCGAGCATTGTTGTCGGACGGAGGGGAGAGCATTAGGGGAGAATTGGGGTCTCCAAAGGGCCCCCAATTAGTGTTTCCTAATTTCAAGGGACTAGTGAGGTATTTGAGGTGTACTAATGGGAGTGCTCCTTTTTGTGGGGCAATGCCATGTTGAGGTGGAGGGTGGGCAGACCTGCAAACATCCCCTATTGGCTTTTCCTCTTACATCGGGGACCACTCAAACCATCCCCCCACCCTCAACCCATGCTTGACCCTTCTCCCATATGCACCTCCCCTAAACAAACCTACAATTCATTCAAGAGGTGGTGGGCCCGTCTGGGCGAATTTCCTCCCCTCTTAGCTTGTTACAGGCCTGCCCCCCATCTTCTCTGGTCCAGCTCCATTCTCCCTCCATTTTTCAAAATGTGGGAACTCATTTGGCATCTTCTCTGCCCCCTCTTGCTCTAGTCCACTGTGTTTCTCCCTCTCTAGCACCCCATGTAGAAGCTGCTCATTCTCTCTACATTCCTAGCTACAGCACCTCCTACAGTAGTAGCCGCTCATCCCCCTTTGTTCTTTCTTCCTCCATTCCTAGCTATATTACCTCCTGTAGTGGTTGCTCATCTCCCTCTATTGTTTCTCCCTCCATTCCTAGCTACAACACCTCCTGAAGCAGCTGCTCATCCCCCTCTACTCTTTCTCCCTCCATTCCTAGCTACAGCACCTCTTGGAGCTTCTCTCAACCTTTAGTTGCACCCTCTATACTGTAAAGAATAAGGGAGAGAGATAGGAGACTCAAGTTCAGCTTTCTTCACAACACACAAAAGAGAGAGGACACAAGGTTGGAGGGTGAAGCCTTTCTTCACTTTTGCACACAACAACGATACAATAGAAGAGGGAAATACCCTATATGTCAAACCCTAGAATACGTGGTTCATATGTGAACCCAAACCAAAAACATACGTGGTAGTCTAACTACACCACGAGTACAACTAACATAGGCGGTGACATAAATGATAGTCATCCAGGAGATATATCGGGGGTAGAGCTTGATATCTCAACACTCCCCCTCAAGCTCAAATCCATCTCACGTACACCAAGCAAGCTCCTAAATCTGCGAAGCTTCTCGGTACCCAATGCCTTCGTAAAAATATCAGCCACCTGCTCCTCAGTGCTGACATAGACAAGATCAATCTCACCAGCTAGAACCTTCTCTCTCACAAAGTGATAATGCACCTCAATGTGCTTCGTTCTAGCATGATAAACTGGGTTATTAGCAAGCATGATGCTGCTAATGTTGTCACAATGAATGACAACTACTGCATGAATTGATTGTCCCATATCTGCAAGTAGCTTCCGTAACCAAGCTACTTCACATGCAGCCATTGCTGCACCCCTGTACTCAGCCTCTGTGCTCGACAAGGCAACTGTTGGTTGCTTCTTGCTGCTCCAACTGATGGCACCACTCCCAAGAGAAAACATAAAACCACTAGTAGATCTCCTGTCTGAGACACTACCAGCCCAGTCAGCATCTGTGTATCCATGTACCTGTAATGCACACCCAGCTTCATAAAACAGTCCATAATGCAATGTGGACTTCACATACCGCAGTATGCGCCTAGCCGCATCCAAATGTGGCTTCCTCGGTGCCTGCATAAACTGACTCACCAGCCCCACAGCATAGCTCAAATCTGGTCTGGTTATAGTCATGTAAATCAAGCTACCTACTATGCGCCTTCTTATCATGAGGCAAAGGCATCAAATTCCAAGTATGGTTTGCATCCAAGGCAGCCATCTCTTCATCCATAGCTGCTTCCCAATTTTTATGCCCTGCTGCATCCTCAAAACATGTGGGCTCTGGCTCCTCTAGAACCTTGACCATATAAGCATAGTGATGTGCTGTATACCCATCATATCTCAGCCTGTCAACTGGATACTTAATACGAGTGGACCTCCGTACAACTGGATCAGTTGCAGGAGTCTTTAAATCATGCCTGCTTTTCCTTGCACCAGGTGTAACAATAGAAGGAATCCCAAGTTCCTCATCAAGGCTCATTTCAGAGCCGCTTGACTCTCCATCAACATGAGAGCTACCAGCAGACACATCAAACACTGGAGCATGGTCTACTTTTTCTTTTCCCTTATGTGATACCTGCACAACACTATCAGGGCTGCCATGTGACGATTCACTAGATCTCAATCTCCCTGTCCATGCATTAGATCCACTAGTAGAGGACTCTCTGGGTCCACTCAAGGCTTGAGATTGCTGCTCTGCATTTATTGCAGCATTCCCATTTCCTGCATCTGCATCTCCTACCATAACAGTTGGTGCATACTAGCTACTCATTTCATCAAAAAGAACATCTCTGCTCACTTGCATTTTGCGGGTGGAAGGGTTATAACAGCGATACCCTTTCTGGTGCAGAGCATATCCAATAAAGATGCATTTTTCTGCCTTTGGATCCGGCTTTGTTCTCTTCTCATCAGGAACATGAACATAAGCTATGCAACCAAATACCTTCAAGTGAGAAATATCTGGTTTTTGGCCTGTATACATTTCTTCAGGCGTCATGCCATGGACAGCTGCAGTGGGGGTTTTGTTCATAATATAAACAGCAGTTGCTACTGCTTCAGCCCAAAAATAATCAGGCATGTTTTTCTCATTTAGGATCGTCCGTCCTACTTCTGCAATATGCCTGTTCTTTCTTTCTGCAACCCCATTCTGCTGAGGGGTAGACCTGCATGAGTACTTCCTTTGAATTCCCTGTTCTTTCAGATATTCACAAAATTCTTCTGAAAAGTACTCTCCCCCTCCATCAGATCTTAGCACTTTAATATGCACACCTTTCTCTTTTTCAACCATGGCCTTAAAAGCCTTGAAATGGCTGAACACTTCACTTTTGTGCTTCATAAAATAAATCCACACCTTCCTAGTGTAGTCATCAATAAACGTCACATAATAATGGCATCCACCAATAGAAGCAGCTTTGGTTGTCCAAACATCTGAATGGATTACTTCCAAAGGTCTTCTGCTCACCTTAGCATTTTTGGGAAATGCATGTCTGGCCTGCTTACCCATTTGGCATGCTTCACATACCTTTTGCATTCCCTCAACTCTGAATTTAGGCAAACCTGCAACAATGTTTTTCGTTTGCATAGATTTCAGCCTTTGTATATTCACGTGCCCAATGCGCTTGTGCCATATCTCAATATCTGCAATGACACCTCTCCCATGCACAAACATAGCAGCTTTCACCTCAGGCATATCAACATCCAAGGTGAACATTCTGCCATTTTTGTTGCCTTTCGCAACCAAGCGGCACTTATTTTTCAAGTCCTCAACAAAGCATCCATCAGGATTAAATCTAACCTCCTGCAGACCTTGCTCAACCATCTGACCAACTGAAACCAGGTTCTTAGTGATTTTTGGAACATGAAGTACATCTGCCAAGTACTTCGTTTTGCCATCCTGCATAGCCAATGGCACTTTACCAACCTGCATAATTGGGTGCGCAGTATCATCACCTGTTTCAACATAACCTGGCTTATCCAAATTTCTAACATCATGAAACCACTCACCATGACTGGTCATGTGGTTAGAGGCACCTGAATCAACATACCAAACATCATTGCAAGCTGCAGCATCTCCTGACATGGAGTTAACCATATGCTGCATCACAAAAAGGTGCTCATTTCTGTCGTCACCATGCCCACTTGATGATGCATAGTTGCTTTGCTGCAACTTCCCACTTTTGATGTCATTCTGCTTTTTATAGCATGTATTCTCCTTGTGTCCAGGCTTTCCACAATAATAGCATTCTGTGCTGCTATTTACTTGCTGATTCCTTTGCCATGAACCACGGCCTCTTTGGCTCCCCCTGCCTCTAGAACTACCACGTCCTCCTCCATAGGACTGGTTTTCCTGTTGTTGCTGTTGGTTCTGATTTCCTGCACGGCCACCAAAACGGCCTCTTCCTCTACCTCTGCCTCTACCTGTATTCGAGTAGAAAGCAGTCTCTTGAGAAGTTGAGGTGGCTGAACCACCATTCCTTTGCTCTTCACTCAGCAAGAGAGCAATAAGTTCCTGAAAATCAGGAAATGTTTCATGGACTCCAATGGATGTCCGAAATTGTGCATAATCTTTCCCAAGACCATTCAAGGTCACGGACACTAAGTCCTCATCATCAACAGGTGCTCCAATGGAGGCAAGAGAATCTGCAAGGCCTTTCACCTTCAAGGAATACTCATTTATATTCAGATTTTTCCTTTGCACATTGTGCAACTCCTGCTTTAGCTGCATCTTTCGTGCTTTGGTATTTGTGCTATACAGCTTCACCAATGTATCCCATGCCTCCTTAGGCGTCTCTAGATCCTGTATATGCACAATCATAGAATCTGAAATGCTAACAGACAGCCAATACAGGCATTTTCTGGCTTTTTCATGCCATTCTTTAAAGGCCTTCAATTCAGCAGGAGTGGGAGCAGCACCCAAAACTGGTTCTGCAGTTTCACCACTGATGTACTCCCAAACTCCCTTTCCCATAAGGAAGTTTGTCATCCTGAACTTCCATGCTTGGAAGTTGTTCTTGTCAAGCTTCTCACTGACAATGGTAGACAGATTCTCAGACATTTTACAAATCACGAATTGCAACAGCAACCTGTAAACACAGCAAATGCCTCACAAGGGCAAATAGCAAAACTTCTGCAGAAAACCTCACAGGGGCAGATCTGCAACACTGACGAAAGTGGTATTTCACCACACAGTCACTTCCTAATGACGATTTTGCATCAACAGGCAACAGGCATGAATCTGCAACTCCCAATATCTCTGCACACAGGCATACGATGCAATTTGTGTGGCACCTTTCCACCGACTAGCCGCGTAGTGGTCGCACAGCGAAAAACAGGGCCTTTTTCTGAGTGCCTGCGAAGAACTTTCGTCTTCAAAACGGGCCCCGAAACGGCCTCAAATCAAAAAAGTAAAGTCACCGAGGGCTTCGTCGGGCCCCGCAGCATATACTGCGCTCTCGCCACACCGCGAAGGGCCTCTCAATCTGAAATAGTGCACTCCTGCACTTCTGGCTGTGCTACCTGCAGAGATTTGCTCCCAAACTCGAAATAGGAAAGCAACACTGGTCCTCTTACCAGGACACCACAAACTTGGCTTGCTTTCTTGAGCTCCTTACCACGAACAAGGCTCTGATACCATGTAAAGAATAAGGGAGAGAGATAGGAGACTCAAGTTCAGCTTTCTTCACAACACACAAAAGAGAGAGGACACAAGGTTGGAGGGTGAAGCCTTTCTTCACTTTTGCACACAACAATGATACAATAGAAGAGGGAAATACCCTATATGTCAAACCCTAGAATATATAAACCCAAACCAAAAACATACGTGGTAGTCTAACTACACCACGAGTACAACTAACATAGGCGGTGACATAAATGATAGTCATCCAGGAGATATATCGGGGGTAGAGCTTGATATCTCAACATATACCTTCTCCCTCTCTCTCCCTCTATCGGAGCTACTCTCTCCCTCCAAGCTTCCTTTTCTAGTCCACTATTGCTGTTGTGACCTCTATACAAGCATGGTGAGGAGACCATACATGTATTCTATGTCCCACAAGAGCAAAAATGCACTGGGTGAATGGGTGCCTTGCACCTATAGCTTGAATGATTGGATAGTCATGAGAGGATATGTCAAGGGTCTACATAAGCTTCCCAAGAGCAAAAGAGGTGATCTTTTGCATGAATGGAAGGGCCGCATCATGAAGTTCATGCTTGGGAAGAAAGGATTGCTTGCAAAGGTGCAACACATCTGCATGGGGAAGGACATGCGCCTTCCTCCGTCAAGCAATCAATTGACAATACCATCGCATTGTAAGTCTATATTTTGTGTAAGATTTTGAAGTGTAATAAGTCAGCTTGAAATTGTATTTTGAAATAGAACCAGTGTAATGAGTCACTTTGAAATTGCATTTTGAAATAGCACTTGTGCATAGGAGATGTATTTCCTTCAGACTTTGAGGAGTGGGAACCAGTCGAGTGCTTCTTAGGTAAGTTTACTATCATTCATGAGGATTTAGGAAGGCAAATGCATGCTGGAGAGAAGTCCTCTACTTTGAAACAGAGAAATATCTATTGGTATAATGCCAAGTACATTACTCCAAGGATGACATTAGGCTATGGCCATCTTCAATGCATTGCAACACCACAACTTGAAGACATGGATTGCAGCATGGTGAACACAAGAACAATGCAATCATACAAGGAAAAGATTGCAAAGGATGTGGGCATGGCCATGAAGTTTACATTTGGCTCTAAATGGGTAAGGTTGTCTTGGTTTATGCCTCTGCACATTTTTGCTTCTTGTTTTCATAATATCCAAATGCACATAACAAAAACCATGTGGTCATGCAAGTGCCTACATGAGAATGCCCTTGAGAAATTGGTTGGGGTGAATTGGGGAAGCAGGTCAGCTGAACAAAAGGGTGATCTGTTTCAATGCCATGTATGTAAGGACAATGTGGTTGTCAAGTACCACATCTCCCACCAAATGTTATATTTTGCTTTCCAATATAGGCACTGGAAGAAAACAGGTGGCAATTGGCTCCCCCTTGACTCTAACGATGATGATAATATAGGGGTAAGTTTATGTATTGGTTCTCATTAAGGAGATGTCAAGAATGTGACTATCACATCACATTGGACTCTTAGGGATGTGCGGGAACACCTATTGGTCATGGAGGATGGCATGTTTGAGTCCTTTCACTTTACCTTAAATGGTGAAAAGGTAGGAAAGCTTGTAGAGAAGCTCGTGCATAGTGCCACTTTTATCCCTCCTGCAATATTGAAGATTGTTTAGAAAATGTGGGGTGGAACAATTGTGGATTTTGACATTTTGCAATTAATAGTGGTGCAATTAATTTTGATGTTTTGAATGGTTTTGTTTCATGTCAATGTCAAGTTTTTTCCCAAAATTTTATAAATATTTTTATTTTTTATATTTAGAACATTTGGGTATATATAGGTTATAAAGTTACTTTAGTTTCAAAGTTTCACTATTATAGCCATAGTTCTCCTAGCTACCAAACTACCATGGATTCTGCTAGGTCTGCCTTCCACGATTTCATCTCCCGTACTCCATTAATTGATAGAGAGGAGGAGTTATTTCCAGTCTTTGATAAGAGCATAGATGTCCTTGGCACCTACTTGGGAGCCCGATACGATTTTGAAGACCTCATCAAGTACATGCAAGCAAGTTTTGCATATCAACTTGATGAGTCTACAAAAAGTTGGGTCCCAATTGATTATTTGAAGTACTTGTTCAATCAAGAACCGAAGGTGGTGAAGCGTTTAGATCGCTTTTGCACCCCTAGGGTTTAGGGAGGTGGACACTGATGACCTCCTATCATGTGGAGTCGTCGAAAACATAGGAAATAGGTTCCTATCCTAGGAAATGACGTTTATTTTCCTTCTCCAAGAGGGACAAATGGAAGAGGAGGCCTCAACCTCAAGCCCTGACCTACCCTTGCCCTTTCCGATCCTCTAATTTTTGTAGATGAGCCCAACATCTACAATGAAGAGCCCATAGATGAATAAGCTGAGGAATGGGAAGCTGCATTAACCTTGGAAGTGCTCTAGTGACCTCCTGAACCCCATTCTACTTCTCAAGTTCCATCCACCTCGGGCACCACCTCTATTGACCCCGCAACAATGATATAGTTTCTTGCTCCCCTTCTTGTCGATGGAGAACAATACCTCTTTCTCCATGACATAGAGGTTATGTTTGGTCTCCGGGAGGATGAAGCTCTTGGTATCCTATGTGGATACAAGGTGGACACGACTATGCAAGAACCTGGGTTTTTGGGAGCAGATGATTCAATAGAAGAGGTTCTTGCTTTAACACTGGAGCAGATCAAAGATCCAGAGACATCAATCTACTCTGACCTACCTGATATTCCTAAAGAAGCCTCCACATCTCACTCTAGATAGCAGGAGGCCTGTGGATCCATCCACATTGACAAAGAGGAAGGGATTGAGCATGATGACTCCATAGTGGTAAGAAACTATGAGCTTTGAATTTCTTCTCTCTTGGTATACTTTTGCTTTAATGGAATTCTAATGTAATGTTGGACTGTTGTAGGAGGCATTTGAGGTCAACCTTTCTCATCTCGGTAATGCCTTGTTCGCAGTAGCTTTGATCGAGGTCACTCACTGGCACATTACCTTGGCCAAGCAAAAGGGTACTTTCTGGTTATTTACAAAAAGTTTTCTCCACATGGCACTGATGACCTCCTGAAGTGCAAGGCCTTGTCAAGATTGATTGGTCATGCTGACATCAATCGCAATGCTGACAAGGTCATTTCGGTGAACCACATGGTTACTCTCAATGCCTTTGGAACCAATTTTCAAGGTATGGCATTGACGGCAGCAACCATGTCCTTGGCCAACAACGACAATAGTGTTGACTCTCTATCGACTAAGTTTAGAACTAGGAGTGTATTTGGGAATTCAAAGCCCGATGTTCTCAGTGTTTTAGAGAAGAGAGAAAGGCTCTAAAGCCTTATTGTATAGAAATTTTATTTTATATGAATACAGCTATAATTTATACAGTGCCCCATTTTGTGTTCTTTTACAAAATTTGTTTTATACTGTCATTGTATTTTGTAACTTTAATTGTTGTTGGCATTAATATTTTCATTCACTATTATGTTCAAAAGCATGAGATCAAATAAATATTTGCGCTATAAGGTCATTTCTAAGCAATCCAGTAAAAATCTCACTGCGTGGCAGAAGGCAAATGTGTTCGGCATCGCACGGGGAACCCAAAAACGGTAAAACCCACTATGGCACATATGGGGCCTGTTTAACCAAGAGCCCAAAAATGGTAAAACCCACTATGGCTTGTTTGACTTGGTCAAACAGGCCCCATATTTTCCTTCTCTAAGAGGGACAAATGGAAGAGGAGGCCTCGACCTCAAGCCCTGCCCCTGCCCCTGCCCTTTTTGATCCTCTTATTTCTATAGATGAGCCCAACATCTACAATGAACAGCCCATAGATGAAGAAGCTAAGGAGCGGGAAGCTTCATTGGCCCTGGAAGTGCTCCAGTGACCTCCTGAACCCCATTCTACTTCTCAAATTCCATCCACCTCAGGCACCATCTTTGTTGACCCTGCAACAGTGATATGGTTTCTTGCTCCCCTTCTTGTCGATGGAGAATAATATCTCTTTCTCCATGGCATAGAGGTTATGTTTGGTCTCTGGGAGGATGAAGTTCTTGGTGTCGTGTGTGGATACGAGGTGGACACGACTATACAAGAACTTGGGTTTTTGGGAGTAGATAATTCAATAGAAGAGGTTCTTGATTTAACACTGGCCCAAATCAAAGATGCAAAGACATTAATCTACTTTGACCTACCTGATGTTTCAGAAGAAGCCTCCACATCTCACTCCAGATAGTACGAGGCCTCTGGATCCATCTTCATTGACAAAGTGGAAGGGATTGAGCATGACGACTCCATAATGGTAAGAAACTATGAGCTTTGAATTTCTTCTCTCTTGGTATACTTTTGCTTTAACGGAATTCTAATGTAATTTTGGACTGTTGGAGGAGGCATTTGAGGTCGACCTATTCTTATCTCGGCAACGCCTTCTTCGCAGTAGCTTCGACCGAGATCACTCACTGGCACCTTGGCAAAGCAAAAGGGTGCTTTGTGGTTATCCAGAAAAAGTTTTCTCCACATGGCACTGATAACCTCCTAAAGAGCCTTGTCATGAGTGATTGATCATGCTGATAGCAATCGCAATGCTGATAAGGTCATTTTGGTGAATGGCATGGCTACCCTAAATGCCTTTGGAACCAATTTTCAAGGTATGGCATTGATGGTAGCAGCCATATCCCTAGCCAGCAACAACAATAGCGTTGACTCTCTAATGTATTTGGGAATATTAATTAAAAAGAAATAGGAAAAGCATTATGTCTTGCTTTTCATCGCTACAAAAGTTTGTATAGAATAGATTAGCAATATTAGAGTATATTGGAGGAGACTGAATTCCACAAATCTAGTTGAGCCCTTGCCCAAACTCACTTGAATAGTTTATTTGGAAGTCATCCTTGTCACTAGTGGTTTTATCTATAATATATTAATGAGGCTAATTAGTAATGAAGTTGGAATGATTGAGCCTTTTAGATTTGAATCGATGAATGTAAATCATTAGATTAAAGTCAATTGCTATTGAGAGTCTAGATTTTATCTTCCTTCCAGTAGAGACTTTATCTTCCACTCAAGAAATTGGCCACCACCCATGCTAATGGTAGAAATGGGGGCCTAATGACAGCTTTCACGCTAATTGGTGGTGGCTGCCACTTGCTAAAAGAACAAGATTACTCATACTTCAAGGACGTGGTAGCTACTACTCAATTATTTCCTCGGGGGGGTCACTATGTATAAACCCTCTATATCACGTGCGTTCAAGGCCTATATTTAAAATCCCTTATTTGTAAATTTTTTCATTAATAAAACGTACCCCTTTTCTATACAAATCTGTAAATTTTTTCCAAAACTATTTTAAATAGTCCCTTATGTATATTTATTTCTGTAAATTTTAGGAATAAAAAATATCCTTCTTTTGAACTCACGTGATAGGGTTGCATATGATGAGTGACCCCCCCGAGATTATTTCTTAACCACTTATAGAGATCCTACTTCAGTACCACTGGTAGCACTTGATAGCTAAGTTCTAGCAATGGATACCTAATGATAGATACCAATTCGTTTAGTTTGGCTATGATTTGCTACAACAATCACATCACTCATAGTTAATAGAGGTGGTAGCTATTAGTTAGTTATTACATAACCACTCATTAACTGAGTGCTATTGGGTGGCAGCACTTGGTAGCTAATCATATCATTCGATAAGTAGTCATAGCAAGTCCTAGCAATTCAGGCCATGGTCGCCACCATTTAGCTACCCAAAGGCAACGCATTGATCAACTAACAACACAACAGTAATGAACAGGTACTTATTTGTAGTAAGAAGTAATGGTAGCTACCATGTAGCTAGTGGTAGATCTAATATGTTGCTATAACAAAAACATAACCTAAAACCCACCATCAGCTTGTTAGCAACATATCATAGAGAATTAAGGAATGATCTTATGATTCTTGAAGGGATACATTCTGAAGGAATACCACCAACCTAAGGCTGCTCAAGAAAATGCATTGGGTGTTTCCTGCAAGTCTTTCTCCATCTACGCTTTCGACAGACATCCTTCTTATTAGCAGAGACACGTGTATTACTAGTCTAGAATGATAGCACTAACTCCTTCCCCTCTTCTATAATTGCACCCTTTATGTGTGATTGTTTTTCACAAATGCAGTGGTATCATCTCTTGACATATTCGGGATCTAGCAGCATAGAAGTTCCTACGATGCACACCTAAAAGTCTTGACACAGCTGCAATATTTGGTTTCCTGGCTTGGGATTTGGTATTTATGACCATCATCATGCTCGCCCAATAAATCTTTAGAGCTTTTGGAAATTTTCATGCACTTGAGGGTGTTTTGAAGGGTGCTTATCAACAATAAATCTTGTTCATGATCTACAATTGCCTGTAACATGAACCCTACAGCTCTCGAGATAATGGGTGCTCAATAATACCCCTGGCAATTTCAACCTTTTCCTCCTCATGTAGACCTTGTGTATGTGGCTTGTACCTCACAACATGAAGAGAAATCTTCTGGCACTTTGCAACATTCAAGTCCATGGAGTCGCCTTGCAGTTTCACCTTAAGAAGGTATTCGTCCTTTCTCTTTGCCTCATACTCCTTGGTTTGATAAGAGCTTGTTTGCATGTTACACATTCCAGTGAGCCATCGGAATGACATATAGTGCATAGGTCCATCTTGGTATGAAAGTTTTGCAACGAGAATAGCCAAAGCAGAAACAAGCTCCCCACGGTTGTATAGTTGCAATAGTGAGGAGCAGTCCTTTGTTCTTTTGCAGAGAAATGATGGTTTTTGTATTTATAATTCTTGAATGATTGCAACATTCAGTAGTACGGAGGCCATACAGGGTAGTCTTCCAAGAGAACCAGAAAACCAAAATAGTAGAAGATTGAAGTGTAGCAATTTTGAGTCACATGGTCTAATATCTTCAGATGAGCACAAGCCCAGCTCATTGTCAACAATCTTGTTGATGGACTCATCACACTCTCATAATTTTTGTAGTCTACTAAGCCACAATTCTCTTAATTTTTGCAATCTCTGTGCCTACAATAAGAAGATTTTAGATTCTTTTGTTGTGCTCAAATTCGTATGGCATTAGAAGCACACTGCTATGTTAGAAAGAGCCAAATACAAACAATGATTCCAAGAAATTATCATCACTTGTCGATGCGCTGAACACTCTCTTACCACATTTTTTGCATGCCTACATTTTCAACATTTTTTGCCAAAATGCCTTCGAAGCTCAGATCTCTAGTGTGGAGTTTCACTACACAAGGAAATAACAATAAGTTTTACAAAACAAACTAGCCAAAGCTGTAGAACTAGAAATGAGTGTGAGGAGCTAAATAGAAAGGTGCAAACCTCTCATTTTGATGCTATCTCGAGAGAATGCTACTAATGACGCTACCGTGCACACCGATTCACAGTGGAGAGGTCTAGGAGAGGGAACATTGTGTGGAGAGGGAAGAGTGTGAGGTGGATGTGTAGAGAGAACATTGTGTGGAGAGGGAAGAGTGTGAGGTGGATGTGCAGAGAGAACATATAGATCTGAGAGACAGATCACATCTAAGAGAGAGCTCGTGTGTGAGAGAGAGATTTGAGCTGCAAATGCAGATGCTGATGCAGAGAGAGAATCCCCAACTGAGTGAAATTCAAACCATGGGGTGGGAGAATTCAGACCTTGCTAGCAGCTTTCCACATGGTCAAAGCTATACATAGTAGATTCCCTTTTCCAACATGGCTTTCTCTGTACCAAGAAACAATGCAGTGGCTAACACTTTGCTAGTGATGTCTAGGACATAGCTATCAAGTCCACCTAATCATGCATACACCCTTAATGATTATCATAAAATCATGTCATAATTTGCAAATTTTTAAGGGTTTAGGGTACTCTTTGGGCAAAAAGTAGCCTACGAGACCACGTTCAAAAATAACTTTTTTGCAAGTTTTTCTCTAATCGCCTCTCTTTTTTGCAAGATTAATCCTATCCGCCTCTCTTAGAGAGTGACCTATGATCTCCCAAGCTTTATTTTTTATCTTTGCCATATAGAAATTCCCTATGATATTCCAAGCCTCTCTTAGAGAGTCGCCTGTGATCTTCCAAGCCTGATTTGTTATCTCAGCCACATAAACATCATTTTAAAAATTTGTGTTGCATAAATTTTTACCCTTTTGTAGAATCGATTGTTTTTGGAGATGGACCTATGAGAAAATACAATATTTTTAAAAAGTGGCAAATAATCCTAGGATCTTAAACAAAATACTTTTTTGAGAAGCCATGCAATTTTCTCACTTCATCTGCAACAATAGTGTTAGTTGAGATAAAAAAGAAATCCATGCTCTATCTGCAAATCTTCACACTTTCAAGTCAAAGGACTACAAAATTGCATATGAGCTAGCATGAGACTTTTAGCTCATGAGTAAGGGACCTAAGGCTGCCTTCAACAAGAGATACCAAGGCTCCACGTTTCCCCAAGATGGTAGCTCCATGAGTGGAAAGAAGCCTAAGAATGGAAAAGTTCAGCAAAATCACAAGAAGAATTGGAATGTCAAAGACAACAATGGCTAAAGTGGTTTCTTCGACTTCGAGAAATGTGCCAAATATAACAAAGAAAATCTTATCATGTATAAGGCCACAAGAAGCAAGATGGCCGAAACAGTAGGACGAGTTAGTCTTTAGCTTTTGTAAAAGTGACTTCCATAGTCATTGGGAAAGTTTGAGGATCACTAGGAGGGGGAACCTCATTCATTTCCGCTATGTTCCAAATCGGTGTGCTAATCTCGATAGGCTCTAAGAGGTCTGAAGATGACAAGTTCAAAGGCCATAATCTTGACCAATGCAACCAAGCAGTTACTCCCTTTCACATACATAGTTGCCTTGAATGGAGCCTTGACCAATGTGTTGAAATCACCAATTTGAGGTCCTACCTAAGTACAAGAAAAAAGGTCTAGATCTTACCATTCCAACAATTGGTTCCAAGTTCATTCCTTTGCTTCAAGGTGTTTCTTGTAGGCCCTCTAACTAACTTCGGAGTTTGATTTAGTCTAATGGGGATCACAGAGAAGTAACTTTCAAATTGGTTAGGATGCAATGAGAATCAAATTATTGTTAAAGGTGTAGATTCCATTATAGTATCCAACATATTATGCTGCTTATTGGTGAAGAAAAAGTTTCAATTGCATGCATGGCATAATACACAATGCTAGCTCATGTGTATGCTAACATGTATGAGTGGATGTACAAAAGAAAGTACAAAATATAAAAGGTAAATCTACGAGTACTCTTAAAAGTTAGTTCATTTAGAGGTACTTCATAATATATACTTATAAGTTTTTCTTCACCTAGTAGCTTGTATGACTTAAAATATTACAAAATATAAATGAAACATTTTTTAGGTTACCTATGGATACTTTTAGAGATAATCCACTTGTCTTGGACCTTGTCCTTTTCCACTTTGTCTTGGATAAAACTTTTTTTGAAGTGCTTGATCTTCTCCAAGATGATTTCACCAAGCAACATCATTTTCGAGACTCGATACGGATTATACATTCTAGTGATAGCTTCATCAATTTGTCCATCAAAGGAGAAGGCCGGACGGTATAATTTCTTAAAGAGGTTGAAGACATCTATAGGGGGGATGATCAATGTGCAACCTTAGCACTAGGTACATGCAACAACACAAATGAACCAAATCTCTATTTAAAGGAAAGATCAAGAAAATTATTATGAAGCCATGCTCTACACTACTACACACGGATCCTATTGTGATGTTTAAGTACCAACAACTAGGACGTGCAGGGTGCTAATCATCGGTATGGGAAGCGTGTCCCGTAAAGCATCACTATATAGCAACTTTAAGCAAACGTCGCTATATAGCGATGATTTTTAAAGTCGCTATATAGAGACGTTTATCAGAAAGGTAAGTGTCGCTATATAGCGACACTGAGATACTATTTTATAGCGATGTTTTCCAAAGAGCTTTTTTACTCATATAGGCCTTAAAAGTTAGTTTTTTATAATGACAAAATTTTTTTAATTTTTATACATGTTTGATCTTTTGAGAGAATAAAAGTATGAGAGCATGTGCATCAAGCCTTTGAAGCTCATATATTCATGTCCAAGTTTGAGATGAAAAAATTCAATGAAGAGCATTTACATCAACTGTTTCATCTTGAGCCAAGTCTAACGTGCCAAACAAGTCTATCTCTAACTCTATACCGAGTCAATCTCCTATATCATCATCGTACTCTAGCATCATACGTTCACCTAAAAGTACTTGATCATCTTCTTCAATAAAGTGTGGTGATTCTTGATGATTGTTGTCTTCTTCCTCAATATCATGATCTCCATCTTCCTCCCGTGCGATGTCATTATGTGCATCTTTCTCTTGGCTCATATTGTGATCTTCATCTTCTTCACTAGATTCATCAGGATCAATTGGATCTGGCATTGGTAGTGGCATCTCCATATCCACATCTCTATCTTCAAAAATTTGCTTACTTCGTGGTGCAACTTGGATCACGTACCACCATCTTGCATCAGAATGATCCGGATGAAAAACCACCTATATTGAAGATGGGTGCCAGATGTCATCAATTATATATATGAAATTATGCTTAAGTACATGTATCAATGGATCTTTAAAAATGAAAGCTTTGATTAATTAAATCATTAGTATGCACCTGCTCACAATGCTCAAGAAGAACAAAAGTATCACTTTCATCGGTCCAAAGTTTGGTGGAGTCTATTGCAAAGAAGCTGCTACTATCTTTTCTCACTGTCACATGGGGACTGTTGTAAATAGTTCTAAACCATTTTACATCAAGAATGAAAATACTGAATCATCTGAAATCAACTTCATAGATTTCACGTATGGTTCCACAATAATCCAATTGTGAGGAGAGAAGATTGGTACTTGAAGCACTTGCTTGGCTATCTTGTGTGAAGTTAGCCATGACTCCACAATCATACGTGCCTCTCTTTGGATTGATGTGTTCCATGTGAAAATGTCATCCATATGACCATAATGCACTGTAATTTTTGTACTGTAAAAGAGCATCATTAAACAATGAAGATGCATCTATTTTATAGCGTATATTGCCACAAATAATTACTTAATTACGTCAAGTGGTAAGAAACTTACATGCATCATACATCCAGATGATAGCTCTCGCTCGTGCTCGTTTATTGTCTCTCCATCGCATTCGGCTTTACGTAGAGCCAGTTGTAGCCAATCAAGTGACATGTGAGTGGGGAGAAGAGCCAGATCCCATGGATATGGTTGCGATCACCTGTACATTACTCTGAATCTCGTCCTTGCATTTATTCTTTCTGCTTTGGCCACTTCACATCTCTCAATCCACTTCTACATCTCAGGGCTAATGAGGATACAAAACTTATTGAATTTTTCCATTTGCTCTTTGCTCATCTTTCTTTCAATCCCTTTTCCTTGGAGAACCTCACTAACGATGCGATCATCATCCTTGTTATGCCAAGCTTGCAGCATATCGGGATCTGTGGATGCAAGAAACTCTGTTTTATATACTAATGACTATTGCACAAGCCATCCCTCTGCCATGCTTGCTTCTGGTCTTGCTCTTTGTCTTACAAATCCCTTTAAAGTTTTGAAAAACCACTCGAGAAAAAACATCCATCGACTATGAATGCTACCTGCAATAGCCACCTCATCAACTATGTGCACAAGCAAGTGGACTTCAGTTGTCACAATGCTCGAGGGAAAGTGCTTCTCAAGCAAGCCATCCCTCTACCATGCTTGCTTTTGCCCTTGCTCTTTGTCTTACAAATCCCTTTAAAGTTTTGATAAACCACTCGAGAAAAAACATCCATCGACTATGAACGGTACCTGCAATAGCCACCTCATCAACTATGTGCACAAGCAAGTGGACTTCAGTTGTCATAATGCTCGAGGGAAAGTGCTTCTCAAGCAAGCGTACGGCTTCGATGGATTCCACCCTAGCCTTCTCGATGCTCGATATGAAGATCTCTTTTTGAGATATCCACCTATTTCACATGTCCATCTAAGATATTTTCATAATCAATCTACAAATTAATCAGCTTAAATTGAAGAAAATGCAATCAATGCGATTTGATAGTAAGCATACCTCACAATACCACTGATCTTGAATATAGCATTTCTAACATCTTCTTGTAAGCACCCTTTTATTGTAATTGGGAGGATGAACTATCAAAGCAACAAAGAAATCATGTCAACAATATAATATAGTCATAATTACACTAACACATCATGATTATCGGTACATTAATTCTACAGCTTAGAATACCTGTAAGACCTTGTGCCAATCATGGGACTTGAGCCCACTAAGCTTATTGTCCTTTGAAAATGCTCCTTTCAAGCAGTAATGCAAGTATTCTGAGTTTGTGTCCATTCTTTGCTTTCCTTTCAATTTCACCAACATGGTATCAGAGCCATTTGATCCCCCTTGATCCCATTTCTGCCACATCATCATCATCTTCTTCTTCACCATCTCTCCCTCTTCTCCCCAAACTTGCTTAAGCTTGTTCTCCTCCCGGTTCTCAGCCATTTCCCACGTCCTTCCTGCTGGAGATCTATCTCAAAAGGCCGAACTTCTGGCTGAAGGGAATTGAAGAAAGGCGCGCCCGTTTCGTCGCCATTGCACGAAAGTTGTCGACTGTTCCTTCTATGTTTTCTCCCAGTACACTTCATCTTTCTCTAATTCCTTTTAGGGGGAGTTAGTCCATACTTAGATCTATCCTGTGCTGAAATCTGAGCAGCAATGGCTGCATATTCAAGGAGAAATCAGAGAAAAACCAGTCGACTTTGAAGAGGCAAGATAGGGCGACTTGACGTGTTTTTGCACCTCTTCTTCCCAGAGGACCTTCTGTGGTATACCAGCTCTCTTTTGCCTTAGAAACCCCCTTTTCCTTTGCTTTTAAGAGTGAGCTACAAGCCCTCCAAGTTCAGCTTTTCAGTTTTGACAGTTTTGGACAAGTTTTTGAAGATGATGCTACATAAAATGCTACTCTAGCATTTCTGGTTTTTTGAATCTTTCAATAACTTCAGAACAAGTGTGGCTTCAGTTTTATTTTGAATTACTAGACCTGGTTTTGATTGGAAAGTATTTATTTCACCCACTTCTATGAAGCATATAAGAAGAAGCATCATTGATTGAATATTGGTCACTAGTCTTTGCTCATATTTTGGAAGTCTTTCACTTATTTTTGCCTTGTAAGAGAGATAGACACTGCCCAATATCTGGGTTAGACCCTCTCATGGCTACCCTATTTAATCTCAAGAAGTTCAATGGAAAGGGCTTCCACACATGGCAGATGAAGGTGAAATTTGCATTGATGAGGGAGAACTTATGGGGACTTGTCAAACCTACTCCTACCGCTACTTCTACGGCCTCCAATGCTGGAGAAACCTCAACTCCGACACGACCGGCAAGGGATCCAACTAGAGAAAAAGCATATGGTATCATTGCTCTTGCTTTAGGAGATGATTATATTCACCATATCTCTGACTTGGAGTCTCCTTCGGAAGCTTGGCAGAAGCTTGACATGATTTTTGGTGCTAGCTCTCACATCTCTAAACTATCACTTAAAATCTCTTTCTTTGAATTGAAGATGGCTAGTGGTACTACTTTAGTAGCTCATGTCAACTATATGCGGAGTCTTATGACTCAATTAGCTTCTATCAACTCTCCTATTACTCCAGATGATGCTATGGCAGTGTTACTTAAGAGTATGCCTGAAGATTATGATCACATTGTTAGCACTTTGAAAAATCTTCCTAATCCTAATCTTGAAGGTATTATCTCTGCTCTCCAAGAAGAAGAAAGGCATATGGAGCTCAGGAAAGGCAATGACTCTGCTTATGCTGTAAAATTCCAGAAGGGCAAGTATACCCCTTGCAATCACTGTGGAAAGACAAATCACCTTTCAAAGGACTGCTTCAAAATTAATCAATGCAAGCACTGTGGCAAGAACAACCATAATGAGAAGTTTTGCAGAGCCAAAGAAAAGACAGAAAATGCACTTACAGTTAATGAGCCTCCACACGATGAGGCATCCTTTGAAGATTATGCATTTTAAAAAATCTCTATGTATGCTCCAGATCTCTCTCTTTATGTCAAGGAACTCAGCCTGGATAGTCCTCCAAAATGAATGAAAATAAACTATTGTGTTTTGTGTGTAAACACCTATGGTCACCTTATGATGTAGGCCATGTGTATGTTTTGTTCCATGGTACCTCCTGCAGACATTGTGTGCATGTACATGCAGGGGATATAACCATTGGAAGGTCTTTCTGTATCCCTTTTTGTTTACCTTACACCCAAGGGAACCCTTGCTAGCATGAGAACCTAGCCATAGATTTATCCTTGACCACCATGAGATGGCATGAGAAACTATGAGACTAGATGTATCCTTGACATAGCCTGAGGCATTTCCTTGAGGGGGGGTTTGTTGGGATATCTCAAGGTGTATGCCTCAGGCACACCTTATGTTTTTATGTGTGAGTGCTAGAGGCACAGTTAGGTGCCCACAAGCACAGTTAGGTGGTGGAAAGCCACATAGGATGATTGAGAGAATCTAGGAGCAGATTGAGGAGATGATTGTGGAGCTCTGAGGTCATCAATGATGTCAGTGAGCATGTATGAGGTGCTTACTTAAGGACCTCACTCTTCTTCATTCTACAACCAAGTAATGCAAGTATTCTGAGTTTGTGTCCATTCTTTGCTTTCCTTTCAGTTTCACCAACAGATTCTTCTCTCTGCTATCTCAGAGGACCTCAGTAATTCCCTCTCCTACGCCGCCGGTTGGACATACTGCCCAACCGTCCCCTCGTGTCCCTTCGACTGAGGGGTCATCACCTGCATGTGCCTATCGTAAGGGAAGGAAGAGTAGGAGGGGCCGCTTATGTTGTGCTGACTCGGGAGATGTAGACGAGTCAGCACACTCACATCCCTACAGGTCTCCACTTGGTCCCAAGACACAGTATCAGTCAGGTCCCTTGCCCTCTCCTACTCCCACTATTGCTCCTCACTCGGAAGCGCTCGCACAGCTTCCACTCCTTCTGACTCTGGCACTACCATTAGTCCTCCTTACCCAGTCGAGGATCTCCTATCAAATCACGGTTGTCGGAGAAATAATAGAAGATAGAAAGGCCAAAGCAGTGATGGCCACCATGAGGCGGTTTATGAGCCATCACTTCAAGAGCAGCATTGCTACCGATTGGTGGTATCAAGATGACCATAAGAAGCAGGTGGTCATCGATGAATTAAAACAAAAATACCCTAACCTGCCAAATTGGGATTTTAATGAGAATTATATGCGTGAGCACATGGGTTTGGTCTTGAAGCTCATCGTAGATCAACCTTGCATACTTCCATCACAAAGGGGATGGCTAAACCCAGCTGGGCAGACAAAGCTGATTGGAAGTTCTTCAAGAAGAAGAATAAGGACCATCTTGAAATGTTCGATGGTCAGAGGAGGGCTGCAAGGAGACGGATGGACACCATAGGTACTTCGCACTTTGGTGCAGGCGGGGACGGTTGAAAGTCCACACAACTACTCACTTGTTTTGCTTCCTTATGCGCTCTCCTTGCATATGAATCACCATCTATGCATCATAAGGAAGTTCCAGATTGAGGTCTTTTGCATCTTGCAACATCGCGGCGGGTAAAACGATCTCAAACTGGATTGGCTTATAGTCATCCTCTTCTGTTTAGATTTTGGGCACAATACTGTGGATAAATTCCAAACCTGAGAAATAGAGTATAAACCTTTACAACACCGTGCTTGTGACCGCTCTTTATTGACTGAATCTAGCGCACAACATGATTGATAGATAAAACAATTAATGCCATATACGATCAACACCTCTCTTCATATTCTCCTCACCCATGTTCCACGTCTTTAAGGCCACCACGCAAGCAACAGTGCTGCAAATTCCATTATAAGCGAGAAACAACTCTTTATCACCCTTGGGAACCTAGCTCCTCTTAATCCATTCGACATAATTTAGGAACTAAGGTCCTCCCTTTCCATTTAAATCTAGCACTCATGCAACCCAGGCCGTGTCCTAGGCAAAAATAGATATCTCGCAAAGGGTCATGGAATGAAACATCGGCCTAATTGTCTCGATCCACTCTTGCTACATTATCTCCAACTTGTAGAGAATATAGACCAGGAAAATTAGCTTGTATGCAGCTAACTTTCTTTAACGGATGTAGGAATTGACAATCACAAAAAAACAATTGAATTCCACAAGGACTAGTAGCATAGTTGGCTCTCCTTCGGTGGTTGAGGCCAATGATTGAGGTAAAAGCATCGTAGCATAAAAGTTATATGAAAATTACCTACAAGTGAACTTCTTGACTTGGAGCTTCTTCACTCGAGCATTGACCAAGATGTATTGATATTGACTGCAACTGCTATTTAGCAACATACATAAGTAGATACCCTTTATGCTTCCAATATCTTTGTAGAAAAGATGTGTCTACTGGTTACTACATTTGTGGGAGGAACATATTTGACATGAAGAAATGATGGTGGCTGGTTACCTGGAAGTGCTTCTATGGAATTGCTAGAGCACTCTTTGTCATAGGAAAATGCAGATATGTCATACTGTAAAAAAACTGCGAAGGTGGGTGTGGAGTGAGTCCCGATATTAGTGTTGGCATAATTGTAGAACCAGTTTGTGATTGAGGTGTCAATCTATCAGTTGGAGTAAGGAAGTCGAGAGAGAGTATAACCATTGGTCGAATGCAATGCTCTTTTATAGACTACCTCTAGCACTAGTGCTAGTTCATGGTGGTCTTGCAATTGGGTGTTGGGGGGCTTGAACATGCATTGGAGGCATGAGGCAAAGTAGCACGGAGCATGGCAATAGTGCAAGGAGGCTGTGGGAGGGAGGAGGGCAAAGGAGGGGGAACAGAGAGCCATGGCAATGTCATGGAACAATGAAAAACAACCGGTTTACAATTCTAGCGAGAGCAAGAGCTATAAATGAAGATGGCAGAGACGTGATGTGCCAATCTCTTGAGACGAGGTTTTCCCAGCTTGTAGGGGGAGATGAGTGGAGGTGAACATAGGGATAGAGAGAGGGAGGCGACAGGTTTGCAGGTGGAGGGGAAGGCAGTTATTTCTACATAGGAAAGGAGGTCATAAGAATATTAGAAGATTAAACTAGGTTGCAGTAGGCAACCTTTTCATCATCGAGCATATAGCTACAAACTCGAAATCGAACTTGAATCCTAGCATTTTATCAACTTCCTAAAGAATAAAAGCAGATGAGTAGAAATGTGGACATGAGACATGCCACAGGGTCCATTAGGACCCGATCCTCCTTGGAAATGTCAGGGGTGGTGATTGGTTATTGAGTTGGCCATATTGTTTGGATCTTTGATTATTTATGGAATATGACAAGTGGTTGAACTAGAGATCAATGCTACCTACACGAAATGGACGATGTACTTGTATACCACTACTATGATCTCCGGCAAGGGCAAGGTACCACAAGCAGTATCATACAACTACTCGTGCTCGCAGTATTTTAAAAAAATGCTTGCAGGTTTTGGCGCAAATCTGGGATGCTTCAAAAGGGCATTGGATGCATATCGGAGAGATTAGTTGCAAGTTCTCTCTCACAGTTAAAGAGATAGCCTTGATGCACATGGTCTTATAGAATTTGCTTTCTCTTTGGCCCACGAACTGTATTAATTTGGTAAATGCCTGTACTTCACAATGGTATTTAGGGGAAGTTTATCTCAAAAAGGTTACGGCTAAAAGTCTCTATAAGAGTTTAAATGAGGCTATGCTAGGATGCCTTGATTTAAACAAGAAATGGGGACTAAGAAGATCGCTTAGTTGGTAACGCAAGAGATTCAAGGAAATTTGGTTTGGTTGCAAGCTAGATAAACTAGGCTTCCTCAAATGGAAAGTAATATAGTTCACCTAAGACTTAATCATCTTCTTCAATAAAGTGTGGTGATTCTTGATGATCGTCATCTTCTTCCTCAATTTCGTGATCTCCATCTTCCTCACATACGATGTCATTACGCGCATCTTCCTCTTGGCTCATATTGTGATCTTCATCATCTTCGCGAGATCCATCTGGATCAATTGGATCCAGCATTGGTAGTGGCATCTCCATTGTTGAAGTTGAGGAGAATCTCGATGTGGTTGCGGAAGCCGCCGTTGCTCTAGATTGGTCTAGTGCAACTTTGGACAAGGGAAAGCACAGAGCAAAATAGAGCAGACGACAGAGTTGGTTGTGGTTCCCGAAGTAGGCGAGACATCATGCCCCATAGGACAGCTAGAAGAGGAAGAGGAGGAAAAGCTCTCGATTCGTGCCAAACTGGCTAAAAGGTTTACTGTCAATCCCACATGCCTGCTCTGCTCTAGCGCGATGGAGGATATAATGCATTTGTGTTGAACATGCCCTACTATCAGGTATTATGGACTATAGTGAGCAGAACAATTCATTCTTCCGGTCTCATGTCAAAATTTTAGATTAATTGGAAGCTCTGTGTGTGTTGGGAGATACGGTGGCTTGCCCTTCTACCTTGATCACTTGTTGGCCCTATATCAGGTTAGGATTGCTTCTATTGATCTCAATGACCAGAAACAACCTTGTGTTTCAGAATGTTCCTTCCAGGGGTCATAATGAAGCTTAGCTTCTTGCTGCCTAGGGGATGCAGGGGAAAGAGAGACCAAGTGGTGGGTGGATGGTTATCTCTTATCTTGGATATTTTTTGATACGCCTTGTTAGGCGGTTGCCTTTATGCTCGTTGTAGCAGCATCTGCCCATTTTATACGATTCAATCAATGGTTTCACACCCAAAAAAAAGAAAAGAAGGCAATTCAAGGCCCACAAGACGCTGAGAGCGATCCACACACCAGTCGCTACAGCAAGGAAAAGACACAGATGACGGACGACACAACAGTAGCCGCCCGCTAGGCCATACAAGAAACACTATTGCGAACATCAAGAAAAGAATCGTGCGGCTGGCACAGAGGAAGCAGCCGCACAGTGAAAAGACATCCCGCGAGGCACGGACACTCAACCGAGATGCAAGGCCGACGGGCATACGACCAAACAGCAAACAACGATGATAACGGGTCACGGGTCGCCTTGGCATCTAAACAGCAAACAACGGGTCACGGGTCGCCTAAGAATCGACAAAACGAATTCACGATAAAAAATGGGAGGGCTCCAGGTTGACACATCGTAGCTTACCTTGCCATGTCCTCAAGGCTCAAACTAGTAGCGCATGACCAATTTTGTGAGTTTTGAATCTAAGCTTAATTTTTTAATTCATCCTCCCCTTAAATTTCAAGGGTAATGCTTTTATTAGCACTACCCCGTTAGGGTGAGAGCTCTAGCTACTACAAAGTTTTTATTTTAGAGGCCCTTTGAAAGTGGATCAACTCGAGTTACACTCCCCCACTTGAGGAGAGTGCTCTAGGCACGTGTGTGCCCCTTGTTATTTGTGCTAGACTTCTATTGTCACTTTTCAAAAATTGAACCCCAACAAATATATGAATCAAAAATTTATCGCATGACTTTGTGAGTTCTCTCTTTCTTAACATTAAAGTAATTATCACTACAACCTTCAAGATATAATAAGCTGAGTTGAATGTTGGTAAACTTGTCCTTCAATAATGCATTCAGCATGGTCTTTTATTTTGCTTCGATAGCTCTCGCTTGCGGTCAAGAACATGCATAAAAGACAACTTTTTTAGTTACGTAAAGTTGTAAGTTATATAGGATTTGTGTTGTGAAAATGGAACTCTACATATTCAATTAATGCAGAGGAGTGTTGACCTTTCCAAAGAACTCAAAATAATAAATTTTGAACTTAAGAAACACAACAAGACAAAGCACCCATAGACGCGCGCACAGACGCGTTTACTGAACTAAATAAAAAACTTACGGGCGCGTCTATTTGCGCGTCTATTTTCGCATCTGGAGACCCGCGTCTAATTGTGCGTCTATATATCAGACACACACGCGTATAGACACGCACTTAGACGCATAAATAGACGCACTTATAAACACGTTTATAGACGCAAATATAGACGCAAGTCGAACAGACGACGTGTATATAAATGCGTTTTTAAACGCACTGATAGACACGCTTTATTATTTTTTTAAAAAAATTTTACAGAATGCTGTGTATGTTGTGTATGCTATATAGTTACAAGAATCCCATATCCACATTGTGTCATTCAATTCTTACAGCCAACCGCATTTTAATTACAATTCCAAATAAAACATTACAACTCCAAAACGCAATAAAATTGAAAGCTCAAAAAGTGCTTGTATATACATATAGCACAAAGCTAAGCCATGTCATGTGGCTTCAAGTACAAAAAATAAGAGGAGTGTATATACAAGAGACACAAAGCCAAGCCAGTGTCTTTAAGTACAAAAAAGAGTAGCTAGCACTACTTGTATGACTAATCTATGTTCTCCAGGTCCTCGCTCCCTTCCACGCTCCCTTCTGCACTCCCTTCTGTGCCTCCTTCCTCCTCTTCCTCATCGTCTTATGCACGGGCCTATAAACAAGGGACAACATATATCAATGTATGAAAAATCAAATCTTTACTTATAATTTTGGCATTATTTAATAACTTTCAAATACCTGGGGGGCCGCTCCAGTAGCCCGGGTATACTGCTCCTTAGTAATCAACCCGTCATAATAGAAGTGCGTCCATGTATCTCCTCTGCGATGGTGGCAGTGGTAGGCTGTCTCCATAGGGTATCTGCCCACGATCTCAAGCTGCATGACAACACACTTTGCGGAGGGATTAGTACAAAGAAACAACCTCCTAATAAACTACATAAACAATATAATTTGAGATCGATACTTACAGATTGGGCCTCCCATGACTCAACACCCCCTGCTCCAAAATGCGCGTTCCATATTCCTCCATCTGGATCCTCCGTGCCTCCACGTGCTCCAGACTGGGGTCCTCCCTCGCTAACTTCATTGCCTTCTTTCACTCACACTTGTGAGCGATGTGGGGCAGGCCCCTTGGTGGTTGACCTGCCTCAAGGCTGGCAAGCTCCGCTAGTGCCTTCCTCTTAAGCGAAGATCTTTTATTGCCAAGTATCGTAACAATCTTTGACGGCCCATTTATCTGTGAACTGGCGATTTGGGGGGTTAGGATACCTAGAGCGAACAGTAGCGAGGGTCCATCAGCCAACCTCTTTGGGTGGTCTTTGTAGTGGATAAAGCAATCTCTATAATTGTTAGCAATTACAGAGCGCATGAAGGCCATGATGTCCTTCCCCCGCGCATCCATCAAGATGCCTCCTATCTGAGTGATGTCATAATAAATCATACCATCACCCAGAGGCACGTCTAAATCATCTGAATCATCATCCTCCCTACCGCCACATGGCCCAAAGCACTGTGCCATACATCCCCCACCGCTCTCCCTGCTACTACGCCTGCTACCCTGTCATGTCGAGCTCGTACGCTGGCCACTCGTAGCTAGAGACTGCACGGGACTACGCTGGCCACTCGTAGCTGGAAAACCGAATCTCGACGACACAGGAGTACATTGACGGCTCTGTGAGACAGAAGGACCTCTTGACGGCATGGGGGAAGGGGCATAAGACGGGATGGCAGAAGGGACATAAGACGGCATGGGGGAAGGGGCATAAGACAGTATGGGGGAAGGGGCATAAGAACGGTCATAAGACGGCTGTGCTGACTTCGCTGGGGTGATCTCAGGCAGTGTGGGGTGGCTTGGAGTCTGTAGTGCCGACTCCTGGGGAGTGTTTAGAGTACCCGTCATATACCCGTATAACTCTGTAGGACTAGGAGGGTGCCCTAAAAGATTATATAAGACCTTCCAAATAGATTCCCGGGGATCAGGTGAGTTGGAAGCGCTTCCTGGCCACATGTTGAACTAGAAAAAAGGAAAAAAATCTATTACTGATGAGCTGAGAAGAAAGGGGAAGGGAAGAGAGGCTTACTGTCAGAGCACGTCTATAGGCGCATCTGATTTGCGTGTCTACAGACGCGTCTAACAGAGCGTCTAACAGAGCGTTTAACAGAGCATCTAACAGAGCATCTAACAGAGCATCTATCGACGCATTTGTCTGTGTCTACAAACAGGCTAGATGCGCGTTTAGCCATGCCTATAGACACGCTTTTAGACGCGCTCTGAGACGCACCTATAGACGCACTCCGACAGACGGGATTCCTAAAAAGTAGAAAAGGACATTGCATCCGACACATAAACGTGACAATGATACCCAGATCATGCGCTTCTTGGATACGACAAAGTACAAATCTAAAGAGAGCAAACTTCCAAACAAGATCAACTGCAAAAAGACTTACTTGGATAGAGGTATGGAAGGTTCTTCTTTCTTTTTCAAATTTGCTTCTCCTCCTTATTCGTTCTCCTCTCCTTTAAGCTTAGAAGTAAGTGTGGGTGCCTTCCTCTTAAGTGTAAGCTTGGAAGTAAGTACGGAAGCCTTCCTCTTAAGCGTCGAAACTATGGATCTGCTAATAAGGAAGGAAGCAAGCCGCGCGAAGTATAAGTAATGTGAAGAAAAGCAAAGCGAGCGCACTAAAAAGCAGGTTTAAAAGCCGCGTCTATAATCGCGTCTAATAGCACGTCTATAGGCACATCTAAATACACAGAGTAGACGCGCTTTTAGACGCGCCTTTAGATGCGATTTTAGACGCGCTTTTAGATGCACCTTTAGACGCACCACAGAGTTTAAAATTAAACATTTGAAGAAGAGCAAATTTGGTGGGTTGTTTGTTTATAGGATGTCTTCATCTTCAACAAGTAGCTCCAGTGAGGATGAATTCCTCCGTATCCACCATCACGAAATGTGGTTGGAGCAAAAAATCAAATGTCTGTGTGATCGATGTCGAGGAAACATGTATCATGCATGCAGGATTACACTCAATCATATCTCAAAGTATGGAGAATGGGATGTGACCATAAACAGGGTAAGGGTTTGTAAGTTAAGGTTGATTGAGATACCTATGGGTGTTCATATGTTTGAGTTATGATCCCGTTTTAATTTGATACAGGATGTAGTGCCACACCCGCATATGTTACCCTATGCTCACCATGAGGAGGCGAAGCGTCGGCGATATGAGGTGGGATCTTCAGGAGGGACTGTTACGGATGCATGGAGTGATGGTGATAGTAGCCCTCTGCCATTACCTCATGAAGCCGTGAAGGAGGAGGTGCTTGATGATATGGTGCGGGATTTATATGTCCATCAAGGGAGGGATAATAGCATGGAGCAGGATGATCTTTTTACTGCAGCATCGACTCCACTATTTGAGGCATGCACATTCTCTGTTCTACGTGCCTACCTTGAGTTACTAAACTTGCAACCCATCTATGGATGGAGCAATGCAAGTTTGAATGCATTGCTCAAGTAAGCTTTAAAGTGGATTTTGCAAACATGGTGAATTATGCTAGTGGGTCAATTACTCGAATGCTTTTCCTCATTTATGGTCTTCATGTGCAGGCTATTGTGTAAAATGCTTCCAAGGGAGAATAAACTACCGACCTCAAGAGATATGGCAAGGCAACATGTGACCTCTCTTGGAGGATTAGATTACAAGCACATCCATGCATGTGTCAACGATTGCGTTTTGTTTCGTGGACTACATAAGGATGCAAGAGAGTGTCCTACTTGTGGAGAGGCAAGATATAGAGCAGATCTCAAAACCTTGGACGTGCCTCGTAAGGTATTGCGACATTTTCCCATAATCCCTCGCATCCAACATATGTTCAAGTGGAAATCTATTGCAGAGCTCATGTCATGGCATTCCTCCCAACCGATGGCAAGTGGAGAACTCCCGCAAACTCTCCTATGTGGAAGCATATTGAAGACACATGGCCAAGCTTCAAGGAAGAACCTAGGAGCTTGAGACTTGGATTGGGTATGGACGGTGTGAACCCATTTGGTCTCAAAAGCACGTCTTATAGTGTATGGCCAGCGGTATTGGTGAATTACAATCTTCCACCCTCTATCGCTATTAAGAAAGGACATGTTATGCTGTCCCTTCTAATTCCAGGGAAACATAAAGTCAAAAACCCTGATGTTTATTTGGAGCCTTTGATTGATGAGCTAGAGATACTTTGGAGAGGTATCGAGGTGCATGATGTGAGCAGGCCTCCCTCATCGCGAGACTTCAATTGCAAAAAGTAGTCTTGATGTGGACGATGCATGACTTCCCAGACTATGGCGAGTGTTCAGGTAAGCATTGCATTTTTAATTTTGAATAGGCAAAGGATGTGGCACCCTAAACCCACCTTCCACTCTTAATTGCATCTATTGTTCAGGTCTCACTACATCGGGTTACCATGCATGTCCTGTTTGTGGTCCTTCGCTAGTTGCCTCACGGGCAGATGCATTGAATAAGGTCATCCATGAGAATCACCATCGATTTCTCCCACCTGATCATCCTAGATATGTTGCCCCTTGGAATGAAGTCCTCCCACAATCACTCACCACGGGAGATTGGATGAGAATTTGGGATGGTTCCACGACTCCTCCACCACTTGGCATGAGTCGGTAAGGGTTTGTAAGTATTGGCTGGAAGTAAAGATTGGCTATATTGGCTGAAAGTAAAGATTGCACGCTAACACTTTATTATTTTTAGATACTCCATCTTTTATCATTTACCATATTGGTCCCACCTCAAGATCAATCACCTGCTTGATCCCATGCATATCTTCAAGAATGTGGCATCTACCATTTGGGAGCATTTGAATGGGACACGAGATTCGGCAGGCATAAGGGAGGATCTACGTACCATAGGGAGGATGCGTGAAGCTTGGCCTCAAGAGAGACCAAATGGGCGTGTTTTTTTACCTCGTGCACCGTGGATGTTATCAAAGCTATAGATGGCGACGGTGAAGCGCGCTATTACTACAATTCGTACTCCCATTGGATGCATGAGGTGTTTGAAGGGAGCCTTTACAAAGAGCAATAAAAGAGGTGTAGAGCAATCATATGGCTTGAAATCTCATGATTGGCACAAGATGCTCCAAGTAAGTATTTTATGTGCATGATATCTTTTTCCTTTCAAATTTGTGAGTGAATAGCTATAAGCAACTAATCAACCACCTCCTCACGGGTTCAGTTCATACTACCTACTAGCATTTCACGTAGTGCATCGAAGGACGTGAAAGATTGTATTTACAAGATGGGCGAGCTTGTGAGGTATGTGAGCTCAAAGGAAATAGATCCCACCAAGCTTGAGAATGCTCAAGTTATGTCAGTGGAGGCGGTTTGTTTAGTGGAGGAGACATTTCCACGTTCTATTCTCACAAGCCAACTACATCTCATAGTGCATTTGGTGGATGAGATTGCTATATGCGGTACTATACATGCACGATGGTTGTTCTTCCTGGAGTGCTTCATGAAGACCTTGAAGGGCTTCGTGAGACAAAATGCAAGACCCGAAGGTAACATGGCCGAGGGTTGGTTGGTACAAGAGTCACTTGTATATATTTCTGAGTTTCTTGTTGATGTGGATAGCTCTCTCCCACGACTATGGAGAGATGATGAAGACCTAAGGATGACCTCTATTGTGCCTCAAGGGAAAGGACGCAACAAAGTAATAGACAGGGAGTTGCATAATAGTATCAACCTCTTTTGCATGCTTAATAGTGATGTGATGAAAAGATGGGTGACAAGATACGAGGATGCAAAGGCAAGGAGACAAGAAGAAAGGGCCCTCTTTCGTACACACCACGAATCTCGTGTGCCATACCCTCGGAATCTAAGAGCACTTCGAAAAGATATTCATGTGGATTGGCTACTTGATGAAATGGAGAAAGCAAAGAAAGACGAGGGGATGCATATCACAATGGAAGAATGGGAGTATGCTCGGGGATGCATGAGCAAGGTCGGTATATAGAATGTTATGCATAAGTTAGGAGCTTTCAATAATTTAGATTGCTTATTTAATTGATTTTTTCTTGGTGTAGTGCACTATGTTCAATGCTATATGGTGTGAGGGCAAGCATTTTCGAACACAACGGATTGATGATAAGAGAAACACACAAGATTGCAGCGTCATTGCTAGCTTTGAGGGAGCCAATGGAGCCATGGATGATTATTGTGGCATAATCCAAGATATTATTATGCTTGACTTTCGACGCTTCTTTGTGTATGTTTTGGATGTAAAGTGGTTCAAGGATGTGGTGGAAAGAGGCCCTAATGCAACAATCAAACGCCATGCAAGTGGCTTTGTAACTATTGACTCCACAAAGTTTTGGCAAAGTAGGAAGGACACACTAGTACTACCGCAACAATGTGAACAGGTACTGTGCACACATATAAAAATACTCGCTTTTAAATATTTGATGCAAGAAAAGTAACATGATTGTATTTGTGTTTGAATTAGGTTGTCTATCAACCAATGGTGGATAATAATAGATGGTGGCATGTCATACCTATTATGCCACGTTCCAAAGTGATGTATAGTACATTTACTAATATGGAGCATATGGAGGATGATCATGGCCATGGACGTGATGATGACCGTGATACGAGAGAGGAGGATGATCATGAGATAGGAGATACAGATATTGAGGCCATTACCCGTGAGGACGAGCCTATCATTCGAGATGCTGATTTCGATGAGCACATGAGTGGCACAAGTAGTAGTGGGTTGGATGTATTTGTAGATCTAAACACTTGTTTGGATTTTGAAGTAGATAGTTTAGCAAGGGTTGATCTCATTGAGGATGAGATTGAACCGTAGCCCCATAATTGATATTGGCAAAAATATTTTACATATTGTCTCATTCTCCTCATCTCACTTAATTCTTGTATATGTGGGCTTGCAAAAAATTATGTGCTTTGGTAATCATGGGCAATGTTTGGAAAGCAATGATGTACACCAAAATCTCACTTTCTGTATTCTCTGGTTTGTGTCTATCTACGCGTCTAAATGCGTGCCTAATTCTCAGTGTAAACGTACAAATAAACGCGCTAATACACGCGCAAATAGATGTGCTAATAAACGCGATGTTAGATGGGTCTGTATTTTCTCAGGTTACATGCTCACATAGACGTGGTAATTTACGTGCAAACAGATGAGCTTTTAGATGCACATTTAGATGCGCCCGTAATTCCTCTACTAAAGCAATGCCTATAGACGCGCCTGCTATTTTGCATGTCTACCAAGCACGTCTATAGTTGCTTTGTGGTGTTGTGAAAGTTGAAACAGTAAGAAATTTGTAAAATAATAAAGTGGGGAAAAAGCTCCATACATGATGTATGGGGAGGTGCTCATAACCTACTTTTTATATTGCTAAATAGAAATTCAAAATCATCAATACACGTGCAATATATATGTATATATATATAGAGTGTGCCTATTTCTTGTCAGATTTTGCTTTCAACTTTCCTTTGATTTTTGCTTTCAGCTCTATTTTTTAATCAAGTTTTTGTTATACTTTGATTATCTCAGATGCAAAAATATTACCTTTTATGGTTTGATACTACACTCCTGTATATAATGCTAATGTCTAACTGGACATCTGCAAGGCAATGAAAACACATGAAAGAAATATAAAATAGGAAAGAGTCTTAATACTTTGAGCATACATAAAATATAAGCCTTATGTTAATTTATATTGTGTTGTTGCATGGCATGAACATTGATAAACCTAAGATTGATGGCATCTGTGTAGTGTTCCATGAACCGCATGAACACATTCAACTCATCAATACTTCTCATAATACTTGGTCTCTATTTTGGCTGCATTTCCATAATGAAATTGGCAATGAGAACAATACATGATAGAACCCCGAAGCATATAATTTCTTGTGATATGCTTAGCCAAAGAAAGGAATAGAATATTTATGGTTGGTTGAGCTGAATGATCCATGACTAGATCTAAGATAAGGAAATTTAGACACTGATTTTTCCCAAGATATTTAACAGCTTCCAATTATCAAAGAGAATTTTATAAAATAAAAATTGAATGAGAGAATTATTAAGGAATAGTGCTAACATGATACTATCGTGTTTTTTATTTACAGGCAATAATTTATATAAGATTGTGGCCTTCTATATGCCTTCTCAGATTGTTGGTATGCCTGACGCATGTTACGGAGTAGATAAGAGGATTGTCTTTGCTTTTTCTTGGCACTTCCATTATGTTTATGTGTCTGTGTTTTAAATATTAAGAATATAATTTTTTATGATAATAAAACAGGTATAGAACGCATCGACATGTTTTTAGGACTTGTAACTTCATTGGTTTTGTCAATGGGTTAAAGCCTTGTCCAAATCGCTCAGTCTCAACATCTCGAGCTAAATTTTATTGTTACTTTCTCTATTGTTAGTGGAGTTTTTTATCGTGTATGTTGATACCATAGTCATTTATAAATTTTCTCAAGAAATTTGATCCCATCTTATAGTCTAAAGTTGTAAGCCGATATAGCGAAATGTTGAAACCATAATGTAAAAGCTGGATACAGTAGCAAAAAATTCAATTTTCTTTACTGCCAAAAAATTCTTGACTTCATTATGTATCATGAATTTCATTATGATCACCGATTTCTATAACTAGATCCCTTAGTATAGTTTTCATAATTCCTGGATATCAATTGATTATGCATTGATCAAGGGAAGATAATATCATTGTAGTCATTATTTGGTCAGGCTTCTCCTTGTTCATGAGTCCTTGCTTGCAATCACTAATGAAGTCCTAGAGTATCGAGTATGTAGGAAATCCTAAGATGTATGAGGTTGGCTCTTCTCCAACATTTTTAGCCATTTGACATTTTCAGTTGGGAAGTTCATAAGTCAAATGTTTTTGGTTGTTTTTTAATGCTAGATTAATGATCACTTGTGATTTTTACAAAGAAAATAACTATAATACGATGCTATGGATGGAGATTTATCAAGTTAGTAGCTATTAGGTTAATCAAAATATCACGGTTTGGATCCATGTAAAATGCTGCAATTGGTAATGTTCAAATGGATGGTAGATCTGGAAGTAGATTATGATAGTTGGAGTTGGATTAAATTTCTTGTAACTAAGTTACAATTGTCATAGTGTAACTTATAGTACCATTTAAGAATTGGATAGGTTGGAAGTTGTCTGGTATTTGTTGGCGCAAAATATGAAGATTTCGCTTTGATGTGACTCTAGATAGCATGACAGATGCCAGCCAAGGCATGAATGATTCTTGAATGACCATCATTGCTTTGGTTGAGATCATATGCATCTTGTGCCTTGTGTCCTATGTTAGCATATAAAAGTGTGATTGGGAAAGTTGTCTTGTGATACCACTTGCCATTCATTGGTTTTCTCCGATGTCTTGTCTTGTGCAACACAACTGATTGTGATGTCATGTTGAGGATAGCGTGGATAACTATAATAATTTCATTAGTTGTGGAGCGCTTGATGTTTTTGACAGTCATAGTTGCACTGTTGGCTGTTCCAATTGTCAGGCCCATGTTCTCACTGATCATTATTCTAGCTCCATTTGTGATTTCAATGATCTTGTTGAATTTTTCATCATCTGGCCATTCTTTTAGCAAGGGCTTATTAGTTACAATTCTAGTTAGTGTGACAAGCTATATCTCAGTAGGAGAAAATATATTCTGCAATATTTTTAGATAGTATTCTCTTGCATCAAGGTGATGGGAGCATATTATTGTAGTGTTATTATCCACAAAGTGTTTTTCCTATTCTTTGTTGATCATGGTTCCACCAAGGTAGTGTTGTATCTCTTCTAATCTTATTTCTCTATCTCGTATAATTTTCAAAAGCTAAAGGAATTCCCCATCGAGGGCATGATGTATAGAGTGTTTCATGGCCATGCTACCAATGTGAAGAACTTTTGATGTGACATGTCTAGCAAAATTCTACTTGGTGTTTGCATATTGCTAGTAGCTACGCAAGGTTTCCAAATAGCAACACTACTTTATTATCAAATGGGTTGAGAATCGATTGCGACACAACTGCACGTAGTTGTTTGATTATGAGATCAAATGTTGTACTTGTAAACATGGATATTTCATCAATGATTATTACATCAACTTGGTTGATTTCTTAATGTCACTTATCTGCTTTGGGAATGAAGGAGGGGTATAGTTATGACTTGCTTGTGAGCTTGAATTGGTAATGAATACTTGTAGTTATATAGCTAAGTCGCATTGCTGCAACACTTGTGGTCATATTAGTCAATATTATAGATTTGTTGCTTTTTACAAGATGGCATGTGCCCTACTCCATGTATGCCATAAATGATATGGAGTCATTTCCCCTTATTTTTTTAAACAAAAATAGGGTTTTATATTACTTCTAGCATATGCAAACTTAGGTAAATGGGTTGTCTTTCGAGATGGAAAGGCTTTGATCAGAGACTTCAAAGCCAAGAACAAAGACCCTCAGTCTATAATTGATGTATGATTTGTTTTTCATTCTGTCTCAGTTTTTTGTTATTCATATTTTTTAGTTGAACGAGTCATTTCCCTTTAGAAATAATATCTTTGTATATGTCCCTTTTCTGTAAGGCAAGTTTGGCATGCTCCATTTTCCTGAATGCATGAAGTAGTCTAAATAGCCTTGTGCAATCATGCAAGATTTCAGTTTTGTTTTCATCATTGACTTCTGGTGATGTCATAATATCTGTTGGTAGCAAAGGGATTTTTTGCAATACAATGTTCATTATTTGTTGTATCCTATCTTCTACTAGTAACTAGCGTTGGGTGTTTTCAGTGATATACATCTCCAAGTCATCCTCCATCTTGATGATGCCTTGGATGTGGCATTCATAAAAGTAGGATTGAGCTGTGTTTTCTTTTTATATGAGTGAAGCCTCAGTCCTGAAGGGCATGTGACACAGGAGCATGTTGAGGAAGAAACCCTCTGTATGATGTCATGGATGGTATATTGTGAAGAGGACCACATTGGTTGATTGGTAAATAATATGATGAATAGCTTCCCTACCTATATATGCATGTCCCTTGAACTCTGGCACAAAATGTGATCGCTTCAAGATCAAGGGGCTATAGACAGTATAGATATATTAGATGCATCACTATGTACCTGTGTGGTGTCATAATATTTTGTCCAAATGGACGTGATAAGGATTCTATGTAGTGTACCACCGTGCTACACTCGATGATGGAGATCTGCAACAAGCAATTTAGGGTTGGCTGTATTGGTGATGTTGGGTTGGTAAAACAAAAGGCGTAAATGATTTTTAGCTTGACTAGATCTAGGTTACCTAGGCCCATTCTTTTGGCATCATCGACACTAAGGTTCAAAGAATCATGATGTAAAAACACTTCCTAAGGTTAAGGGTGAGTGTATGCACATGGTTCACTTTTAAAGTGGCACACAAAATGTCATGGGACCCATAAATGATGTCACATGGAACATGGCCAATGTATCATGTGTTCAAGGATGCAAACAAGTACGTGACACAAGTGTGCGGATATAGATACAACCAAGTATATGAATCTTGACCAACTTGGTGGAACTCTTGGTTGTATTTGAAGGGACCCAAGAGAGCCATTTCTTAGGGACTAAAATATAAGGTTCCTAAACTTTGTATACAAAAAGGTGCATGTTTTTTGGAGTGTACCTAGACTGAGTTGTACACTCAGTTTGTAGAGGCACACCTGGAGTTCAGGATTGGGCAGAGGTCATTTGAGCGATGCAGGCCATTGTTTGTGCGATGCTCTCAGGAGCATGACACATGCTATTGTTGCTACCATGTGGATTTTGGATTGATGTATGACATATTCGGTTCCCTTGATGGTCATAGGGGAGTGGTTCCTACTAGCCCTTGTGACTTCATTCATTCCATATTGTGTACATGAGATGGTGATGATTTATTCCACTCCCTTGATTGTGTGAAAGGCAGGTGTACTTTGTGTGGTAACTTTGCTAGAGTGCCACGAGTTGTACTAGATACTTGTGACATGCAGATGGTTCGTTGGCAACAGTACGAGTACAATACCCTGACATTAGATGGTGGTGCACAGTCGAGGAGGTTGCAACTTGTGGGGAAGGAGACACCACGTGTTGTATTCATTGACAGTTTTTGAGGGAAGCTGTACTGCTACATACGCCACTCGCACACTACGAAGTGGGAGGATCGTTAGTTCGATGCATGTTTGAGGACATTTCCTACAGGGGTGGTTGTCTCGGTGGTGCTTTACAGAGAATTATACCTTTGCACCATAGCATGAGATCCAATCGGAGTATTATTTCTCAGAACGGCGGGTGACGTGTGATTGAGTTATTGGTTTTTTTATGGCCTCATTATATTGAATTATTCAATAGTCATATTTTTTTTCAATGCCATATTGCATGTTGCTATATTGTGCACATTAGCTATCGTCATGCATAGGCTCATGTGGATGGCATTGATAGCACCATGGACTCACGGGTCATTGTGTGAGAGTATCACTTCTACATTAGTGATGATCGATCGCATGATGCCCATTTTGTGCAGCATTGCTTCACTTTGCATGATACTTTCTTGAGGGATCATGGTGTCACATGGTAGTAGCGTTGGATCTGGTCAGACGGCTGTGGTGGTCAGTTCAAATCTGCTAGATAGTTTTATTGGTTCTGTAGATGGCACCGTGAGACAGGAATTTTGATCACATGGAGCTACTTTGAGACAGGGCATGGTAAGGGAGAGCACGATGGTGCAGGTGCTTGCGTGAAGCGTGCTTTGCGTCGATACCAGTTTCATCACAGTGTCGATCGCTTCAAGGATGCACATGATGTGGTGCGGTGGTGCAGCCACTAGTGCTATCTCCTCGTTTCAGTCGCATGACGATACGGTGGTGAGCCGGTATTTTTGGTGCATGGACATTGGGAGTCTTGATCGGTCTAGGCCTTTTGATTGTCGTTCTGTGTCTGGCACTCTTGATTTCCATTCCATTAGGAGCATAGGTGAGTCTCACCCCGCGATCTTTTCTCGATGGTTTGCATGTTTTTGCTCTGCATGCATTGATGATGATTGGGGAGGGTGCTCCATGATACCATGGGCCGATCCATTATCCGTCATCGTACTAGCAAGATCGTGCAGTCTTTTCTTAGTGACCTCACGCTAGCTTCGCAGCCTGCTCTTCTCACGTCCGTGATTGATCACCCTGACTTGGTAGAGTGTAGGAGGCTTGGTGGTCTTGGTGCAAGTAGAGATAGGGTTGTATGTAGCGATGACCTTAGCAGTGTTTGACGTTCCTATTCTTCTATTAAGCATAGGAACTCCAATGATGCCTTGGCAGCACGTCATGCTATTGTGGCTGCCATTAGTAGACCTCATATGATAGGCCATGTGCGTACCGCTTCATGTCTTCTTCAGATTGCACCACGCACATTGTGAGCAGGCATGATTAGGAGGCAGAGTCTAGAGGATAGTGAGACTGATGCTCTTTGGGCTTCAAGTGGTCGTGCACCTCGTAGCGATCGATTGTTGGCCACTAGGTCCTTCATACAACAGTTTTGGGAGGAGCATTGCAGAGCATCCCCAATGTTCAAGAAGGCATTACGGAAGAGGGTGTCACGTGGTGTGGACATTGAGCATGGTGTATGTTTTTTGGAGTGTACCCAGAATGAGTTGTACACTCAGTTTGTAGAGGGGCACCCGGAGTTCAGGATTGGGTAGAGGTCATTTGAGCGATGCAGGCCATGGTTTGTGTGATGCTCTCAGGAGCATGACACATGCTGTTGTTGCTACCATGTGGATTTTGGATTGATGCATGACATATTTCGTTCCCTTGATGGTCATAGGGGAGTGGTTCCTACTAGCCCTTGCGACTTCATTCATTCCATATTGTGTACATGAGATGGCGATGATTTATTCCACTCCCTTGATTGTGTGGAAGGCAGGTGTACTTTGTGTGGTAACTTTGCTAGAGTGCCACGAGTTGTACTAGATACTTGTGACATGCAGATGGTTCGTTGGTAGCAGTACGAGTACAATACCCTGACATTAGATGGTGGTGCACAGTCGAGGAGGTTGCAACTTATGGGGAAGGAGACACCACGTGTTGTATTCATTGACAGTTTTTGAGGGAAAAGACCGTATTAGATAATTCGGGAAAAACTTAATTCCCAGAATGGCAGTTTTGGAAGAAATTGTAGCTCCCCTTAATGAAAAAACAGGAGAAATATGTGAAAATAGACTAGATAGCCATTCATGAAGTGTGAAATATCAACTACATTCTCAAATAATAAATAGAATATCAGTGTCTAAACTACGTTATCATCAAAAAAATAATAAACTTTGAAACCCATTTGAGTTAGATTCATCTCGTGAGCCATAGTGATGTTCAAAAACACCTTCATAATAGCGAGTCTCTGGAATTTCTATTGATATTGAGACTCGCTTTTGTTGTGAGCATTCTCATTTGAAAATCTCCAAAACACTGTTTAAAAAATGTAGAGTGTAATTAATAACCATGAGTATTGCAATGAAAACGCACAGGCTCTTTAACTTAGTAAGATATGTAGTTGATGGAAAATCAAGATATGTAGTTGAGGAGAATGAATGCAAGATATGTAGTTGATGGAAAATCAATGGGCAATGACAAGCATTTGATGTAATTTAGGTGGCAATGACAATCATTTATTGTGCACTTTCAATGTTTGGACTGACTAGCATTATTGTAAAATGATAACTTTACATGTCATGTTGATTACTCATTGCAAAGTAAAAAAGTACACTTTAGGATGAAAACACAACAACTTGTTGATACACCATTGAAATCCCTGAAATAAATCATGATTCCAAAGAAACTCTCAACCACTAGCGGAGAATGGCAGTAGGATAATGGCAAAAGTGCCAATGCACATGTGAGTTTAGGATTCCTTGTGCATGTTTTCAGGTCATGGTGTGAGATTGGCACCACTACCATTCTCCACTGGTGGCATTCTCCACAGAGATTGGCACAATTCCATATGATCTCTGCACATGTGAGTTTAGGCTTCTCAATGACATTTCTTAGGGCCTAATAAGAGATTGGCACCACTGCCATTCTTCACTTGTACAAATGTTTACCCTACTATTCTAGGAGGGGTATTCCAGTGATCATAGGAGAGTGGTGTGTCTGATTCCAATCCACATGTGAGTTTGATGATCTCAGAGATTGACACAATTCCATATGATCTCTACACAGCGGAGACAGTGATCACTACATAAAAGAATGCACATGTGAGTTTAGGATTCCTTGTGCACCACTGCCATTCTCCACTGGTGGCATTCTATAATGGCAAAACTGCCAATCCACATGTGAGTTTATGATTCCTTGTGCATGTTTTCAGGTCATGGTATGAGATTGGCACCACTACCATTCTTCACTATTGGCATTCTCCACAGAGATTAACACAATTCCATATGATCTCTACACAGCGGAGATAGTGACCACTACATAGAAGAATGCACATGTGAGTTTAGGCTTCTCAATGCCATTTCTTAGGGCCTAACAAGAGATTGGCACCACTACCATTCTCTTGTACAAATGTTTACCCTACTATTCTAGGAGGGGTATTCCAATGATCATAGGAGAGTGGTGTCCGATTCCTATCCACATGTGAGTCTGATGATCTCAGTATCATTATGTAGGTGCCACCATGAGGTTGGCATCACTGCCATTCTCCACTAGTGGTTGTCTAGACAAACTAAACCTATAGATTGACATTCCAAGGCATAATAAGAGATTGACACAATTCCATATGATCTCTACACAGCGGAGACAATGATCACTATATAGAAGAATGAGCATGTGAGTTTAGGCTTCTCAATGCCATTTCTTAGGGCCTAATAAGAGATTGGCACCACTGCCATTCTCCACTTGTACAAATGCTCACCCTACTATTCTAGGAGGGGTATTCCAAGGATCATAGGAGAGTGGTGTCCGATTCCAATCCACATGTGAGTTTCATGAACTCAGAGATTGACACAATTCCATATGATCTCTACATAGCAGAGACAGTGATCTCTACATAGAAGAATACACATGTGAGTTTAGGATTCCTTGTGCATGTTTGCAAGTCATGTTATGAGATTGGCACCACTACCATTCTCCACTGGTGGCATTCTCCACAGAGATTGACACAATTCCATATGATCTCTACACAGCGGAGACAGTGATCACTACATAGAAGAATGAGCATGTGAGTTTAGGCTTCTCAATGCCATTTCCAATTCCCAATTCGGGAAAAACCCAATTCCCAGAATGGCAGTTTTGGAAGAAATTGTAGCTCCCCTCAATGAAAAAACAGGAGAAATATGTGAAAATAGACTAGATAGCCATTCATGAAGTGTGAAATATCAACTAAATTCTCAAATAATAAATAGAATATCAGTGTCTAAACTACGGTATCATGAGAAAAATAATAAACTTTGAAACCCATTTGAGTTAGATTCATCTCGTGAGCCATAGTGATGTTCAAAAACACCTTCATAATAGTGAGTCTCTGGAATTTCCATTGATATTGAGACTCGCTTTTGGTGTGAGCATTCTCATTTGAAAATCTCCAAAACACTGTTTAAAAAATGTAGAGTGTAATTAATAACCATGAGTATTGCAATGAAAACACACAGGAGACACACAGGCTCTTTAACTTAGTAAGATATGTAGTTGATGGAAAATCAAGATATGTAGTTGAGGAGAATGAATGCAAGATATGTAGTTGATGGAAAATCAATGGGCAATGACAAGCATTTGATGTAATTTAGGTGGCAATGACAATCATTTATTGTGCACTTTCAATGTTTGGACTGACTAGCATTATTGTAAAATGATAACTTTACATGTCATGTTGATTACTCATTGCAAAGTAAAAAAGTACACTTTAGGATGAAAACATAACAACTTGTTGATACACCATTGAAATCCCTGAAATAAATCATGATTCCAAAGAAACTCTAAATTTCTAGCCCCAAAGAGAATGGCACCGGAAAGAATGGCACGAGAGACACTCCTTTTAAATACATTATGAATGTAGTTATGAACATGTTTACATATTATTCACGCACAACAATTACGCACCAATATACATAGTTGGCAAGAAAGTAGTAATTCCCATAAGTAATGATTGTATAAAGAAATACAATGTTGTTATTCAAAACTCATAGTCTGTAAATAGCTCCTCTCCTACATGTATATCATCTATGGATTCAATACAAATGTGACCATATTCTGCAATATCCATGTTCATCATGGGGTCATACCAAGGTGGAACATTAGGGGAAAATACATAACAAACATTTGGCTTTACATTGGTATTTCTATTGCTGTTAATAAATCCTACCACATTGCCATATTGAACATCACCAACAATATGCACCATATCCTTCATAGGGATAGTAGGGTCCTCTTGGATAGAGTACTTCTTTAGCCTTGGATGAACTCTACATAATTCCTTCCAATCTCTGTAGGAGTACTTGTCACCTCCATAATGGAGAATAGTAGTCCCTCTCTTGATGGAGCCATGCACAAACAAGCCCAAGCCAGCACCTATAATGGTTGACTCATGCACCTCAAAGCCACATTTTTTATCCAAAACACTTCGTTGATAGGGACAGGTAACTTTGGTGGTCCAAATGGATCTCGTTCTGGTATGTACCTACTCAAGCTTGATTTGAACGTATATCTATCTACATCACAATAGACAAATTCAATTAGCTACAACAATAGTTATATATATTGAGATAAAATCAAAAAACACTTTGACATATGTACCTTCATGAAAAATACGCATTCTGTAGTTGGTTTATGTAGCCCTTAGCAATGTATTTCTTGATATAGCGACCTTTGTACCCTAGGTCTATAGCCAATTGAGAAACTTGCATAGCATTCATGCTAGAGAGTTGTGGAGCATTCCTTAAAAGTCTTATTTGGGATGCATTGAGTTTAGGCACCTGGCCATCACCACCATGGGTTGCCCTACCACCTATATCCCTCTCTCTTAGTTGATCTGCAAGAGGAAGATTTCTTGTTTTATATTCCATTCTTGACCATGCATTATTTTCCTCCCTCCATTCATCAATTACTTTCTGGACAAGGTTGAAATCCTTATGCCCCTCCATCACAGGTAATTGTCCATACCGATTTGTCTCAATCATGCTACGCACATCTTTAGTCTCATCGAGTTGTAGTAAGTATGGCATCAACTCTCTCAGTAAAATATTATCATCCTTGTCTTGTACATCAAACGTTGAAGGAAATATGCAATTTGATGGAGGGCTAATGCAAGCCTTGTATGGGGAGTCATCAACAAGGATTGTCCTTCTAGCATCACATCCAAATGCCTTTGAGATTTTTGCTAAGGGTTTGAACATTGCCTCAACACCAACCTTGTCAGGCCTATTTATCCTCGTCTTACTATAAGTGTAGCATCCTTGCTGAGACCATATAACAAAGAAAGGGAGGCTCTCATTTGCATAATTTTGTAGCTTTCCTACCATATCAAGTACGTTATGCTCCATCGCAGTTGACCAGATACCTATATTAAATCTTTGTAGCAAGATTTTAAGAAATTCTATGCACCCAGGACGAACAACCATATAACTATTTTTGCCATGCATAATAGACGGATGTATTGGAGACTTGAATAGGCAGCGACTTAATAATAGGCCATTCAAGTCTAATATGATTGTTACTCGTGGCATATCCAAAGAAATTGTATGTGGATATAGATCCAAATTCTCCTTGAAGTTGCTGGCTTCTGACTCATCCAAATTGTCAGGTGCTATGATTTCATACATGTTTGCAACAACAATAAAATTATCTAGTTTTGTCCCCAATGTTGAGACAGTATGTTCATCCATGTTCTCTTCTAAAAGTATAGGATTCGTGATATTCCTTGCAATTTTCTCCATTTTTGGGGTTATGTTTTCTTCTATACCTACTGTATCCATCGCGTAATTGATAGTCCCCATTTTGGGTGGTATGTTGTCCTCTACATTTGATGTCTCCACATCCTTCCATGCATCATTGGTCCCTATGGAAGTTGAGGAATATAGAAATATTTTGATTCTTTAGAGTGTATTCAACAATCTCGAAGCACAAAAGCATATGAAACTAATAAATAACAATAAAGTATGAACATTATCCATCGTCGTTCACTGATTCCATTGTATTTTTGGGGAATGGCAAAAGTTCCAATCTCTCTAAAGGTCAATTGAGAATGCAAATAGTGCAACCTTTCTCTCTGAACTCATAGAGAGAATGGCAATAGTGACATTCTTCTCTTTGGGTGGTGCTAGTGCCATTTTACATATAAGGTTATGGAGAATGCCACTAGTGCCTTTCTCTATACCCTCATTGGGAGGAGAGAATACAACTAGAGCCTCCCCCCATGTCCCAAAAGAAATGTACAATGCATGATCTGAAAGCATAGATATTGTATTACTTTGGTCCAATAGATTTGTAGAAAGCACCCAAATCAAAACTTTGGTAGCATAGTTAATACTATACAATTTTTAATCTCTGTAATGCTTTCAACTAACATAGATTCAAGAAAGGAACATAACAGTATTACCATTTCTACATAACCACAAAGAGAGAATGGCACTAGTTCCATTCTCCATATGAGGTCACATAAAATGTTAATAGTACCTCTTACGTATAACCCGACATAGGGAGAATGACACTAGTACCATTCCCCATGTCATTATGTCACACAATTTTATCATACCTAATGTTTAATATCTTTAATATAATGAGAGTATGTGCAATCGAGAAAATCCATAAAAGTCATATTATTTTGAAACTGAATACAGAAGGCATAAATAAGTAGCTAAAGACCTTGCTCTAAATCTTCCAATGTAATCTTTGGGACAAAATGAAATGTGGAGAGCCATATCTTTTCACTGAGGAGGAATTTGAGAATGTTGTAAAAAGGAAGAATACTCAGTTTTCTGATATCTTTAATTTTGAGTAGTCATAATCAAAAAATAGTTGGGCCTCGGGGTCACTCCAATTCAAATCCTTGTCAGGTAGTACTAAGTGCTAGTTGGCCCAAACTTATGCTCCTGGTTCTTGTTTAAGGTGCTTCAAAGACAAAAAGTACTTGATTTTCTCAGGCCGATGATTTCAACCACTTAGACAGCCCAAGAAAAATCAAATTTCTATATTAGATTGTATGATCAAGTTTGTCAATTTTGAGGACTTCCTTTGAAGTCTAAGGCCGGCAATCATGGAGCACCTAGCAGGAGGTGTTCCTAGAGCTTCCAATTCACTTGCAAAATCATGTAGTCTTCCAGCTCGCTAGTTCCATCAAGACTGATGGGAGCTCCTTTCATGGAATGTAAGGGATATTGATGTCCTACGCATTCATTGGAAGAACTTCAACTTTACCTCCCCAAGCTGCATGACCATCGAAGTATTGGCATCTTCCAAGGTGGTACGTGAAGTGAAGTTTGTCCTCGTGACAGGTGGGAACTGCCTGAGGATTGGGGATTCTTCCTAAAGATCTATTTCTTAATCCCTATTCGAAAACTAGTAGTGTCTCATTATTATTTGGTGCATTTGTGCCACTTTCACCTAAGGGATGAAGATGGACGGGGAGTACAGGTCCTCTAATTGATGTTTCCAAGGTCAATCGACAAAGATGCCAAAATCCAATTGTTCTTCCAATGCTACACTGTTGAAAGTAAGGAAGAGGAAAATCCTTAAGGAAAATGTTAAGGTATTTGGGCCACCAAAAGGATATTATTATGATCATGATAAAAAGCTAGGGATTTTTGAGTTTCTATGTAATAATATGCACCTATACGGGTAAAATTTGTCCCATAACCCTTTTGTACCCAATCAACCCTTTGTACTGCATGTTGAGCTTCATGTTGTAATCCTATTTGGGCATAAAATAAATCATCAACATAGGATTGTAAGTCTGTTTGGTCTTGCATGCCTTGTTGAAGTATTGGCTTCTCCCCATCCACTCATACTTCCTATTCTTGACTATCAAGAGACCTGGGATGTCCACATTTTGGTCCTTGTATCTTGTCAGCATGGGTGATATACTTTGTCAATGCCTACAATCCCTCAAATAAAGCTTTCCAAGCTAGAGTATCTTTAGTTTCCCCAAACATGACATAATTCTGATATAGTAGCTTGGTGGCCACCGAAACATGCAATCTAGCTAGTAAAGGAACATCAAATCACCCAGCTTGAATTGAGGGCGATTCTCAACTAGTGTGCCTACAAGTTAGCGGTGATTGGAAGGTGCGAAGCGGGTCCTTGGTCCCACATCATCAGCATGCCATGCAACTCTGTCAAGGATTCCAAGAGATCGAATTGTACCACATCCCTAGAACCAAGAATAGTGCAGCCAGTACAATTACTTACACCATCTATGAGTTCCAAGGCGATTTCATTTCCAAAAGAGTTTCTAGCCCACACCATTCAAGGTAATCTATGAAGCCAGAACCTAGACCTACCTGAAGGAGCTGAACCACCCGCATGAGGGCCATAATTTAATTATTGTGGGGCATGTGACCACCGTGAAGCTAGATGTACCATTTACCTCATCGGGGCTCTTCGACTTAAGGCTATCATCTAGAAAGTGCTTCGATTCTCGCCGGCTTGCCTAGAAGAAAAAGCTGCAATGCCAGGACGCACTCCACTAGAAGAATTGTAGGAAGGTAAAGGTGATGTGCAGGCTTTGCATCTTCTTGCTTTGGTGATGGCTTTCCTTTTTTCCCTGATGAACAACTTGATGCAACATCATGCCCCTACTCTTCCCCAATAAAGGTTTGGTCATGAAGGTTATTAATGATCTTTTCTTTGCCACTGATTCTTCTCGCACTATTTGCACCTCTCTAAAATCTCCATTTCCAGCTTCCATATTTTTTATAGAAGTCTCATCTTCTGCATTTTATTTCAAAATTGCACTTTCCATCTTCCATAGATAGGCCGGCAACTCTCCCATTTCGTGGTATTCTCTTTCGCCCTGTGCCCCAATTTTCTTGTCATCCTTTCCTATGGTAGTCATCCTGGTATTTGGTGGTTAGATGGATGAAAATCCAAAATAATATATAGTTGCATTCAAGCACAGATGTGTCTCACTGAATTTCTTAACTGAAGATCATTGGTTGCTGGTACTTCCCACATTCTTGGAGAAGCTTCCCGAAGACACTAGACATAGCTGGACTCGGCTAGTGACAACCATGATCGAGTACTTTGGCAATGAAGAAGAGCAAGAGAATGTGTACTTGCAGTTGGCAAGTCTAAAGTAGTTGGAAAAGCAACTGTGCTTCTAGATCACTTGATTTCCACACAATAAGCCAAATTTGGATTCCAAGTTGGAATGACTCAACATGTGCTAAGCTACCTAATTGGTGGAGCTGAAGATGAGTTCTGCCTCAAACTTAAGTGGAAAAACCCTAGACACCATGGAGCGAGTGCAAGAAATTTCTCATAAGTTTGACAAGGTTCAATTTGATGACCCTACAGCTAAGAAGGATATAGTTCCACCCCATCCCTCTCGAATATTATCACGTTCACCTAGGGTGTTTCCCATGCCTCCACCAAGAATGTATCCGCAATCTCCTCACAAAATGTATGCACATCCTCCACGAGGGATCCATCCTCACCTCCCACCTAGAGGGTTTTCCCAACCTCACCAACATCCCCCCCTAATTTCTACTCCCCTTGCACCTCCATCTGAAGAACCAAGTGTCAAAGACCTGGCTAGGGCTCTTAATGATATTTGGCTTGAGATGATAGGAATCAAGAATCAAGCCAATCACACCCCAAGAGAATGTGCCAATGTCTTGTGCTTTGATTGTCACTAGAAGGGACATGACTGCACAAAATGCCCAAATGGCCCACGTGTAAAATGGTCAAAAAATGATGATCCCCATGTATAACAAAATATAAAAAGAATTGGGTATGGATGTGGTCAGTTGATGCTTCCTCTCAGTCTAAATTCTCGTGGATTCTACTTTGTCTGAAGGTTTAAATCCCTTACTGGTCAAAAAATGATGTGAAATTTTATTGGGCCTACTATCCATGGCAAGGGGGAACATGATGGATGTGGTGATGTTATTAAGGTCTATTCAAACACCAACTATCATTCCCTCAGGAAAATCTCAATGATTCCCATGATGTTATGACATGGATGATGGCTCACAACCAACCTCTCCCTAGGGGAACAATCACCATATAGTAAACAAAGCCTCAAAAATAGTGTCATGTGCAGAGTTCCATGAAGCCAAGGTGAATTAATTGCAAAGGATATGTAGACACAATTGTGAGTCGAGTAAAGAAACTTGTAGTTTTCCCAACCTATGGGGCTTTTCAAAAAACCACGTGCTCAAAGACTACTCAAAACAGAAAAACTTTCTTGTTTTTGCACTGTGTGCATCAAAAGGGGTTATGACAATTGTGAGGAAATTACAATTGTGAAGAGGAGATGGGAGATAGTTCAAGTCTTCCCTCTACTTGAAGATGGAGTGGCAAACAATTGAGATACAAACATGACTTACCATAGTTTGGAGACTCTTTTGATGTCCTCAACTGATTGTCTAGAAGAGGGGGATAACTTTGGAGTTGTCCACTATCTTTGGGGAGAATGAGGAAGATGACTCAAACTTTGTATTGCAGTGTACAAAGGCCAAGAACAAGGTTAAGAAAGCATTTAAGTATCATTGGGAAACAAGCTAATAGAAGTGTGATGTGTATTTAGAGCTATCTGGTACAAAAAAACATCCAAGGGAGGTCACAATTACGAAGTGTTACACAGAGTCTCGAAACAGTTATGTACTCTCATCTACTAAGAGCTATTAAGAGTCCACAAAACATTATGTAAGAGCTATTAAGTTTGAATTGTAAGATGTTCCTAGACAAAATAACGGAAAGAGTATCTTTAAAATCGATTTAGACATGCATGATCACATCATGGGGTGTCTTGGAATAGTGGGCTACTAACACAGTACAAGAAGCATTCTAAGGAAAATATATTCCATTTATCCTAGACAAATGGATAAATCCCAAATGCACCGTGCTTGTTTTACAACCACTGTGCTTGTTTTATGTAAATCCCAAATAGTAAATCCCCACCGTGCTTCTTTTACAACCATTACATTTATTAAATGTAAATCCCAAACAGTAAAACCCCATTGCCCTTGTTTTATAGCCACTGCACTTGGTTTTTACAATAAATACGAAACCCACCATGCTTTTCTAGTAATCCCAAATGATTGGTTGTATTCTTGTCTTATAAGAATGTATATATACATATAAATAAAATTTATTCCACCTATCTTGTAAGACTGCAAGACTACTCACCACATTCATCTTATAATGATTTTGAAGGAAAGCACATCGATCCTAAAATAGCTTGTATAAATGCAATTGTTGATATGGCCCTTGGGGGGTCCTCTTTAGGGAAAAGTGCCATATCAAAATGCTTTATATATCTCCAATGGCATGTCGATATGTCCCTTGTTGCTAAAGGGGACCCCTCAAGGGCCCATATATTATATGCAACCAATCACCATGTTGGTTACCATTTATCTTGTACTACCACCTTGATGGTTGCAATCATAAATTGTGAGACCACTTATGATGTTATACTACCATCATGTTGGTTGTGATCCTAAAATAGCTTGTTTGTACAAAGGAAGGAACCTAAAACAACTTCTTTTTATAAAGGAAACTTAAATTTAAATGGATGCAAAGATTCAACAACTCTCACAGCAATCAAATAGTGTTTCATCAATAATTAAATAGATACATCTCATACAGAGGTCTTTCAGCTACATTCTATCGCTTGGAGGTCATTTAGGTACATTTTATGACTTGGAGGATGGACCCTTCTCAGTCCTTTCCTTTAGTGGACTAGTTCCACATGTTACTTTCTACTTTGAGCTCCCTTCATTATGCTCCTTTGAACTCTTGGGCTACACGTGCTCTCTGATGGGAGGATTAGCAATGATGGTGGGGTGGATTGGCCTTTATTCCCAAGGCTTGATCTTGGAATTCTTTCCTTCGTGTTCCCTTCTTGGGGGTTTGGTTGTTCTTTTGGAGGCTAGAGCTTGATTTTCTTCCCTTTAGGTTTCCTTCTTGGGGGGTCAGCCGTTCTTACCCAAGCTCAAGCTTGGACTTCTTTGCTTCAGGCTCCCTTCTTTCAAGGGGGCAATCAAGGCCTTTTCTTTTTGCCTAGTAGAAATACTTGGCAATTTTTCATGCAAAATCTTATATTTTGCTATGGATAGATGGAGCAGGGAGGCTCAATTGGTCTTTCCATAACATGGGTAGTGGGTCGCCATAACTAGGTTCTCTACAATGTGATCTTGCATCCATAAAAAACCCAAAGCAAAACACATGTAGAGCATGGCCACCCTAGGGCCACTTGGATCATGCACTCATCTATCTTGTGCATAAGAAAAATTGTGCATTTCTTACTCCATTTCATCTCAAGGGGATAGTAAGCCACTTTAAATAGTGTAGTTATCAGTACCGATGAGCAAGGTCCTGAACAACCAAATAGTCTTCTTGCCCTGAGCCAATAGGAAAATCTGAGGTGACCACTTACACCTCCGAGATCTTTTAGTCTTCTCTGTTGGTGGGTCTGCCATCTCAGCATCTGAGGGCTCTGAAAAAGGACACCCTCTTCCTGGGGCAGCCCGGTCCACAGTTTGGAGAGGGGTCGAGGTGGTACGACTTCTCTTCCTAAGGTCAAGGACCTCTACGTCAGAATCCTCGGTGCCTAATCCACTTAAAAGGTTCACCCTTGGAATATTGGGACATTTGGTGCAATAATGACCCTTTTGCTGGCACTCGTAGCACACAACATTGGCACGTTCTCTTGGAGGGTGATTGGCTTGACTTTTTATGCCCGCCATCTCAAGCCGAAGAACACGTTCAAGGTCTTGGCTAGGTCATTGACTCCGGGTTCTTTAGCAGGAGGGGCTAGGGGAGCAGGAAGGAGGGGGGCTCATGGGCGAGGCTGGGAAAATCTTCTAGGAAGAGGGTGAGGATATACACCTTGTCGAGGGTAAGCATCTAAGGGAGGACCATACATTCTAGGTGGAGGCGGTGGATACATCCCTGATGGGGGGTGGGGGTATACCCCTGAGTTGGACCCCCCAAGTTGTCGTTACGAGAATTGAGGGGGCTGCGGAGGGACAACGGTCTTCTTTGAAGCGGGGTCAGATTGAACTTTATCAAACTTTTGAGCAATCTCTTGTGCTTGTCCATGGTCTCTGGATTCTCCCATTTAAGCTTGAGGTGGAATTCATCACTTGCTCCTGCTACAAGGTAGCCCAGCACATGCTGAGTCATTCCAGCTCAAAATCCGGCATTGTCCTCCTGTGTGGTAGTTAAATAGTCTAGGAGCACGGCTACTCGATCCACATATCGACATGCCATCTCACCTTCTTACTGCTTCAGGTTTACCACGTACACATTCTCTGGCTTCTCTTTTTTGCCGAAATACTCGATCATAGCTGTTGTCAACCTCGGCCAACTTTGACGAATGTCTTCAGCCTACTTCTCATACCACACTTGAGCCAAACCCTCTAGAAATGTGGGAAGAACCAACCACCATCCATCTTCAGTAAGAAAGTTGAGAGAAACACAACGGCGCTTGAAGGCCACAAGATACTCATTTGGATTTTCTTCAACTACAAAACATGGGAATGTTAGCCACGCTTGGAAAATGGAAAAGAGAGAGGAAAAATGAGGCTTATCTATTGGCAAACAATGGAAAGAGGTAGCTTGAACTAAAAATCTGATGAAGATACATCCACAAAGCACACATAGGTAGGGTAGGGTGTGACTGGTGTATTGTGAAATGCTATACGGGAAGAATCTTCAGCATAGAATAGCTCATAGACAATCTTAAAAGGACCAACCCTTATTGGTCGAGGCATGATATTGCATCCATCTTTACAGGCGATGGTTAGAGACACAGCGTTGCATGAGGTTGTTCATCAAGGAAAACAAGAATGCCATGACAAATGTCAATAGTTGGACAGCTTGCACATCACCTTCAGCTTCTTCCAGTTCTTGTAGTCGCCATGTTATTTCTTCAAAGGGTGTGTGGTTTAGCATCCTTCTTTTGAGAAATGTCCTTAAGGACCGTTCTGATGATGTTCCGAAGTCAATAAACTCGTATCAAATATGCACAACACTAAGTTTGATAATGACCACAACCTTTGCATTCTTTACAAATGATCACCCTCATTCGTGGCTTGCGGCTTTGTTGGGGTGGTGCTTCCACTCATTTCATGCATGATTGAAGTACAAGCTTCACGTGCCAAGATGTTAGCAACTAAATTTTGACCTCGAGGGATATGCTGAATTTTTACCTCTTCAAATTGTTTGCAAATTTCCAATGCTTGTTGATGTCATGGAACCAAGCCTTCACTCCGCACCTTCCACCTTCCACTAACTTGTTCCCACACGAGTTGAGAATCTCCTCACACCTCAAGTTGCTTGATGTGATGTTCTTGTGCCTTTTGTAACCCAAAAATGAGTGCCAAGTACTTAGCTTAGTTGCAAGTACTTGCACGTGCAGACTTGCTATAACAATACACCTCACCCCCCAGTGAAGTGAGCTTCACACCCACACTAGCAACCTTGGTCGAAGGTTTTTATGCTCCATCAAATTGAAGGATCTAAGATGTCATTGCACCAAAACTAAAATCCATACATCCTAGGTTTCTCGGTAGTCCAAGATAGGTAGAAGGAGAGGGTGGGGAGAATTCAATACTTGAGTAAGACATTCAGAACCAAACAAACTTACTATCCTTTGTTAATAGTTTATCTTTTGACCAAAAAGAATTACAACATGAAGCTCAAAATGTGGTGCAAAGGTTTGATTAGGTACAAAGGGATTCCTTGGTCGAAACATCACCAACCATAGCCGAGCCCTAGAAACCTTTGTAGTGAGGTCGAGAAGAAATCATTCAAGACAAGATTATCCACAGGAATTAACAACAAGAAGATGTGCCAAATCTCACCCCAAGCTTGTGGATTATCCCACCCTTGGAAGAATGTCACCCTTTTAATGACCTATGATGCAGCAAGTAGCTCGATCACTACACAATGAGTAGAATTTGAATCAAAGCCCTCCCAGTGTATCACTAGTGAACCATCCACGGGGTATCATCCCACCTGTCGTCTCCTTGAGCAATTCATTGTGAAATCAGTTGTTGAAGATCGACATGAAGATCAAGAAAGAGATCTCACCAATTGATTGCTGTAATGAGCAGAGGACCAAGCACCAAATCCTTGAACCCATCGAGAAGTGACATAAATATCCACCCTCCTCATGTAGTGTACATACTTGAAAAAGTTCAAAATCTGCAATCTAGTATGAGATATGAATAAAGCACATGAAGTGAAGTACTTTTGCTTATTAGAGAGCAAGGGGAAACCCCCCACAATTAGAGAGTTACAATTCATGAGATTTCAACATATAGGCAATATCATTACATTTTGATCACTTCCTATTTGCTGGCCCATTGGTAAGTCTTCCTTTTGTGAATGTGGAGGTCTTGGCTTCAATTCCTACTCATTAATGAAAGGAGAGGAGAGGAGAAGAGAAAGAGAAGGAGAAAAAGAGTATAGGTGGATGTGAAGTTTGTTACAACCGGACACAATTTTTTTGAAAACACACAAAGACCACCAAGACGGGAGGTCTATTATAGAATAATAGACAAAATTTTTTTGAAAACATGCAGAGACTACCAAGACGCACGGCATGCATAGTAATCCAAAAGATGCGCCTGTGACCACAAGACGCACGGGTGCAGGAACCTAGACGACACACGAATGCACCCGCAACCAGAAGATGAGCAAGAACCCAGAAGATAAGAACTACAAGCATACACGTAGCTCGAAGGCATAGAAATAGAGAAGCTCTTCAAGCACAGGGACAGAGAACCACGAGCAGATGTCACAGATTGGAAGCGTGAAAACAAAGAACTGCGTGTAGAAGATGCCACAGAACCGCACATAGTTATAGGAGTAACAGCTGTTGACGGACAGATTGTATGCCACTAGCCGTGGAGACTTTGTATCCCAACAACACACCAGTTCTATTAACTAGATAAAAAATCAAGGCATGAGGCTTGACACTAGGCATGGTGATGCTTGAGGGTCGTAGGGAAAAAGGGAACGTGAGGGGAGAAGCATTAACATGGGTGGGGAAAAGGGATTAAGAGGGGTGGGAATAAAGAGGGGGACTATGGCCCAAGGGGGAAGGGAGAGGGGGAAGAGGAGCATGTACATGATGAGAGGTGGAATGTAGAGATGGAGACATCAAGGGAAGAGAGTCATGCTTTATTTAAAAGGAAGGATGGGGGGGGAAATCAAAGTACTAAGCTAGGTGGCTTTACAAGAATGAGCGTGTCCCATCGAGGAATATCTCCCTCCTTTTATAGCCAAGAGAGGGGGTCTCTCCCAATAAATGCATCCTCCCACATGCATGGTGTGTGTGGAGGAATCTCCCATGTGGGCTAGTTGGGTACGCACTCTCAATTGTGTGCAACAACCCTTTGCCTCATTTTTCCACATAAATCAAACCCCATATCCCAAGTCTAAGATACTCCCTTGGTCTCTTCCCAATTTTATAATACGTTCAAACATCTAGGAGGACATGTGGAGGGTTGGCGTATTTAGGTTTAGGCATTAGGTTTTAGGATTTAGGGCTTAGGGTTTAAGGGTTATGGTTTAGGAATTAGGGGTTAGGGTTTAGGAATTAGGGTATCGAATTTATGGTTTTGAGTGCTAGGATTAGGATTTAGGGTTTAGAAATTAGGGGTTAGGGTTTAAGATTTAGGGTTTAGGGTTTAGGGATTAGGGTTTATGGTTTCAAGGGCTTGAATTAGGGTTTAGGGTCTGGGGATTGGGGGTTATGGTTTAGCATTTAATTAATTTTTTAAACAAGATCTAGATTCAACACTATATTAGAGAATTTGGGAAAATCCCAATTCCCACGAAATAAAATATAGTCACTTCAAAAGTAAAATTTGATGTTTTTTATTGAAACATTAGCTCCATTGAGGACCATGCACAATACTTTCCCAATTCCTTGAAACCCAAGCAAAAATCTTCCGTATGTTGCTATGGCAAAAGGCCTTAATAGATGTGAACATGGCTCCATGGCCAAAAAATTTGTTGATTTGCTAGTGAAAGAAAGATGTTTGTTGTTTCGTATGCATCAAAACCACAAACAAAATCCAATTTATAGATGTTGCGTTAGGAAGATTCATTGGAGTAAATTAAATTGCAGTATTGATATATGCAATAGGATTGTTATAGATCTTTGACATCCATCATATAACTGTGGTCTTCAAAAACAAAATTAAACTTGCAACAACTGTTAATTTTTATTTGGTATATAAGATGTATCAAATTAATGTCAAATGCATATGTTTCTATGTTGATAAATTGCAGTATTGACATATGCAATAGGATTATGGTAGAGCTTTGACATCCATCATATAAATGTGGTGTTCAAAAACACCGTTCCATCACAATAGAGCTCATGAAACTCTCCATCACAATAGAGCTATAATCAAAACCATTGACACATAGCCAATTTTGCACCACATCGTTTAACATAATCATTGACAATTCCATACTAGTATTCATACTCACAAAGTAGCTCATCTCCGAAGGAGATATCCTTTATGGTTTGCACAGTAATGTAGCCATGGGCACTCAAATTTCCTTGTGACTTTTGAGCCCAAGGTGGTAGTTTAGGGATGTATACAAATATAACATTTGTTCTTTCTTTATAATACATTGAGCTATTTATATATCCAGCAATGTTTCCATACAATACATCTCCCATAATACATTTCACATCTGTCAATGGCTCAATGAAGGGATCTTCAAACATTCCATAAGTCTTCATCCTTGGGAAAAACATGAGGAGAGATCTCCAAGTATCATAATCATACTTTGGACCATTATATACCATCAAATCTTGTTTTTTCTTAATGCTCGTATGTACAAAAATACCATATCTTGCCCCAGGTATTGTTGATTTCTTTACTTCATAATGGATGCCATCCATTTCAAACACGTGCTCAATGGGTATGGGCAATTTATGTTTCCATAAGCCATTGGATGCAGGATCAAAATTTGTAATAAGATAGCTCTTCAACTTTTCAGGACAATCTGCAACACCTATCATATGTTTAAAATCAAAGAATCATTCTTTTAGTGGAGGAATACAAACTCACATCACAAAGCACATAGCATTTTTTGGACAAGGTACTAACTCAATGTCTATTAATTCTTTCACAAAACAAATTGAAACATAATGTTTTGCTAGTCGAATCTAACCAAATAGTGTCCAAATATAAATCAGAATGTAGGTACAAATGTTTTAGTTGAGCATTTGTGTCTACAACTCTAATTAACAAGATCACTCACATTCCCTAAGGGTTGTCTATGTAATAAAATTGAATCAAGTTGGCTAAGAATGCCCTTGCAGCATCGGCAGTGATTCCCCTTTCCTCGCATCCAAGAACCATAGCAAAGCGTTTTGCCTCACTATCTTTCAATGGCCCCATTTTGGCAATTTTTCCTAGCATGCATTCTTCCTCTTCATTCAATGTAACATGTTGAGCATGCACCATACTTCTTGTAGTAGGACAAGTCCCTCTCACTCTAGTTTTGGTTATAGGTGAAGTAATACCTTTCTTTGTGTCTTTTTTTGAACTACGAGTAGACATATGAGATTCGACATTCATCCTTTCGAGAACTTCTTTGTTTTTTTCTTTGAATTCAAGGATCACTGGTTGAAAATAATAGAACATATCATGCCCTTCGACAATCAGAGCTTGACCAAATCTGTTAGAAGAGATGGCACTGCGCACATCTACTGCATCATCTAGCATCTGTAGGTACAGTAATAACTCATGAAGCAAAATAGAATCACCACAATCTATATCAAATTTTGTAGGGAAAATGCAATTTTCTGCTGGATTAACACAACCCGTGTAAGGCGAAACATCAATGAACACTGTTCTTGCTGGTTTGCATTCCTCTTTAAAACAACACCACACTCTCATTAATGGTTTAAACTCCGCTTCCACATTCATCCTATCTGGTCGAATGATTCTACTCTTTGTATGCTTGTGGCATGCCATCGCACCCCAAACCATGAAGAAATGTAACTTTCTGTTAACATGATGCTCCAAAGTGTCCAGCATGTGTTGCACCATGCCCTTTTCTCCTGCAGTGGACCAAATGCCAACATGGTAGTGATCGAGCAACCATTGTAGAAACTCTAAACACCCAGGATGGAGAACAAGCCAATGCTTCCCATTGTACAAGCTCATATGTTTATTTGACTTCGAAAAACAATGCTCGAGCAATAACCCTTTCAAATCTATTATCACCGCTAGTCTTATTTTTGTTATCACCTCTTTTGACATTATTTTTGAGGGTGACATTATGTCTTCTCCTTTACCTTCTAAGATTTCTTCCTGCACCTTGGCTTCATACAATGACATTGCATCTTCTCCTTTACCTTCTAAGCTTGCATTCACATTTGTCAATGGAACATTAACTGCAGACATTGCATCCTCAACATTTTCCATCAACCATGTTGATGAGCTTGGAACTTGCATGCTAATGTTCATATTAGGCACATAATGAATCATTGGATCAGGTGTCACATGTACAGGCAATGCTTCTAGCGATGTGAAATTGAGATGGCCAATATCTGTTGATAAACAAGGAAATGAAATTCATAAGTAGAAACAAACTGAATATTGAGATGGAAAACCAAATTGTCAAACTTTAGGTTGTGTGCTCTCAATGCAATTTGTTTGTGTGAAAGCATTCATGTTTTTCTTTTTTAAAACAAAATTGGAATACTAAAAAAAAGAAAGCATTCATATTCATATGCTTAGTATACCCCCTAAAGTTGTTGAATCTATACCCTTTTAAGTTATTTTAATCCCCAAAACTACATATCCTTACAATGCCAAAAACCTTTGCATAATAGATAGAGTGGAGTCCAACATTATCTAGCATTGCCCGAGTGTTCCCACTAAGAAAAGATTTGGCCAAGCGGCCAAAACATATTTGAGCATTCATATGAAGTGAATAAGGATTGAAACAATAATTTACACTAATTCATTCATCACGATCAAGACTCAACACACTTTTTAACATTTATGAACTCATAAATAAATTTGGATGTGTATCACACTCCAAAGGTATTACAACATGCAAACACATCTTTTCATGAAATATAGAAAATTAAACATATTCAAGAATACATATGAATGTTTGAATTATGGCAATGAGATAGAATGAATTTCCAAGTAATATTAAAAGATCTTTGGAACAAAATTAATACATCATATGGAGAATGTAGCAAGATAACATATGGAAAACACGAACACCATATAAAAGGACAATTTCAAGGACCTGTTGCTTCCTCTTCTATTTCCCAAAACTTTGAAGCATGTTTTTGTAAATGCTCACGCTGCTCTTCATTGAAGGGTTGAAGCTCTTTTTGTCCTGGTATGGTATCAATTTCTTTATCCCCTCCACCTTCAATTGTATCATCTTCTTTTAATACCCCCTCTATTGCCAATATTGGTTCTTGCAAGCCAGCCCATTGTCAAATTTCATGATTACTGTAAGCATACGTGCAACATATACTTTCAACCTTTGCCAACTCCTCGTAAGTCTCAACAACTGAAACAACACGCCTCTTACAAGAAAGAGACTCTATTGCAGCAAGCCCCTCAGAGAACAAGTCCAATACATACTCATCTTCTCGACAGAAACCCATGATCATGTCTTTCGTGATACTTGAACGTTTTCTTTTCAAGGATAATTCAATGTCAAATTCATCATCATCCTCCTCGTCATCATCATCCTCATCACCTGATTCTTCTGCACCACTTGATTTTTCATATTTTTCATCTGCAACATATATTGATGGCTTACATTGTGCATTGGTATAGCGCTCAATATCGTTGAAATGCTTTTTCTTGCTTACCAGTACACAGGCAATTAAGCCATCCATAGATCCAGTGACAAATATATTTGTAGTTTCAAAATTAAGGCAACCGAAGTGTATTTTATATTGTCCGCATGACTTATTTAATGCATTCTTCAAACATGATACATGATCCATGGTCAAGAACACCACAAGATGGAATTGCACTGGATTGTCATCAAGCTTTTCAACAAACACTCAAAGCGATCCTCATTCCAATTTCTACTTCTGCTTGGTCCATACATTACATCCAAAAAGGCAACCCCTATTGCCATTGGCTCTTGGTACACATTATGTATAAATTCCATTCCCTCCATGTTTGAACCGACTGTGTAGAACCCCCAAGGCCAGGTGGAATTTGGTCCATGACTTGCACCTTCACTTTGTCCCATAATCCACCTCAGAAACCCCTTTACAGCATCAAGCAATGGTGGAGTTTCCTTGCCCTGTTGAAGCTTCACTTTTAACCATGAGTCAGAGCAACCACGAATCCGATGATACAATTCTGGAGTAATTTTAAAATGTGATCTATACCGATATAAACATATAAAGTTCTTCTTGTAGTGCAGCATCTCTCTTGATCTGCATAGCTCGTCCTTCAATATCAAGAATCATGGCATCAGTCTTTGTTTTAGCTATGACTACTCTACCTTCCTTAATGTCATTTTGAATTTGACCAATTTGATCATCACTCAATCCATGCAAGCATCTAAACATTGAGACTGTGGGTTGCCTACGACATTTTCCATCTTGTGAATATTTGCCTGCAATGTAATCCTCAAGGATGGAGATCCAACCATCATAAATGGCATCGCTTGTGATTATCATATGTACATCCTTCGTGGCAAAGCTATTGCCCAATGTTACCTTGCTAGTGTCAATGAAAGCCTGCAAAATATATGAATCCATTAGAATGCAATAATTAAGAAAACCGACTTGTAAAAAATGATTCATAATTAAAATGTGTACTTACATCCCAATTCTCATGATCTGGATGTCCTTTTGCAAGCCCTTGTTGTGCTTTCTTGGGTCTGTTAAAGAGAATCCATTGTCCCCTCACCTGCTTAAGTATATCAATGTATGGAGATTGTCTCAAGATATTTTGAGACTCCAGGTTTGCCATCTTTGATATCTCCACACAAAAGCGTGCGGGACAATTCACTACAATCCTTGCCTGGCGGGTGCGGTAGTAGTTCTTTCTTTGGGCCGTGCTGTTATCATCATTAGATGTGAATACTTTAGCAGCATATATTGAATGTTGTCCAGATAGTATCCAGTAGTGGCATTTGGTTAAATCCTTTTTATCTACCCTTTCTAGGGGCTGCTTTGTTTCAAGATTGAAAGGCATTAAATCCGCTACAGTAGCAGGAGGCCTAGAGTTATAACCGAAGTCTACAGCAAGCTTCTCCACATGCTCTTTGTTCAACCCTCTATATACATAGCTTGGAGGAGCTTTTTGACATCTTGCAACTGGAATTGAAAATGTTGCATGCAACCCGAATGGGTAGTATTTTTCATATTCCACCAAGCCTGATGGTTTCTTTTGCCCTTTTTTTCCTATGACCTTTCCACTTGGCTCCAATTCACTACCACTGCTTCTTTCCACAACTGCTAGCATACCCTCTGGAGGTGTTCCTTCTTGTGGTACATCAACTATAGCTAGCTTTCCTTTCTTTGCTCCTTCTCCGCTACCACTTGGTGCTTAAACCATAGTCGATTTACCTTTCTTTGTTCCTTCCCCACTATCTTCCCCACTCTTACGCTTCTTTAATGTTGCTGAAACTTTGCGATATGATTCAATGATTGTTGTCACTGTGTGAATTTCATTTCCATCAATTGAGTCAACACTTATCCAGCCTCTTGAGTGCATGTTGTCATCTACATCAAACTTCATACGAGATGCTTCATAATCACTGGGATCCAAGAGAAACTTCTTATTTTGATTTATAATGATCAACATTCCAATATCTCCCTCTTTTCCAACCACATCTTCAGTGATTTGATGTACCGATCCAACACAAGTGTATGCACTTTTATTAGGTAACAAAACAAATAAGTGAACTCGTGTCAATTGTGCTCCCTCAATACTTTATATGTCAAAGTACCAAGGTATGCTTTTTTCTACAAATCCACTTACAACTTTCTCAACCTTCTTCACATTTGTGTCTTTCCTGTAAAAGACCCAAGCAATATACAAACTATCATCTTTATAATCTTTAATGTTAGACAAAACACATTATCGATAAACATATCTGAAATAGAATCTAGAATTTACACTAGACCTAGTAGTAGATTTGAAAAAGTACTAGATTCTAGGGAGATTTGGCCGCACTAGGGAGATTTGGCCGTGCAGCCAAATCTTATGGGCTTCTTTTAAAGCACTGGAAGGGGAGGTTTGGATGTGTGGCCAAATCATATGGGCTTCTTTCAAAGCACCAAAGTTTGGGGAGATTTGGCCTTGTGGCCAGATCTTGTGTGCTTCTTTCAAAGAACTAGGGTCTGGAGAGATTTGGCTGTGCAACCAAATCTTGCTAGCTTCTTTTAAATCAGTCAAATCTTTCTAGCTTCTTTTAAATCACTTGGGTTTAGGGAGATTTGGCCGTGCGGCCAAATCTTGCTAACTTCTTTCTAATCATGAGGGTCTATGGAGATTTGGCCGTGCCGCTAAATCTTTTCAAAGCACGAGGGTTTGGGGAGATTTGTGTGCAGTCAAATCTTGGTAGCTTCTTTCTAATCACAAGGGTCTATGGAGATTTGGCCGTGCGGCCAAATCTTTTCAAAGCACCAGGTTTAGGGAGATTTGGCGGTGCGGCTAAATCTTGCTAGCTTCTTTCTAATCACGAGGGTCTATGGAGATTTGGCCATACTGCCAAATCTTTTCAAAGCACCAGGGTTTGGGGAGATTTGTGTGCAGTTAAATCATGCTAGCTTCTTTCTAATCACGAGGGTCTATGGAGATTTGGCCATACTGCCAAATCTTTTCAAAGCACCAGGGTTTGGAGAGATTTGTGTGCGGTCAAATCATGCTAGCTTCTTTGTAATCATAAGGGTCTATGGAGATTTGGCCATGTAGCCAAATCTTTTCAAAGCACCAGGTTTGGGGAGATTTGGCCATGCAGCCAAATCTTTTCAAAGCACCAGGTTTGGGGAGATTTGGCCGTGCAGTGAAATCTTTTCAAAGCACCAGGTTTAAGGAGATTTGGCTATTCAGCCAAATCTTTTCAAAGCACTAAGGTTTGGGGAGATTTGGCTACGATGCGAAATCTTTCTAGCTTTTTATAAGTCATGAGGGTTTAGGGAAATTTGATTGTGCGGCCAAATCTTGCTATCTTCTTTCTAATCACAAGGGTCTAGGGAGATTTGGCCGTGCGGCCAAATCTTTTGAAAGCAACAGGATTTGGGGAGATTTGGTTGTGATGCCAAATCTTTCTAGCTTCTTTTAAATCACCTGGGTCTAAGGAGATTTGGCCATGCAGCCAAATCTTACTAGCTTCTTCTAATCACGAGGGTCGAGGGAGATTTGGCCATGTAGCCAAATCTTGCTATCTTCTTTCTAATCACGAGTGTCGAGGAAGATTTGGTTGTGTGGCCAAATCTTTTCAAAGCAGCAAGGTTTAGGAAGATTTAGTTGTGATGCCAAATCTTTATAGCTTCTTTGAAATCACCAAGATCTAGGGAGATTTGGCTGTACGGCCAAATGTTGTATGTTTTGAAAGAAGCCAGAAGATTTGGCCGCATGGCCAAATCTCCCCATTTAAAATTTAAAATTCAAATCTTAAGATTCAAATTTCAAATCTGAAAATTTCAAAATCTTAGATTCAAAATTCAAAATTCAAAATTCAAAATCTTAGATACAGAATTCAAATTTCAAATTTGAAGATATGAAAGTCAAATCATATACTAAAGACCCTACTTTCAAATCACACTTCGAGATTCCTACTTTTACAAGACTCTTTCTTTCAAATCGTGGTGTTCCAAAATGGAGAAAATGGAGAACATGCAAGAATTAGGTACACTTTCGATTTCTTTCGTTTTCTTACTTGAATGATTGAGTAGCCATCATAGGAGCTAAAGAGAGAGTAGTTGTAGCAATTGTAGAAGTTGTCTTTCTTGCTGGCAAACGGAAGAGGAGCCGAAGGGGAGAAGCGCAGAGAGAAGAGGAGGAAGCGGGAGGGAAACAGACAAGGCATCCGAAGATGGCAACTCGTGATTCAGCAGGAGTAATTCTGCCGGTGTGGGCGACGAGGAAGAAGATGGACAGAATGAGGAAGGAAGGAGGACGAGGGCTCTGATGGTAGGAGAAGTAGAAACCGCGAGGAGGAGGAAGATGACGGACGGAAGAAAGAAGGCGTTGAGGGTGACGAGGAGGAAGATGGAGGCGACGAGGAAGAAGACAGACGGAACGAGGAAGGAAGGAGGACGAGGGCTCTGATGGTAGGAGGAGTAGAAACCGCGACGAGGAGGAAGATGACGGACGGAAGAAAGAAGGCGTTGCAGTGACGAAGGAAGGAGGACGAGAGGGCGACGCGAAGGAAGATGGAGCTGACGAGGAGGAAGAAGGAGACGAAGGTGCAGCAGTCAGGAGAAAGAAGGAGATGAAGGCACAGCGGCAAGGAAGAAAGGAGGACGAGGACGGTGGAGGGAAGGAGAAAATCGCCAAAAATGGGGGGAAGAAGCAATCCCCCCAAAAAAGCATGCTTTGGGGGGGAGGGAGCAATCCCCCCAAAAGCATGAAGAGCAAAAAAAAAAAAAAGACCTCTTTCTAATCCAACTATTGTAACTATTGTGTGTGGAATCTATGGAGAGTTGAATTGGTAATGGAATTTTAAAACCTACATAGTTAAGTACACATTGCTAGGACAAAACTGGGATGGGGAGCCTCCCGAGACCTCTTATTTTGACATAGTTTTGAACTTTTTTGCTTGCAATTAGCTAAGCAAGGGTGGAGGAGAGTTTTCCAAGAACTACCCCATCTAAGACGTTGTCCTAAAGCTCTCAAACCACCCTAGGTACACATTGGAGATCTAGGAAGGGAGAGAACAAGGTGAGCCTAGCACTTGATTCCCCATGAAGACGAATTCAATTCCTTCTCATAGGTTTACTTTTTATGCTTGGTTTAAAAGGCTTGTTTAGTTGCCTTTTAAAGTTTTGGTTTTTTAATAGTTTTAGATTTTCTAGTTTGCTTTTAAAGTAATAGTATGATTTTAAAGTGTAATAGCGTGAATCATGAAAAGCATGTATGATTTTTTTGAAAGTAGGATCTCTACATTTGAATTTCAAAATTTGAAACTTGAAACTTGAAATTTGAATTTTTTATTTTAAATTTTGAATTTTGAATTTTAAACTTTAAATTTTAAATTTTAAAATCTGGATCTTCAATTTTTAAATTTAACGTTTGAAGATTTGTCCATGTGGCCAAATCTTCCTAGTGATTTGAAAGAAGCTAGCAACATTTGGCAGCACGACAAAATCTTCCCAAACCCTAATGCTTTGAAAGATTTGGCCACATGGCCAAATCTCCCAGAACCTGGTGATTTGAAAGAAGCATGCAAGAGGAGGTTGCACAGCCAAAACTCTCCATACCCTAGTGCTTTGAAAGAAGCCTACAAGATTTGGCCACACGACCAAATCTCCCCAAGTTTGAAAGAACGCCACAACCAAATCTTCTCAGTGCTTTGAAAGAAGTCACGAGGTCTCAAAGGATTTGGCCGTGCATCCAAATCTTGCTAGCTTCTTTGAAAGCACCAAGGTTTGAGCAGATTTGGCCGTGTGGCCAAATCTTATTGCTTCTTTCAAAGCACTAGTGTCTTAGGAGATTTGGCCATGTGGCCAAATCTTGTGGGCTTCTTTCAAAGCACCAAGGTCTAAGTAGATTTGGATGTGTGCATAAATCTTTATGGCTTCTTGAAAGCACCAGCATCTCGAGAGATTTGGTTGTGTGGACAAATCTTGCTATCTCCCTTTCAAAGCACCATGGTCTGTGAAGATTTGGCCATGTAGCCAAATTTTGCTGCCTAAAATTCAAAGCACCAAGGTTTAGGAAGATTTGGTCTTGCAATGAAATCTTGTAAAGCATTTTCATCCTAAGTCACACCATCAGATATCAATATTGAACTATAACAAATGCTATGTACTATGCAGGTGCCACATTGAAAGTGGGGTGAAAGTCAACTTGCTTGTCAGTGGAAAGATTGTTGCCATTGGGACAATATTATCTACATCACATGATGATATGTGCCAAGGTGTGCCCTTGGGAGAAAACAATGTATCGGTGTGATCGATATTTGTATGGATGAAAGTGCACTTCTTCCATTTCCTACAATGGATGCATTCTTAGTCTATGAGGCTTTGGGTAGTGTTGTTCGTTGGAAAGCACGATCAATGAGTTGTGTGGACAATGTCAATGAAGCTATTGTACCAATGAATGATATAACATTAGATACCATTGACGTTGAACCTCTATGTGAATATGATGAGTTTTCCATTCGAGAATCATGGAAGGACAAGAAAGTCTTAATATGGGATGAGCAGAAAACCAAGAGCATTGCAGAGGGTGTTGTTTTATATGTCTACCCATTTGAACCTATAAATTGTGAAGGTAATCTAGGTGTGGGAATTGAAAAGTATCACAATGATGTATCAAGCATCAATACCATCCACTTAATAAAATGGCCCATTGCACAAATAACCTTTTTAGATGGAACTTCATTAAGAATCGATGACACCATGAATTCTTCAAGTGGTTCTAGGAAAAAGCACATGGAAAATGAGGACCCAATGGAAAAATCCACAAAAAAGAGGCGTTACTGCATGATAAAGAGAAAAGCTAAAAAACATGGCATGCCATTAGCATCATCTAGACTCACAAGGGATGCAGTCATAAAAGTATCTATGATTGATTGTTGTAAACAAAATTGATGTCAATTTGCCGATCGTCAAATGATATCCAAATTACACATAGAGTATTAGGGCCAAAGTTTGGAGGCTCGCACCAATTATGTATATGACACTCTTGGGGTTGCTTGTCGAAAAGATGACAATGGGCAGTTCAAATATGTCTTTTCATTGAATGGTATTCAAGTTTGTTGTAGAGCATGGTATGAAATGCATGGTATTCCAAAAACAACATTTTATCGATACAGGGAGCAATTTGAAATTGGTATACGAAGGTGCATACATGGTAATAAAGGAATCGTGCGGAGAGGTTGGGACCACACAAAACTGGGTAGAGCCATAATCCAAGATTTTGTGGATAACAATTCTGAGCGTATGCCACACAAAAGTAGAACACTTTAGGATGGATCAAGGGAAACACAGTTGGTGATACCGGATGTATACAAGCAGGTTGATATTCTCTATGAAGTTAACATGCAATTAAAGCATAGTTTGGGTTGTAAGGAGATGTCAACTTCCACGTTCAACCGCATATGGAACTCTGAATTCAAGCATGTAACTTTGTCAAAAACAAGTGAATTCTCTAAGTGTGGTTTATGTAGTGCAATCAAGGCTCAGCTTGCAGCGACAAAATGCCAAAATGAACGTAATAAGTTGATGGAAGATAGAAGAAAGCACATGTTACAGTAAAAAAGTTGTAGAAATGTGTACTACACTTGGCGCAGATTTTCTGAAATGTATCCTCAGACATACTTGTGCATTATCCATGATAAGATGGACCAAAAGAAGACAGCCATCCCTAGATTATGCAATCGTTCAAAGGACACAGACAAATCCTTTTAGATCCCAGTGGCTTTGACTGGCATGATAACACATGGACATGGTTAAGGACGTTATGGTCACTTTTCTTTATCCTTGTGGCCGTCGGATCCTAACTTCACAATTGGTTCATTGGCTTTGTGTTTGAGAAATCTTGAAAGATTTGATAACCATGCACTTGGAGATTTGGTACATGATGGGATGCCAAGGTCTGACAATGCTCTACTAAATGCACTAACCTCAAGAGAAGCATTGGATTCTCACTATGTTTCTAATGGCAAGCAACAACTTCATCTTGGACCAGTGGGTGGAACATTCAAAGACCTTGGACTTGGAAGTTCCCATCAAGAAAATCCTTATAAGAAACTACCCGAACTCCTATTGTTGCAGTTGGATAATTGTGGTTCTGAAAACAAGAATAGGTACTTGTTTGCATACCTATCATTACTTGTTGCTCGAGGGATTTTCAAGTCAATTCAATTGGGATTCTTGATGGTTGGGCATACACATGAGGATATTGATGCAATGTTTAGCAAGTTTTTAGAGAGGTTAAGAACTAGCCAAACATTGACATTTGCACATCTCATGGATACTTTTAGACAATGTGAGGAGTCTTCTCCAACGCCATTTTTGGTAACGGAAGTCCCTGATTTCAAGAGCTATGTTCATGGATGCCTATGCGATGGGAAAGATTCTTTAGTGGGACACTCAAAGCCTCTCCAATTTCGGTTCTTTATGCGAAATAAAGTTCCTATCATGCAATATAAAGTGCATCCATGATCATTAGATTGGCAACCAAGTGAAGGTGGCATTGAGTTGTGGAAGAGACATCTGGATGGTCATCCAATGCTACCAAGTGGAGAGCCACCTTATGTAACCATGTTCAAGTATGTGAAGGACCACTTAGATGTGATAGTTGGTATCAAGGAGTATGTACGCTTTTGGGAAAAATGGGCACACTTGCAAGGTCCAGAAGCATCTTTCACAAAGTTTTACAAGCCAGTAGTGAAGTACTGGAAGAGCATGATTGAAGAGCTTGATAAACCAAACAATAGTGTAGAGGGCATGTACGAGAGATTTTGGCCAAAGACGCAACATATTGATTGTGTGCAAGTAGTTGATAATGAAAACGATGAGTTTCAAGGAATTGAAGAGTTGAATGATCATTACTGTGGACCTCAAAGGAAAAAGCCAAAACAATCATTTGATCCAATGGTTGATGTACAAAAAGGACACTTTCTTTTGGTCCGACCAGCAGAAAAAATTTACCCAATTTGGCTAGGCATTGCTCAAACTGATGTACAGAAGGATAATAAATCTAAAAATTTCAAGAAGGTTTTCATACAATATTGGGCACCTATATGCAAAAGACACAATGCACAAATTGAGGAGGTATATGCAGATTGTTGGAACAAGGTTTGGATGTGCAATAAAGGTGATCCTCCACATTGGGAATCTATTGATGCTATTGTATGGTCATGGGTTCCAAAATGTAACCTCTCAAAGAAGGTTTCCTCAAAGAGCAGCAACCTCCCCATCAAGGTGAAGATACCAACCATTGCATGCAAGCGAGCTTTATCCAATTTGTCTCATAGAATAGATTTCGACTCTGATGCTGACTCCACAATGGAGTGAAGGTACTTGAAAATCATGACTTTTTTTCCCTTGCACAACAATAATTTAATTGAATACTGACAAATATTTGGAAGGTATGACATTGATCTTTTTTCTTTATCTTTTTTTTTGTAGACCATTGCTTTGTGGTTGCAAGTTTTGCACACTCGACAAAATATGAACGACTAGTGTTGCATTCTTACTTTTTCTCCAACTAAACTAAAAATGGTGTTTTTGAACACCACCTTTTTTCGAGAAGAGGCAAAAAATGCTTCGTTAAACTCAAACATATGATGTTTTTTTCTCAGCTAATGCAAAACAGGCACACTCCAAATTGTGAGTTTCATATACACGAAAAAATCCAGGGAGAAAGTCAATGGAGTGCACTCAATGCATTGTAATTGTAACTCCTCAAAAAATACCATGCATTGGTCGAAACCTCAACATTTGACATTTTATTTATGTTGATGCAAACCATGCACATTTGCGAGATTTGGATGGACTACTAAATCTAGGGGAAAAATCAATGAAAAACATTGAATGTTACATAATTACAGCCCCTCAAAAGTTCCCAAATTATCAGGATTTTCCCAAATTCTCTAATATGGTGTTATTTATAAATAATTAATAAATTAGATTATTGAGAAGAGACTAATGTTCTTTATAATGGTTGTTATAGCTTATTTGCAAAGGAAACTCACAAAGGAGATGGCTAAAAAAATAAATTCTGGGGATGGAGGTGATTCTATGTTGCAAAAGAAAAGTAGTTGCATTTGAGGGCATTCCACAAAAGTGATCCAAATTCTATTTGTCACTTTAGAAGACTTGGCAAAGATAAGGTGGTGGTTATCGTATCAAGGATTCTTAGTGGACATGTTGAGCTAAAGCATAAGTGTGTGGATATGGAAATCCTTCGAGATGTTATGCCCTATAATACTTCCAACAAAGCATTTATTGCATGGGACATAGATGAGACATCCAACACATGTCATTAGAAATACAAAGTGCATATCTTTGGATTTTAGATTGGGATATTTTTTACAAATGTTATCATTTGCAAATAAGAATGTAGCAGAAGGTCAAGTCTTGGGATTTGAACAACTGGAACACTGGACATTTGCACAAATGAGAATTCAAAAAGTTACTGATGATGGTATGGATCATAACTCAATCTCATTGGATGGTCCCTACTATGAGGTAGGTAAGGATTTGAGATGGAGCATGCAATTTTTAAAGATTGTAAAGACTCGGCATGTGGTTTTTAATGATAAATATAATGTATACTACTACAACATCAAAGAATTGAAAGAATATGCCAATGTACCAAGCTCTATTCCAATGCACTCAACTATAGCACTAACATCTTATCAGGAGTTGATGAGTTCATTGTTGATGAGTTATCCGAGAAAGAAAAAGATTTCACAAGTGATGCCTTATCCGGGGTAGATGAGTTCATGCACATTGAGAACTTGGGCAAAGATGTCAAAAGTGATATCTTTTCAAGCATGGATGGCTTCATGGATATTGATAAAGTTCTTGGAGTCAAACCAAGTAGCTATGGAATAATGGAAATCATGCACAATGATATAATGAGTGATTTTATCTCTGGAGTAGAGGAGTTTCAAGACTATGGAGTTATGAAATCTATAGAAAGTGCATCAATGAGTGATGTTCTCTTAGGAATAGATGAGTTTGAAGATCATTCTAGACACTCTATCACCACTGACTATGGAGTTATGAAATCCATAGAAAGTGCATCAATGAGTGATGTTCTCTCAAGAATAGATGAGTTTGAAGATCATTGGACACTCTAATTCCACTGTGACAAGTGGTTCTACGATTGTATCAAAAGTAGAGATGAGATCAACAAAGGACTATTTGGTATTTGACTTTGATTGTGAAACAATTAATGATACAAATGGTTTATTGAATGTATCAAAAGCAAGGATGACATCAACAAAGGACTATTCAGTATTTGATTGTTAGAGTGATAAGAACAAGGATGCAACATCCCATGAAAACAACATGACAACAAATAAATCTTACAAGGAGAACTACACAAATCCAAATAAGAATGTATAGAAGGTTCCAAAATGGACATACAGATGCATGAACTGATAGTGAGTCCAGGCAGATCCAAAAAAGCAACCAAAGAGAATAAGAGTAATGAATTTTTATGTTATGATAAAAGCAATGTGATCTACATGTTGTAAGCGTAGATGTATGCAATCCATTAACTAACATGACATCAAGGACTGTAGAGAACATTCCTGGCAAAGGAAAGGGAGCAGAAGAAATGAATACCTACTCACAAGACTGTCTTTATTTCTTGTAAATGATAAGAGAAGGCAAAGTTCGAGACAAGAAATAAGGCCTCTTATAAATGGAAAAAGTGTTTGCAATAATGCATATGGCATTATTACAGGATTATCACATGGCACATATTGGAATTTGGCTAATAAAGCAAAGTATGGAGTTAAATTTAACATTCATGGAAACACAGGAAGGCCCAAAACAAGAGCCTCAATGGTTGCAGTGTTGAGATATGGAGCTCCACTCATGATATGCCAGGGTGACCATTGTGCATTTATGTCACCGACTTGTTAGCTGTAGATGCAGTTGGTACACCACCCATGAATAATAGCTGGATGACAGCTATCCTTATGTACTCTAGTTTGTGGCTCAGTTAGTATGCCACCTTAGTTAGTTGAGTTTAGTTTGAGACCCACATATAGGGTTCTTCTATTTCTTTGTACTAGAGTTCTTTTGGCTTTCACAACGAAGAAGTGGAAAACTGTTTTTAGCCTCCACCTTTGTGTGTACTCCCCCATTGTGTATGTGAGGAAGCCGCAAGTGAGACTCCTTCCTTCTTTCCCACTATCTTCACATGGTATCAGAGCCTGGTTCGTGGTAAGGAGCTCAAGAAAGCAAACCAAGTTCGCGGTGTCCTGGTAAGAGGACCATTGTTGCTTTCATTTTTTGAGTTTTGGAGCAAATCTCTGCAGGTAGCACAGCCAAAAAGTGCAAGAGTGCATTGTCTTAGATTGAGATGCTCTTCGCGGTGTGGCGAGAGGGCAGTAGGGAAAAAGGGAGGCCATTTTGGGGCCTATTTTGGAGGTGGAAGTTCTCTGTAAGCACTGAGAAAAAGGCCCTATTTTTGCTGTGCGACCATTGCTCTGTAGGTCGGTGAAAAGTTGCCATAGAAATTGCATCGTATGCCTATGTGTAGAGATATCAAGAGTTACAGAATCATCTTTATTGCCTATTGATGCAAAATCATCACTAGGAAGTGACTGTGTGGTGAAATACCACTTTCGTCAGTTTTGCAGATTTGCCCTTGTGAGGCAGAAGCTATGTTTTTTGCAGTGATAGAATATTTTGCAGTGTTCTATAATGACGTCTGATTCTCTTTCATAGATTGTCACCGAAGAGCTTGACAAGAATAACTTACAAGCACAGAAGTTTAGAATGATGAATTTCCTTACGGAATTGGCTATTGGGAGTTCATTATAGGAAATGAAGAAGAACCAGTTCTTCCTAATGTTCCCAATCAATAGGAAATGCAGGCATTTAAAAGATGGCATGAGAGAGCCAGAAAAGTTATGTACTGGCTCTCTATCCAGTATTTCAGATTCTATGATTGTGCATATTCAGGATGCAAGTATGCCAAAGGAGGCATGGGATACTTTAGCAAAAATGTAAAGCACAAATATGCAAGCCAGGAAAATGCAGCTCAAGCAGGAGTTGCACGATGCGCAGAGAGAAAATATGAGCCATCAATGACTACCACATGAAGTTTCTGTGACCTTGAATGGTCTAGGAAAGTATTATGCACAGTTTTGGACATCCATTGCCATCCGTGAAAAATTTCTTGATTTTGAGGAGTTGTTTGCTCTTCTAATTTCTGAAGAGCAGAGAAATGGTGGTGCATTTTGTTCAGGAGCAACTTGAAGAGAAACTATCTTCTACTCAAATGCTCGAAGAGGTAGAGGCAGAGGTAAAGCAAGCCGATCTAGAGGCCATGGTAGAAATCAGAATATGCAGCAAACTCAAGAAAACCAGTCCTATGGAGGAGGACGTGGTAACTCTAGAGGCAGGGGGAGCCAAAGAGGTCATGGTGGATGGCAGAGAGAGCAAAACGCAAACAACAATGTTGAATGCTACTACTATGGTAAAATGGGTCATATGGCGAAAGACTGCTATAAAAAGTAGAATGACATCATGAATGGAAAATTGCAGCAAGGGAATTATGCATCTTCTAGTAGACAAGGTGAGGACAGAAATGAACATCTGTTTATGGTGCAACACATGACCAATTCTGTTGCAACTGTAGAAGAAAGCAATGATGTGTGGTATGTTGACTCAGGTGCATCAAACCACATGACAAGTCATGCAGAATGGATGCAGGATGCAAGGAAAATGGAAAGACCAGGATTTGTGGAGACTAGTGATGATACTGCACATCCTATTGTGCAGATTGGTAAAATCCCTTTGTCTATGCAAGATGGGAAAAAGAAATACCTGTCTGATGTATTTCATGTCCCAAATGTCACCAAGAACCTAGTTTCTATTGGTCAAATGGTTGAGCAGGGCTTGCAGGTCAGATTTAATCTCATGGATGCTTTGTTGAGGATATGAAAAATAACGGTCGCTTGATAGCAAAAGGAAAGAAGAAGGGCAAGATGTTTACGTTGGATGCAGACATGCCTGAATTGAGTGCAGCAATGTTTGCACATGGGACCGATGGAGTTGTAGATATTGATATCTGGCATAAACGCATTAATCATGTTAATGTACAGTGACTTAAATCAATGCAGACCCAAAATATTATTGTAGGATTGCCTAAATTCAAGGTTGCAAAAATGCATAAGATATGTGAAGCCTGTCAATTTGGAAAACAGGCAAGGAAACCATTTCCTAGACATGTTCAAGAGAGTAAGAAGCCATTGGAATTAATCCACTCTGATGTGTGGACTACTAAAGCTGTATCTATCGGAGGCTATCATTATTTTGTCACTTTTATTGATGACTACAATAGAAAAGTTTGGGGGTATTTGATGAAAAATAAAAGTGAAGTGTTTGGGCATTTCAAAGCTTTGAAATCTATCGTTGAAAAAGAAACAGGCTGCAAATAAAATGCCTAAGGTCAGACGGAGGGGGAGAGTACATGGACTTGCAGAAAGGAAAAACAGGCATATTGGAGAGGTATCTCGCGCCATGCTAAATGAAAAAGACCCACCAGATTATTATTGGGCTGAAGCAGTTGCTACAGTAGTTTACATAATGAATAGGACTCCCACTGCAGCAATACATGGCATGATGCCAGAGGAGATGTATACTGGTAGGAACCAGATGTTTCTCATTTGAAAATTTTTGGTTGCATTGCCTATGTTCATGTGCCAGATGAGTTGAGGTCCAAGTGGATCCAAAAGCTCAGAAGTGCATCTTTATTGGTTATTCTCTGCAGCAGAAAGGGTATAGATGCTATAACCCTTCTACTCGTAAGTTTACAGTGAGCAGAGATGTTGTTTTTGATGAGATGAGCAGCTGGTATAAACCAGTAAATGTGATTGATGATGTAGATGCATGAAATGGTAATGCTACACAAAATTCACAACAGCAATCACAAAATATTAGTGGACCTGCAGTGTCCTCTAATAGTGGTTCACATACTTCACCATGGATAGGTAGATTGAGATCAGAAGAATCTCCTCAAAGCAATGCAGATAGTGGTATGTAGGTATCACGAAAAGGTAAAGAGAAGGTAGATCAGCCCATGTTTGATGTGAATGCAGGTCACTCTTATGTGGATGGTGAATCCAGTGGCTCAGAACAGAGCATTGATAATGAGTTGGGTATTCCTTCTATTGTTACACCTGGAGTAAGGAAGACCAGGGATGTTTTGAGAGCACCTAGAAGTGAGCCTATTTTGCGCAGGTCTACTAGAGCTAGGTATCCTGTGGATAGGCTGAAATATGATGGATTTATAGCCATTCACTATGCCTATATGGTCAAAGTGATATAGGAACCAGAACCCACTTCTTTTGAGCAAGCCATGGGAAAAGAAAAATGGGAGAAAGCCATGGATGAAGAAATGAGGAAGAAATGGATGCCTTGGAAGCAAATGCTACATGGGAATTGGTGCCTTTGCCTAAAGACAAAAATGCAATTGGCTGTAAGTGGGTTTATAAGGTGAAGCACAATGCAGATGGTTCTATGAATAGATACAAGCAAGATTAGTTGTCAAGGGGTATGCACAGACATATGGCATTGATTATGAAGAAACATTTAGTCCGGTTGCAAGGATGGCAACCGTAAGAGCAGTCATTGCTATGGCTGCATCAAAGGGATGGTCTTTACATCAGATGGATGTAAAGAATGCCTTCTTGCATGATGGTGATTTGCAAGAAGAGGTCTTTATGGAGCACCCACCAGGTTATGTTCATGCTGTTCATCCTGAGTTTGTTTGCAGGTTGAAGAAATCCTTGTATGGCTTAAAGCAAGCACCTAGAGCATGGTTTGACAAGATAGGATAGTATCTTGTCACTATTGGCTTTCAGATTTCCAAGGCAGATTTCTCACTTTATGTGAGAAAAACAGAGAAAGGTATTATGCTGCTTGTCATTTATGTTGATGATTTGATCTTCACAGGTGATAGTGATGAAGATATCCTTCATGTGAAAATGCTATTGAAGCAGAAGTTTGAGATGAAGGATTCAGGAGAGCTGCATTATTTCTTGGGCATTGAGGTGATTAGATCACCAAGTGGGATACGGCTCTTGCAAAAGTAGTATGGATTGAACATGCTGTCCAAATATGGGATGACAGGCTATAAGCCTTATTTCAGTTCCTTTGGAATAGAATGTGAAGTTGAGCACAGATGCAGGTGAGATTTTGGAAGACCCTACTATGTACAGATGCATAGTAGGAAGTTTGATTTATATGACTATTACTAGGCCAAATTTGAGCTATGCTATTGGATTGGTAAGTCAGTTTATGCAGGCTCCAAGGAAACCACATTTGGATGTGGCTAGACGCATACTCAGGTATGTGAAGTCCACATTGCAGTATGGACTATTTTATGAGGCTAGGGTTTAGATACAATTGCATGGATACACTAATGTTGATTGGGCTAGTAGTATTTCTGATAGACGATCTACCAGTGGATATCTGTTCTCTTTTAGGAGTGCTGCAGTCACTTGGAGTAGCAAGAAACAGCCTATAGTTGCCTTGTCAAGCATAGAGGCTGAGTATAGGGGTGCAGCAATGGTTGCATGTGAGGTAGCATTGTTGCATAAGCTACTTTATGATATGCATCAATCTACAGATGGGCTGGTTGTCATTTATTGTGACAACATGAGTGGTATACACTTGGCAAAACCCAGTCTATCATGCTAGAACAAAGCACATTGAGGTGCATTATCACTATGTGTGGGAGAGGTTTTACTAGGTCTTGTTGATCTAGTTTATGTCAGCACAAAGGATCAGGTAGCTGACATATTCACGAAGGCATTGGGCGCAGAGAACTACGCAAGTTCAGAGACCTGCTTGGTGTGCAGGAATTGGGATTGAGCTCGAGGGGGAGTGTTGAGAGATCGAGCTCCACTCATGATATGCCAGGGTGCCCATGTACTCTAGTTTGTGGCTCAGTTAGTATGGCACCTTAGTTAGCTAAGTTTGGTTTGAGACCCACATATAGGTTTCTTCTATTTCTTTGTACTAGAGTTCTTTTGGCTTTCACAACTAAGAAGAGGAAAACTATTTTCACCTTAGTTAGCTAAGTTTGGTTTGAGACCCACATATAGGTTTCTTCTATTTCTTTGTACTAGAGTTCTTTTGGCTTTCACAACTAAGAAGAGGAAAACTGTTTTCAGCCTCCACCTTTGTGTGTATTCCCCCATTGTGTATGTGAGAAAGCCACAAGTGAGACTCCTTCTTTCTCCCCCACTATCTTCACATGCAGCAACAACAATTTTGAAAGATTACATTTATGAAAATGCTTTACCGTAACCCCATCTATCAAAAATGCATATTCCAATAGGTTTGACTAAAAAAGAAGTGTTGAGCTCTATTGGATAAACACAGAGGTGAAGAGGGCATGCTTCGGCCTCTTTTCATACTTTGTATACTCTTTGGGAAAAGAGCTTTGGACATGTTAAAATCCCAAAGAGGCAAAAAATGTCAAAGTGCAATGACTATGATGATCTAAAGCAAGCACTTGAGAGTGCAAGATCTCTAGAACAAAAAGAAGCTTACAAAAAAAAGAGAGAATTTCATCATGGACTTGTTTGACATTCTAGAATAAAATATGCATTTTGGAAGGAGCAAGCTATTTCTCACCCAAATGAGTACATGTGCATTATTGTAGATGGTATGGATCAAAATACAACAACATTACCTCAATTTGTTAACACTCCACCTAAGCTACAAGGAAAATACTTTTTAAAGACACATCTATGTGGAGTTTTAGTGCATGGATTTAAGTTTTTTGTAGACATACGGATTGGTTCCTTGCATCTACATGATAGCAATCAAGTTGTAACATCTATTATGAAGGCAATTTAACAACGTACATGCAGAAAAAGGAAGCCTACCAGCAACTTTGATAGTACAACCAGACAATTGCATATGAGAGAATAAGAATGTACTCTTCTTTGCATTTTGCTCAATGCTAATCGCTCATAGAATCTTCAATGAGATTGAAGTTGGGATTTTGTTGGTTGGGCACACACATGAGGATATCATTCAGGTATTTAGCACGGTTTCAAGAGAACTAAAACACAAGGACATGGAGACGATGGATGACTTGATAAGAAAATGTGGGAGGCAAGTTGGTGGCCTATAAGGAAGGAACAGTATGCTTAATGGTTGAGAGGATGTATGATTAGAAGAGCTTTATTCTACCTTTCATACAAAAAGGTGGTGATGCCCTGATAGGTCATAGCGCTCCACACTATTTTTGCTTTTTCTTAAAGGATGAAAAACCAGTGATGCAGTGGCAGCACTATTCTATTGATACAAAATGGAAACTTGAAGAACCTTACTCTCTCTTAACTTCAATACCAAGAAAAGAAATGCATCCAACATGGGCTCCTATAAAAGAATTCAGTGAGAAATCCAAAGGTGAAATAGAAGGCTTAAAAGCTTTTATTACATACAAAGAGGAAATGCTCCAAAGATTTCCTGATTGGAAGCCCTCTTGGAAGGAACACAAAACTATTGTAATTAGCAAGACCTACCAATTTATAAAGGACCTTACAAAAATGTGAGAAGATGATATTAAGGTAGAACAACCTTTATTTTGGCCAAATGTTGGTAACGCCTTGTGCCCAGCATGTGGTCTCTTTGAAAATGAGTTTGAATCGCTGCTCCCATGTCCATATTGTGGGTTGATGCCACAAATAGACATAGACATCCATGGTTTTGTTGTAGTTTGACCATCAAATGATGAACATGAGAACGTGAAGTTTTGGGTTTCCAAAGTAGTTGACATGAGCATGGATGACCGAGGGAGAGCTACAATATTTATAGCGGTATGGTATGAGCCAAGGGGTAGGAAGGAGAACCAGGATAACAATACATGGTATACTAGTTGTCTAAAAAAGGAATGGGTCCCAAACCATGATGCACTTTCAAGACTTTCCACAGAGACAATCATAGTATCTTGGAAATCAAGGTCAAAGAAAACAAAGAAGCACATGGGGTATGATGTAGAAGACAAAAGAAAATTACTGCAACCAATTATTTTGCACATTACAGAGTTCATAAAGATGCTCGCCCAGGAGGAAGTAGAAGGAGATAGAAATGAAGAATGCCCATGATAACACCATTCAAATATCGAGAAAGAGTGAAGGTGGTGGTGGTGGTCAGATGAGACTGAATGAAGATGGCACCCAACGGACAAGTGACGATAGAAAGGACATTCTAAACAAGCAAATATTTGGATCGCTCATTTCTTTGATGATAGAAAAGGACATTCAAACAAGCAAATGTTTGGATCACCCATTTGTACTAAACTCATTGTAAAGGAAAAAATAAATTATTGAAAAGGCCACAGTAGATCCTTTGTACAAAGACTCATCCAGAGCAATATTTCTTGTAAAACTTATGATAATGTAAAATTGCAAGCATAGCTATTGCTATTTTTTGGAGTACAAAAGAGGCTTCCATCATGTCTCATGTCTATATAAACCTTTTAATTTCTTGAATATTCAAGAGTGTTATAGTTTTCTACATTGAAAGTAAAAAGAGTCTTGCGGGTCTCTTGTGTATACATTTTTAAAATTTTGTGAATCCTCAATAGCATGTTTTTTATGGATTTAAACTAATAACTTGGACTTTTTAACTTAAGAATACGATTATTATGAACAAGAAATACAAATTTAGGATTTAATAGTAGTTTTTGCATTATTAGTGCAACATTGTAGAGAGATATTTTGAAATGTATTATGTGGAAATGACAGGCTAGAAAGTAAACTTTTGATTCTCGAATGCCATTTTCATAAAGTAAACTTTTCATTTGGAAAGGATTTTAAGGAATAGTTCAAAGGTAGACACATGAGTCCAAAATTAATGAAATAAGTGTTTTTCCATCATTCATGCAATCCCTTTCTTGGAAGGGGAAGAGAAAGGGGAATGGAAAGAGAAGGAGGGGGGAAGGGGAAGGGGAAGGAAGAACACATAAGAAAAACTATCTTAGCACGTCTATAGACGCGTCTAACAGTGCATCTACAGGTGTGACTGTCTATTTTCCCAAAAGTTAGATGCACTGTTAGATGCGTCTATAGATGCGCTCTAACAGATGCCTTTTTGAAAGAAACTGAAAAGGACATGCACCCGACCCCAAAAAGAACAACACTAGTACCAAAAACATCCCTTCTCTGCATACAACAAAGGATGAATCCAAAGAGAGCAACTTCCAAAGAAGACCAACTGCCAAGAGACTTACCTTGAATAGAGGTATGGAAGCTTCTTGTCCTTCTTCAAAGCTGCTTCTCTTTCTTCTAGACTCCCTTGTTCACCCTCTTCTCTTGTATGCTTGGGGATGATTGTGTAAACCTGGAGATGAGTCTGAGTGCTTGGAGATAAGTGTGGTTGCCCGGAATTGTGTTTATTAATAGGAAAGCAAGTTGCACAATGCTAAAAGTATGTGAAGGAAAGCAAGCGCACTAAAAGTAGGTTCAAAAATCAGCTCGTAGTCTGTGCATCTAAAAGTGTGTCTATCAGCGTGTCTATCAGTGCATCTAAAAGCACGTCTAAATGTGCATCTATCAGTGCATCTACGCTGTGTTTTAGACATGCCTATAGATGCATTCCATAGTACAGATGCAGTGTTAGACACGCTTTTAGACACTCCACACAGTTTTGACATTTACAACTCATGCAAGAACACATTTTTTGGGTTGTTTATTTGTAGGATGTCTTCATCTTCAACAAGTAGCTCTAGTGAGGATGAATCCCTCTATATCCACCATCGCAAAATGTGGTTGGAGTAAAAAATCAAATGTATATGTGATCGATGTCGAGGAAACATGTATCATGCACACAAAATTACACTCAATCATGTCTCAAAGTATGGAGAATGTGATGCGACCATAAACATGGTAAGTGTTAAAGAGTTAAGGTTGATTGATATACCTATGGGTGTTCATGTGTTTGAGTTATGATTCCATTTTAATTTGATTGAGGAGGCAAAGCGTCGTTGATTTGAGGTGGGATCTTCAGGAGTGACCGTTACGGATGCATGGAGTGATGGTGATAGTAGCCCTCCACCATTACCTCATGAGGCCATGGAGGAGGAGGTGTTTGATGATATGGTGCGGGATTTATATGTCCATCAATCTTCAGGTAGGGATGATAGCATGGAGTAGGATGATATTTTTACTGCAGCATTGACTCCACTGTTTGAGGGGTGCACATTCTCTATTCTACGTGCCTCCTTTGAGTTACTAAACTTGTAGAACATCTATGGATGGAGCAATGCAAGTTCAAATGCATTAATAAAGTAAGCTTTAAAGTCTATTTTGCAAACATGGTGAATTATGCTAGTGGGTCAATTACTCGAATGCTTTTTCTCATTTATGGTCTTCACGTGTAGGCTATTGTGTAAAATGCTTCCATGGGATAATAAATTATTGACCTCAAGAGATATGGCAAGGCAACATGTGACCTCTCTTGGAGGATTAGATCACAAGTGCATCCATGCATGCATCAATGATTGCATTCTATTTCGTGGACCACATAAGGATGCAAGATGGCATCCTACTTGTGGGGAGAGGCAAGATATAGAGCAGATATCAAAACTTTGGATGTGCCTCATAAGGTTATGTGACATTTTCACATAATCCCTCACATCCAACATATTTTGAAGTGAAAATCCATTGCAGAGCTCATGTCATGGCATTCCTCCCATCGATCAACCGATGGCAAGTGGAGAATTCCCGTAGACACTCCTTCATGGAAGCATATTGAAGACACATGGCCAAGCTTCAAGGAAGAACCTAGCAACTTGAGACTTGGATTGAGTATCGATGGTGTGAACCAATTTGGTCTCAAAAGCACCTCTTACAATAAATGGCTAGTGATATTGGTGAATTATAATCTTTCACCCTCTATGGCCATTAAGAAAGAACATGTTATGTTATCCCTTCTAATTCCAGGAAAACATAAAGTCAAAAATCTTAATGTTTATTTGGAGCCTTTGACTAATGAGCTAGAGATACTTTAGAGAGGTATCAAGGTGCATGATGTGAGCAGGCCTCCCTTGTCACGAGACTTCAACTACAAAGTAGTCTTGATGTGGACGATGCATGACTTCCCAGGCTATGGCAAGTGTTCAAGTAAGAATTGAACTTTTAATTATGAATAGGCAATCGATGTTGCACCCTGAACCCACCTTGAACTCTAAATTGCATATATTGTTCAGGTCTCACTACATCAGGTTACCATGCATGTCCTGTTTTTGGTCCTTCGCTAGTCGCGTGACAGGCAGCAGACGCATTGAATAAGGTCATCTATGAGAATCACCATCGATTTCTTCCACTTGATCATCCTAGATATGTCGCCCCTTGGAATGAAGTCCTCCCATAGTCACTCATTGTAGGAGATTAGATGAGAATTTGGGACGGTTCCATGACTCCACTACTTGGCATGAGCCGATAAGAGTTTGTAACTATTATGTGCTATATTGAATGGAAATAAAGATTGCCCGCTAACACCAACTTTTGTTTAGATACTCCATTTTTATCATTTACCATTTTGGTCCCACCTCAAGATCAATCACCTGCTTGATCCCATGCATATCTTCAAGAATGTGGCATCTACCATTTGGGAACATTTGAATGGGACAGAGATTCCGAAGGCATAACGGAGGATCTACGTACCACATGGAGGATGCGTGAAGCTTGGCCACAAGAGAGTCCAAATGGGCATGTCTTTTTACCTCATGCACCATGGAGGTTATCAAAGCTAGAGATGGTGGCGATAAACGAGCTATCACTACAATTCATACTCCCATTGGATGCGTGAGGTGTTTGAAGGGGGCCTTGACATAGAGCAATTAGATGGCTTGAAATCTCATGATTGGCACAAGATTCTCCAAGTATTTTCTATGCATAATATCTCTTTCCTTCCAAATTTGTGAGTGAATTAAAGTAACTAATCAACCATTCCTCATGTGTTTAGTTCATACTACCTACTTGCATTTCTCATAGTGCATCAAAGGACGTGACAGATTGTATTTACAAGATGGGCGAGCTTGTGAGGTACTTTACAGGATACAAAATGTGGCGTATCAATGCTCCATGCAAGGTGTTCATATTGCTAATATGGCTTACTTTTTCCTTTCTAGGTATGTGAGCTCAAAGAAAATAGATCCCACCATGCTTGAGAATGCTCGTTATGTCAGTGGAGGTGGTTTGTTTAGTGGAGGAGACATTTCCACATTCTATTCTCACAAGCCAACTAGATCTCATAGTGCATTTGGTGGATGATATTGCTATATGTGGTACTATACATGCATGATAGTTGTTCTTCCTTGAGCACTTCATGAAGACCTTGAAGGGTTTTGTGAGACAAAATGCAAGGCTCGAAGGTAGCATGGCCAAGGGTTGGTTGGTACAAGAGTCACTTGTATATATTTATGAGTTTCTTGTTGATGTGGATAGCTCTCTCCCATGACTATGGAGAGATGATGAAGACCCAAGGATGACCTCTATTGTGCCTCAAGGGAAAGGACAAAGCAAAGTAATAGACATAGAGTTGCTTAATAATATCAACCTTTATTGCATGCTTAATAGTGATGTGATGAAAAGATGGGTGACAAGATACAAGGATGCAAAGGTAAGAAGACAAGGAGAAAGGGCCCTCTTTCATACACACCACGGATCTCGTGTGCCATACCCTTAGCATCTAAGAGCACTTCCAAAGGATATTCATATGGATTGGCTACTTGACGAAATGGAGAGAGCAGAGAGAGACGAGGGGATGCACATCACAATGGAAGAATGGGAGTATGCTAGGGGATGCATGAGCAAGGTTGGTATATAGAATGTTATGCATAAGTTTGGAGCTTTTAACAATTTAGATTGCTTATTTAATTGATTTTGTCTTGGTGTAGTGTACTATGTTCAATGCTATATGGTGTGAGGGCAAGCATTTTCGAACACAACGGATTGATGAGAAGAGAAACACACAAGATTGCACCGTCATTGCTAGCTTTGAGGGAGCCAATGGAGCCATGGATGATTATTGTGGCATAATCCAAGATATTATTAAGCTTGAATCTTGATGCTTCTTTGTGTATGTTTTGGATGTGAAGTGGTTTAAGGACATGGTGGAAAGAGGCCCTAATGCAACAATCAAATGCCATGCAAGTGGCTTTGTAACTATTTACTCCATAAAGTTTTGGCAAAGTAAGAAGGATACACTAGTACTACCGCAACAATGTGAACAGTTATTGTATACACATATAAAAATACTCACTTTTAAATATTTGATACCTTTGATGAAAGGAAAATAACATCATTGTATTTGTGTTTGAATTAGGTTGTCTATCAACCAATGGTGGATAATAATAGGTGGTGGCATGTCATACCTATTATGCCACATTCCAAAGTGATGTATAGTACATTTACTAATATGGAGCATATGGAGGATGATCATGGCCATGAAGGTGATGATGACCGTGATACGAGAGAGGAGCATCATCATGAGATAGGAGACATAGATATTGAGGCCATTATCCATGAGGACGAGCCTACCATTGGTGATGCTGATTTCGATGAGCAAGAGCAGCACAAGTAGTAGTGGGCTAGATTTATTTGTAGATCTCAACACTGGTTTGGATTTTGAAGTATATATTTTGGCAAGGGTTGACCTCATTGAGGATAAGATTGCATCATTGATATTGGCAAAACTATTTTGCATATTGTCTCATTCTCCTCACCTCACTTAATTTTTGTATATGTGGGTTTGCCAAAAAGCATTGATATTTTTGTGAAAATTATGTGCTTTGGTAATCATGGGCAATGTTTGGAAAGCAGTGATGTACATTTATCACCCTGCACCAAAATCTCACTTTTTGTATTCTCTATTTTGCATCTAAATCCGCATCTAAATCTGTGCCTAATTTGCAGTGTAGATGTGCTAATAGACGTGCAAATAGATGCGCTCGTATTTTCACTATTCTAGTAGTGCCTATAGATGTGCTTGGTATTTTGCACGTCTATCAAAGTGTGTCTATAGTTGCTTTGTCTTGTTGTGAAAGAACAAATACATAGACGCGCTCGAAGAAGCACATTCCTACATAGCAAGCAGTCACTTTGCCATTAATGTTATGGAACGTAAAGTGTTGGAGGCACATGCCTATGATGACCAATTCTCTTTGGAGATGCAGCTGAGTTCATTAAGTGATGCGATCCCTGCCAAAGTGCAGATCCCACATAAAGCAAACATGATGCCCCTAATGGGAATATTTACCACGCGATTAGCCCTTTGAGAAATGGGGCATAGACTTTATTGGCCCAATCAGCCCAGTAGCTAGAGGAATAGGGCCAAATACATTATTCTGGCCATAGATTATTTTAGCAAATGGGTGGAGGGCCCCGAGCCACAAGAAAAAACAATGCACAGTCCACAACTAAGTTTATATGTGAGTAGGTCATCACATGGTTTGGGTGCCCCTTAGAATTGGTCAGTGACCAAGGAGCTCATTTTCTCAAATGAAACTATCGCGATCCTGACCAGTGAATTCATGATCATACATACAAAGTCGATGCCATACTACCCAAGGGAAAATGGTCTAGCTAAGAGATCAAACCAAACATGCTGCAAGATTATAACTTGTACCATCAAAGCCAGTCATACCAACTAGAAGCACAAGCTCATCACAGCTTTATCGGCCTAGTGAACATCTTACAAAGTGTCCATGAATTGCACCTACTTCAACCTAGCCCTTGGGGTGGAGGCAGTTATACCAATGGAATATGTAGTGCCCAGTCTTTGCATTATGGTCAAGGAAAGGCTCATCGAGAATGCCTTGGCAGAGCACTTAATCGATCTCAAATGGATAGATGGAGCAAGGTTGCATCTAGCCTATTGCCTCCGGGTGGAGAAGGCACAGCACAAAAAATGGTTCGATCGTAACTTCAAAAAGAAGAACCTCGAGGAAGGAAATCTTGCACTCATGTATAGCATTTGCAACACCAAACGTAAACTTAAATACAGGGCATGGGTCCCTACTACATGGTAGAGATTACTATGTAAGGGGCATTCCAAATAGCTACCCTGGATGGAGTGGAAATGGATAGTTAACAGAAGCAAATTGAAAAGATACTATGGCCCCCTCACCCTGTAGACCCTCCAGGCCATCCATAGAGAAAAGGAGCTTAAGGATAAGGTAGCCTAGATGAAATGCTAGGCCATCAAAGAAGCCAAGGTTTATAATGCCAAAATTAGACAATGTAACAAAGTGGCCTTGTTTAAGGCAACACCTGAATATTGAGGAATCACTGATGAAACAATGATAAATCTAGCTGGGTTGAATTTCCAATGAGAGGGCCCGAGCTTTCGTATCTAAGCACTCGTGGATCAAGCAGTGAGCCACAACTTTATCTCCTGCAAAGTATGGAAAGCACTGCAAGTACTCCTAAACCTTACTGTGGCTTGAGTCCACACCATCAACGGTCACCTTTTAAGAACCTTAGGGTATGTGGATTTGAAACTAATGGTTGTTTTCCAAGAATAAGAGATTCATTTTTCTGTTCTCCCCACAGACATGATCGGTGAACAAATGATATTGGGAAGGACCAAGTGGTACAAGAATTCATCCTCTATGGACAACGCTACTTCAACAGAAGTCAACTGCCTGAAAGGACCAAAGGAGGGGAAGGATCTTTGCTGATCCCTTCTTGGCCTACACTGACATGGGAAACACCATCCAAGAGAAGAGATTGACACTGCCAATTGTCTTGACTATAAAGGCTGACTTCCCCACTCCAATCATAGTGGCCTCACAAGCGCTAGGTTGCAACAAAGCTCTTGGAAGCCAAGGGCTACTACCAAGGCAAGCAGGCCGTTTGGATGTAGAAACTTCTGATGACACCAAATAGGGGATCTCAACTTGCTAGGGTTCAAAAGGTAGTAACACGAACCTCTGTCAACTTTAGATGCAGTTCCACAGGAACCTACCACGATCCCATTGTGAGACGAACAAGCCCCCAAGCCCCTGGAGTGCCATGATTCCATGAATAGTTCAACTCAATAATAAGGTCGCCTAGGTCATCAAGGAAGCAACATAAGATCCGACCCCTAGAAAGGGGGTAGTTACACAAGAACCTTCCTCCAGACCCGTGTGCACACCATCAAAGGGCACCTTACTCCAATAGAGCACCTGCAGTTCTACTTGGGCATAACCTGCCTACTACATCAAGGGTCATGGTACCACAAGATTTTGTCTCCACATCGATTATAGCCACACAAGAACCCGCATGCCTTATCTCAAAAGAGTTCAATAAGAGTGAATGCCATAGTGCCAATACACCCCTAACAACTAGGATGCATAGTCTCTAAGCAAACTAGCCTCAAGGGCACCTCTTTTTTTAACACGGTTTGTAATTTCCAATGAGTAGTCCTAAGTGATCTAGCCTTAGGATCACTCCAGTCTTTGGACATGGTTTGCAATTCCCTTGGCAGAATGTTCATAAGAGTAAAATAATTTAGTGCATAATCTTGAAGCAATCAATTCTTCTAATGTGAAGTCATTTAGTGCATAATCTCTAAGCAATCAATTCTTCTAATGTATAGTCTTTTGACACAGTAGTCTATAATTCCCTTGGTAGATTGTTCATGAGATTTAAGTCCTCTAATGAATCAATCTAGCCTTAGGTGCACTCTGATCTTTGGACACGATCTGTTGTAGAATGTTCATTTTTAAGAGTGAAGTCATTCAATTCATAGTCTCTAAGCAATCAATTCTTCTAATCCATAATATCTAAGAAATCTACCATACCGGGTGAGCAATATTAAAATTGAAATGTGTCAGAATTAGGACTTTGAAAGAATCAAGATTAGAATGTATCAATAGGAAAGATGTTTGATGTTTTTGTAAGAATATAGTTACATCTCACAGACAATAAAAGTTTGGTGGAAAATCAACCTTGTGGGATGTCTTCCAAAACGCTGAGTCAAAGCAATGGTAGAGGTTTAGTGAGTCTACCAAAGCCATATATGAAGTTGTTAATCTATCAGGTGGTCCACATGTACATGACTTCTTGAGTATAAACCTTTGAGGCCCATCTTTAGAAGGAAAGGAAGAAAAATAGTTGAATTTATTTGTGGTCAGCACAAGAACATATTTGATGCTATAAGTGGAAAGATCTATATGGATGCAAGAAATGATATGGAATCATCTCTATAGTGCGAGTCATAGTGGTAGAAGATGAGACAAAAGTTAAGATTCGTATAAGGTTCAAATTTCTTTGAGTTATACCTTTTTCTCTATAATCAAGAGATTTATAATTCAAATTTTTGAGAATCTTGGAAGAATATTAAACTTGATAATCTCTTTACATAGATGGAATGCAAACATTGATAGCCTTATTAGGCTTCATGGAAGGAAACAAGAACATCATCAATGCTCATCAAATGACTTAATTGTTGTTGGTGATGCCTCCAAAGGATACTTCAACATTATAGATGCCTTTTTGAATCATGTCATAGGTCCTTATGCTAGAATTTTGATTATTCATACTCTTCATCATCTCCTTCCATGATTGAATTTGGTTGTGCATTGCACACGCAATAATTTTAATGGTGATTTTGTAAGAAAAATGGAGTCTTGCTACCATGCCATGCCACCAGCTACCATGTGCCGCCAGTAGTCCTAATACTGTGACTTGGTTGGAAAAAGCCATGGAGACATTATGGAATGCAAACCTAAAGGATAAAGTTGTACCCATAATTGGGCATGCTTTAGATGGGAATAGTAGGTGGAGAGTAGTTGACACAAGCTGATTCTTGAAGATTATTTGGAGAAAATTGCCCAATTTTTTTTTTCAATTGGTGTGGGTGGAATTTGAGAGAAAAAATTGGAGGAGGAAATGTGTATGGCCTTACTGATCGAGAATTTGTACATTATGAAAAGAGACTTACAAGCCCACTTGATAGTCCTACCTAACAACTAGCAATTGTATGTTTTGGGATCACACTAAATCATGTCTCTATTGTTTATAATACTTTTTTAATTGAGAGGCATAGGCTAGAAGATGGAGATATTCCAAAGAGTAACCGTCAAAATTAGTTGTTTCATTCTATTCATGTTCCAATTCAAGTTATTTCATACTAAGGACAAGTTTGGGAGTGCAAATAAGAAATAAAAAGGAAAATGGAGGAGCAAATGCATGAGGGTTTGGGAATTGGTTAGTTGCATAGTTGGAAACAAGCTCCATTGGGAAAATGTGTGTGTGCACGTGCGCTTGTGCTTGTGATATTAAAAATAAAGTGCTTTTATTGGTTGCACAACATAGCTTCTCATATGTGGTGTCCCTTCTTCAACTTACACTAAAATATACAAGAGGAGCGCAAAAAATAAATGCTCTTCAAATTTCACATTTGTAGAAGGGATATAATTATTGACCCAAAAATCACAGTAGGGGTATATAAAATAGGGAGAAAGGGGTTACAAAGGGGTTTTAAAATTACCTTTTGAATGCACATTGAATACATGGCTTACACAAGGTGGACCCCTCAAGTATGCCCTCAACTATCAAATCGACTGGCATGCCCTAACTGCTTTGCTCACCAATGGTGGCAAAATGGCCGCAGTTCTGCTATGTGGACCAAGCCACCCCTCGTCAGCTCCGACCTCGTCGATCCACGATAATGAAGCTACTATGACATGAAGTTGGGGGTAACAAACTTTATGCACCTCTTCACTTCCTATTGCTTTCGAACTGAGTGATACAGATATTCACCACTAGGAAGGGGACATTAAAAAAGAAGCTTTTATACCAAGATACCACACCATAATATCCTCCCTTATATGAGAATGAAGATGGTAACATACCCAAGTGATGTTGTACTCAAGCATAGGGAGAAGGAAAGGAACAGCATAGGCCATAATCTTAGCAAGCCGGTCTGTGCCAAAGAGAAGAGTGATACATTGTTGAAAGAAGATCTTGTGGCTCAACATGACATGAACTGATGTATATCAAGGAGTTTGAATGGGCTGATCGGGTCATATGGGTAGGTTCCAAGGAAACATTGCACCTCCTTCATAGACACCTTTACACTTAGCTCAAAACACTCTCCAAGCTATCATAAGACACAGAGACCCATAACTTTAAGTTGGGACATTATATAAAATATTCAAACACATATCTAGATGCGCCTTGAAATGAGCTTTTCTCTTATATAAGTTTCATAAGAAATAGAGAAGCGGTTGGAAAGATATGGGCAGTTTACTAGATAGGGGTAAAAATTGTCTGAAAAAGAAATAGTCACACATAGATCAGAGTCATAAATTTTTGGTCTGAAATCTAATACAATAACTCCAGACCTAGGATGATGCTACTTGAAGAGATCTTTGTGCTGATATAATTTTATCAAACGACCAAGAAAAAAGTTATGAGCAAAATACTGATAGGGGGTCAATCTATCATGAAAAACACCTACTCCTTCTATTGGTGCCGCCGACTTGGGAGAATACTACCTCCATGCTTAGACTTCATCAACGATCCAAGTGCCATAGAGGTCACCTAGGAGGGAAGTAAGAGCCCCCTTTGTGGCTTGGGAAATAGATAAACCATGTATGCGCAATGAGCGACCGAATAGACAACACTTCTAAGCACTTTGGAAGAGAAAGCAATGGAAAAAGGGAAGAGACACTCAAGAGAGAGAACCTGAGGTGACCTTCATTACCAATAGAGTGAGACTCCACTCTAATGCAACTCAAAATACTACAAACACAAGGGAGAAGAAGAGGTTTCATACGTACAAGAGGGAGCAGAAGCTCCAAGATTACTCATAGAGAGAGAATGAACTAGAGAGAGATGGACTACAAGAGGGAGAGAAGGCTCATGGAAGAGGCTTGAGGAGACTAGAGCTATAGCAACATGAGGCCTAATGGTGGAAGAGATGATGAAAAAGGGAGACGAGGGCTCCTTTTATAGAGATTTTGTCACCCTCCACCCATTTACAATTGTTGCCTGTAGATTCCTTTCCCCATCAATCACATAAGCCCGATGTCATAATTTATGTAATTTTTGTCTCCTCTTACCATGTGTCCCATCAAAAGATGCTCAAGACTCTTAAAATATTAAGAGTCTCTCCACATGGAGCCCATAGGGACCTTCTCTTTTCCATATGTCCACATCCTCCTTATTCCATCTAGGAATTCTAGAAGGATTCCTCTTGACTCCACACTCCTCCACATGCCTTCCACACACTTGGCATGTGGCCTCTCTTATATTATTGGAACACATGAACATGAACCCACCTTTTTATATGACTCACTCTTCCTATTTTCTAAAAACCCCATAATATCCCATACACAAATAACTCACCCCATACCAAGGTATTTATCATTCATACACATGGTATTTACAATGATCCATTCAAGCCATCCTCTCAATCCCATACCATATCTTAGAAAATAGAAATAAGTGAGAGCCGCTAGGCTATCACTTGATACTCAAAATCTTATCAAACATAGAATAAAACAATACCAATGCCAAATAAAAAATATCAAATTTTGGCATCACACTACACAACAAGGCAGACCAAAAGCCCCAGCCTCCACTAGCACCCCACTTAAGGCCCTAGCTCAAAAAGAGAAGAAAGCTCGCTGTAGTGGTAAACCAATGCCATTGCCTACTCAAACTATGCCACCACCCTCCACCCAAGAAATTTGTGAGCTGTAAGTACAAGATGCTATCCTCTATGCCCTCGGGGGGGTCACTATGTATAAACCCTCTATATCACGTGCGTTCAAGGCCTATTTTGAAAATCCCTTTTTTGTAAACTTTTTTTTAATAAAACGTACCCTTTTTCTATACAAATCTGTAAATTTTTTCCAAAACTGTTTTAAATAGTCCCTTATGTATATTTATTTCTGTAAAATTTAGAAATAAAAAATATCCTTTTGTTGAACTCACGTGATATGGTTACATATGATGAGTGACCCCCCTGAGTCTGTGCCCAACATCACTTCAATCGAAACCGACTCCCTGAGAATGTTAAAGCAACAATGACAGCTCTGATCGCCCCAAGGAAAGGCTCCTTCATACCGATCCATTACAAGAAGAAAGTTGCACCACTCTCTTGCACCCCTGCCTCATTCACTGCCACACACCGTCAATAGTTCAATCAACACCACCCACTTGGGTGGCCAAGGCAAGAAAGTGGCCTCGGTCCAAAAATCGATAATAGAAACCACAAAGTCGTCAATGGTAGCACCACAAGAACCTATGTCTCCCTGAGATACAGCACCGTAAGAACCTGCCAATGACAAAAAGAACGAAGTAGACTAGCCTTAAGGTACGGAATATGCACTAGTGCCATGAGTGGTCCGACTCAACACAAGTATCACCACAACCAGTCGAGGAACTCCGTATGGACCGAATTGCCCTCCATAAAGAGTTACACAAGAATCTCTCTTTAGGGGCAAACATTTGAAGGTAATGGCAAATATACCCCCTGTGAAGAGAGTGGGAGAGAAGGAAGGAATCTCACTTGCAGCTTTCTCACATACACAATGGGGTAATATACACAAAGGTGGAGGCTAAAAACAATTTTCCTCTTCTTAGTTGTGAAATCCAAAAGAACTCTAAGTACAAAAGAAAAGGTGAACCCTATAAAGATAGCTATCATCCAACTATTATTCATGGGTGGTGTACCAATTGCATCTACAACTAACAAATCGGTGACATAAATGCACAACGGTCATGCTGGCATATCACGAGTGGAGCTCGATATCTCAACACTCCCCCTCAAGCTCAATCCCAATTCTTGCACACCAAGTAGGTCTCTAAACTTGCACAGCTTCTCTGCACCCAATGCCTTTGTGAATATGTCAGCTACCTGATCCACTGTGCTGACATAAACTAGATCGATAAAACCTACTAGAACCTTCTCCCACACATAGTGATAATGCACCTCAATGCGCTTTGTTCTAACATGATAGACTGGGTTATTTGCCAAGTGTATACTACTCATGTTGTCACAATAAATGACAACTGGACCACTGATGCATATCATAAAGTAGCTTATGCAACCAAGCTACCTCACATGCAGCCATTAATGCACCCTTGTACTCAGCCTCTATGCTAGACAAGGCAATTGTAGGTTGTTTGTTGCTGCTCCAAGTGACTACAGCACTCCCAAAAGAGAACACATATCCATTGGTAGATCGTCTAATAGCAATACTACCAACCCAATCAGCATCAATCTCGCATCAATGTATACATGCAACTGTATCTGGACCCTAGTCTCATAGAATAGTACATACTGCAATGTGGACTTCAAATACCTCAATATGCATCTAGTGGCATCCAAATGCGGTTTCCTTGGAGCCTGCATAAATTGACTTACCAACCCAATAGCATAGCTCAAATATGGCCTGGTAATAGTCATATAAATCAAACTTCCTATATGCGTCTCTACATAGTAGGGTCTTCCAAAAGCTCACCCTGCATCTACGCTCAACTTCACATTCTGCTCCAAAGGAACTGAAATAGGCTTACAGCCTATCATCCCATATTTGGACAGCATGTCCAATCCATATTGTCTCTGCAAGAGCCATATCCCACTTGTGGATCTAATCACCTCAATACCCAAGAAGTAACGTAGCTCTCCCAAATCCTTCATCTCAAACTTCTGCTTCAATAGCATTTTCACATGAAGGATATCTTCATCACTATCACCTGTGATGATCAAATCATCAACATAAATGACAAGCAGCATAATACCTTTCTCTGTTTTTCTCACATAAAGTGAGAAATCTGCCTTGGAAATCTAAAATCCAATAGTGACAAGATACTATCCTATCTTGTCATACCATGCTCTAGGTGCTTGCTTCAAGCCATAAAAGCTTTCTTCAACCTGCAAACAAACTCAAGATGAGAACAGCATGAACATAACCTGCTGGTTGCTCCATATAGACCTCTTCTTGCAAATCACCATGCAAGAAAGCATTCTTTACATCCATCTGATGTAAAAACTAGCCCTTTGATGCAGCCATAGCAATGACTGCTCTTACGGTTGCCATCCTTGCAACTAGACTGAATGTTTCTTCATAATCAATGCCATAAGTCTGTGCATACCCCTTGACAACTAATCTTGCCTTGTATCTATCCACAGAACCATCTGCATTGTGCTTCACCTTATAAACCCACTTGCAGCCAATTGCATTCTTGTCTTTAGGCAAAGGCACCGATTCCCATGTAGCATTTGCTTCCATGGCATCCATTTCTTCATCCATGGCTTTCTCCCATTTTTCTTTTCCCATGGCTTGCTCAAAAGAAGTAAATGGCTATAAATCCATCATATTTTAGCCTATCCATAGGAGACCTAGCTCTGGTAGACCTGTGCAAAATAGGCTCACTACCAGGTGCTCTCAAAACATCCCTTGTCTTTGTTACTCCAGGTGTAACAATAGAAGGAATACCCAACTCGTCATCAAGGATCTGTTCTGAGCCACTAGATTCACCATCCACATAAGAGTGACCTGCATTCATATCAACCATGGGCTAATCTAGTTTCTCTTTTCTTTTTTGTGATACTTGCATACAACTATCTACATTGCTTTGAGGAGATCCTCGTAATCTCAGTCTCCCTCTCCATTTTGTGCATCTACATCATCAATCACATTTACTGGTTTATACCAGTCGCTCATCTCATAAAAAACAACATCTCTGCTCACTGTAAACTTACGAGTAGAAGGGTTATAGCATCTATACCCTTTCTACTGCAGACAATAACCAATAAAGATGCACTTCTTAGCTTTTGGATCCAACTTGGATCTCAACTCATCTGGCATGTGAACATAGGTAATGCAACCAAAAACTTTCAAATGAGAAAAAATATCTGGTTTCCTACCAGTATACCTCTCCTCTGGCATCATGACATGTATTGCTGCAATGGGAGTCCTGTTCTAGACTATTGTAGCAACTGCTTCAGCCCAATAATAATCTGGCAGGTCTTTTTCGTTGAGCGTTTACCAATCTGCACAATAGGATGTGCAGTATCATCACCAGTATCCACAAATCCTGGTCTTTCCGTTTTCCTTGCATCTTGCATCCATTCTGCATGACCTATCATATTGTTTGATGCACCTGAGTCAACATACCACATCATTGCTTTCTTCTACACTTGTCACAGAATTGGTCATGTGCTGCACCATAAATAGAACCAGAGGATGCATAATTGTCTTGCTACAATTTTCCAGTCATGATGTCATTCTACTTTTTATAGCAATCTTAACCATATGACCCATTTTACCACAGTAGTAGCATTCAACATTGCTATTTGCATTTTGGCCTCTCTACCATCCACCATGACCTCTTTGGCTCCCCCTGCCTCTAAAGTTACCACGTCCTCCTTCATAGGACTGGTTTTCTTGAATTTGCTGCATGTTCTGATTCTGCCACGGCCTCCAAATCGGCCTGCTCTACCTCTATGTCTACCTCTTCTAGCATATGAGTAGAAGACAACTTCTTTTGAAGTTCCTCCTGAAGAAGATGCACCACCATTTCTCTGCTCTTCAGAAATTAGAAGAGCAATCAAATCCTCAAAATTAGGAAAATTCTCACGAATGGCAATGGATGTTAAGAATTGTGCATAATCCTTTCCTAGACCATTTAAGGTCATAGAAACTAGATCATCATCTTCCACTGGCAACCCAATGGAAGCATGTGCATTTGCAATCTTCTTCACCTTCATGTGGTAGTCATTGATGCTCATATTTTCTCTCTGCACATTATGCAACTCTTGCTTGAGCTACATTTTCCTGGCTTGCATATTTGTGCTATACAATTTTGTCAAAGTATCCCACGCCTCCTGCGGTGGCATGCTTGCATCCTGAATATGCACAATCATAGAATCTAAAATACTGATAGACTGCCAGTACATAACTTTTATGGCTCTCTCATGCCAGCCTTTAAATGCCTGCAACTATTATTGATTGGGAACATTAGGAATAACTGGTTCTTGTTCAACTCCAGTAATGAACTCCCAATAGCCTTTTCCCTTAAAAAAATTCATCATTCATATCTTCCATGCTTGGAAGTTGTTCTTGTCAAGCTTTTCAGTGACAATCTATGAAAGAGCATCAGATGCCATTATAGAACACTACAAAATATTCTGTCACTGCAAAAAAACACAACTGCCTCACAAGGGCAAATCTGCAAAATTGACGAGAGTGGTATTTGACCACACAGTCACTTCCTAGTGATGATTATGCATTAACAGGCAATAGGAATGATTCTGTCACTCCCAATATCTCCCCACATAGACACATGATGTAATCTCTACAATAACTTTTCACTGACCTACAGAATAGTGGTTGCACAGCAAAAATATTGCACTTTCTTGAGTGCCTTCAAAAAACTTTTGCGACCACAATGGGCCCTGAAATGGCCTCGAATCAAAAAAATAATTTCACCAAGGGCGTTCCCCTTGCCCATAGTATATACTACCCTCTCGCCTCACCCCTCACCACGAAGGGTGTCCCAATCTGAGACAATGCACTCTTGCACTTTTCGACTATGCTACCTACAGAGATTTGCTCCCAAACTCAAAAAAAAAAGAACGCAACAATGATCCTCTTACTAGGACACCGCGAACTTGTTTTGCTTTTTTGAGCTCCTTACCACGAACCGAGCTCTGATACCATGTTGAAAGAGTGGGAGAAGGAAGGAGTCTCACTTGTAGCTTTCTCACATGCACAATGGGGGAATATACACAAAGGTGGTCCAGGCTAAAAGCACTTTTCCTCTTCTTAGTTGTGAAAGCCAAAAGAATTCTAAGTACAAAAGAATAGGTGAACCCTATATGTGGGTCTCAAACCAAACTCAGCTAACTAAGGTGGCATACTAATTGAGCCACTAACTAGATTACATAAAGATAGCTGTCATCTAGCTATTATTCATGGGCAGTGTACCAACTGCATTTGTAGCTAACAAGTCGGTGACATAAATGCACAACGGTCACCCTGGCATATCATGAGTGGAGCTCGATATCTCAACACCCCCTCCAATGGTAGCATCCTACTCATGAAAGCAAGGGTCATCCCCATGGGCAGACTCACGAAAGCTCGCCTCTCCCAAGAGACCACGTAGCAACAACGAAGTCTAGTACAAATGTGCCCCTGGCATCCAAGGTAAAAAACAAGTTGGACATGTACTCTACATGGCTCCTTACATGCTATGCTACAATATGGTGCTCGCCTTCATTGTGTTCATCGTAGTCATCCTCTTCAAGTCTAGGTGACTCAGTATAATAGGCATCTCACTCGACACACCTGCAGCCCACCAGTCCCTATCGAACACACCGCACGCACACACACGATTAGCACCAGGTGATTAGAATCCATTTTTGCATTTGTTCATTATCTTGCATATTGACCTCACTATCACGACCACACCACACAAGTGCACTCTGCACACTCAACCTTTTTTCCCCCCACACACCACTCCCTCTTTCTTTCACTCTTTTTACATATCGGGCCATCGCCCATTGCCATAATGGTATCCCTCCAATCATCCTGATCCCAACATCTTGCTAACCATTGCCACCGCCATTTATAAATCACGCCGATCGTTGTATTAGAAGTATCCCAGTGGCTATTGTGATACCAACATCCCAGCAATCGATGCCAAGGAAAGACACCACCACTCGTTGCCATTCTAAGATTGCACCATCTGTCTTTATTCCATATCACGTCAGTTGCAGCCTTGGCCACATCCCGCCGACTGCCGACTGCCACATCTCACCGACTATCGCCATCAATTTTTAGCACTGATCGTTGCCATCGATTTTTAGCATCGACCGTCGCTATAGCCATATCCCATCGATGAGGGGATAGGAAATCTATATAAGCAAGCTTACCCTACCGGGTTGTCGACATAGCAGTTGCCTCAACTCTTGCAAAAGTTCCCTAGAAATTTGACAGTTTCCTACCCCCTTCCACTACAATCTAGACAACAAGTTTATGTCCTCTTGCTCTTCCTCATCCACCGACTCCCTTATCACTCAACTCCCATCACTATTTTCAATGGATACCAAACATGATTTGTTCGAGTTCAAAACCAACCTCGGACTCCACCCTCACCCTACCCTAGAGGCCATTGGTCGAACCTCGGACTCCACCCTCACCCTACCCTAGAGGCCATTGGTCCATCAGACTCCCAAAGCACTCCATCTGCCACGATCTGCATGCCGACCGAGATACCCTTGGAAGACTTGCAAGGAGAAGAGACATCCACCAGATAGGCCACTCAAGAGGATCCAACCATAGCAAGCACGCCACCTCAAGGACATGAAAGCGCACCTCGGTGCCAACCATCGGTGAGTACAAGGTCGTGTGCTCCCAAGCACACTCGAAACTTGGAGAAGCATGGCTCTAAGAGCTAAATGCTTGCGTGATACACTCATGCCTTGCATACTAGGGCAACAACTACACCCTCCACTACCATACAGCAGTAGCATACACCACTTTCTAGGATAGAGCAGTGGTGGAGGCACTCAACTTTGGGCATAATAGTTGCCCATCTCCCATGCCACCTGGACATGACACTACTAGAAAAATTCCTCAAGGCGTACGACAGCAACACCAATGTTGGCATCTTGCAAGATGTAGCAGGCAATCCCCACCACTACCAAATAAATCAGGACATAGTGCAAGGATCCTCCAATGGTCGAGGAGAAATACTCCAAGAAGAAGAAAATGCTCGATGCCCTCAAAATGGTTTGTCACTATGACCACCACAAGTGCAAGGGCCTTGTCCAGTTTATAGCCATCCACAAGCCTGAAGAGGAGCAACCAGCAAGAGCCTTGCAATGGCTCAATCAAGTTAAGCACATAGACCATCATTAGTCCATTGTGCCCAATATATTGCTGTGCATGGTGGAGGCACTTTACAGGCTAAAACAGGCCCCACAAGTGTGGTACCAGCAGATTGATGCCTACTTTTTGCAAAATGGGTTTAGGAGGAGCCCATCTGATGCAAATTTATATATCTTTAGAGAAGGAGGCAGGTGTATGATCGTGGTCCTTTATATGGATGACCTTGTCATAACAGGGAACCATGAAGAGAAGATCTCGCAGACAAAGCATTTGCTAGGAAGAGAGTTTGAAATGACAGACCTCGGATTGATGCATTTTTGTTTGGGGATTGAAGTTTGGCAAGAGCCAAAACAGATCTTCATTTCACAGCTGAAGTATGTTGGAGCGATACTGAAGGCATTTGGCATGGCTGACAGTTAGCACCCCTATGGAGGTTGATGTGAAGCTCTCAAACGAGGATTCATCACCACTGGTGGATGAAGCGAAGTACAGAGAAGGCTTGTGGGCAGTTTGATTTACTTGTGTAACACACGGCCGGACATCAGTCTTGCGACTGGTGAACTAAGCAGGTTTTCCAATAAGCCTAAAGAGAACCATTGGAGGGCAGGGATGCGGGTGCTGAAATACATCTAAGGGACACTTGATTATGGCATCTGCTATACCAAGGGAAACATCTTGACCGGATTCTATGACTCGGATTTGGGCGGGAGACATGGACAGCAAGAGATCAGTGACAGGTTATTGTTTCTCACTTAGATCTGGAGCTGTCATGGGTCTACAAGAAGCAACCTACAGTTGCTCTTTCTTCTACTGAGGCTGAGTACAAATCAGTATGTTTTGCTTCTTGTGAGCCAGTGTGATTGAGGAGGATTTTGGGGGACATGGGTACAGTGCAGAGCAGGCCTACATAGTTATCATGTGACAATCACAGTTGCATGGTGATTGCAAAGAACCCTGTGTTCCACGCTCGTACAAAACACATTGAGATTCAATATCACTTTGTACGCAAGCTCATCATGGATGGAGGTCGACTTGGTATACTGTCTGACTACAGAGAATGCTGCGGACATCTTCACGAAGGCTCTTCGAAGAGAGTTGCTGGAGAGGCATCTTCATCGACTTGGCATTGGCCTGAAAAAGTAAGTTCACTTGCAGGTGGACATTGAGGGGGGGTGTTAGATATCAATGCTCCACTCTTGTGTATCTACGCGAGAACTAGCTAACTCTATGTGTAAGCCCCCCATATGAGGAGAAGGCATCTCAGTACCTTGGTTATTTGGTAGGTCCTGGTTTGGACACCAGATGGGGGCCATCTGTGGCCAGATGGCTGGATAGCTTTAGATAGAGTTTGGCACATTGCCAACTAGGCTACATGCAAGTGCGGAAAGGCATCCCATGATTGACCGCACTGAGGGTAGATGGAGCATTTCCCGAGGTAGCCCACTCTCGGGTTGCGGGGCCCGTTTGGAGACCCAAATGATCCCGGATGGCGAATGGAGACCGTAGGATAGTTGCTCTATTTTGTGCCACGGTTCTATCATGTGATAGGTGGCCTGATCCCCAGTCGGCCGTTTTCAATGGACTGGGTCGGTCACCCAATTGTGTCTAACCGACTATGAGTGGTGGCCATATAAGAGCAAGCCTGTGAAGCCCATTATCATCACTGGCTATAGCAGCCCTGATTCCTTAGCATCCAGCCTCCATCCTCTACTGTCTCCAACACGCCATCGAAGCTTCTCTCACAGGAGTGCATGATGGCTGGGAGGCAGCGCCATCTATTATATCACTTTTACAGTAATCAAATTTTTGATTCTCCATACTATCTACTTTTCTCTCTTGCATACGAGATCTTGTTATCTATTGAGCACAGATGTTGTATTGTTTTCTTACACAGCGCACCCATCAATCGTCGAGTCCATCACTCTACATGCCCAAATGTGTTGTACAACTTTCCCAAGTACAACTTCCCCAAAGAGATGACTCAGGAGGAATTTTTCTTTAGCCTCCAGTCATTCAATGACACATATGGCTCAGTGCCAGATCCTTCCATCATCGCCATCATCCATTTCAACCTCCTCCTCTTACTCCTCCATGATCTTCCTTCCCATAATCGCCCCATCGATGACCGCATCCATAATCTGAACAACCAGATTGTCTTCATCCCTGACGTCGATCCGACTCAGTCTTCGCCTCTACCTCCACATCCACAATCCCCACAGCATCACCTCCACACATATGAGGATATGCATGCTACCCATTTTTGGATGTACTGCATGTGCCCGACTCGCCTCATGTCACAACAGTTGGACTGATGCACCATCCTACAGTCCGTCCTCACCGCCAACCTCCTCCAACATGACTGACCCACATCAGCAACATGAAAGGGGGATGTTAACATCCAAAGAGTATAGTAGCCAAATGCAAGGTAATCAGTGAGTAAAGGTGACCAGGCCACATGATCTACTTCATTGGACAAGATCGGTGAGTTTGACCCCCAGATTCCCGAAGGCCAGTGATTACAAGCAATGTGCACATGGGAGTATAGCTCAGACTTAGGGAGTTTGATCCCCAAATACCCAAGCTCCAAAGTCCAAGGATTCAAGGATTCCAAGATCAGGTTGTATGTTCCAGCTAACACCAAAATGAAGGAGTGCAAGCAATGTGAACATTTCAGGTCCACATCCACGAAAATAGCCACGCTAATGAAAATAGCCATGAAAGGAGTGTAGGTCAAACTCAGGGAGTTTGATCCCCAAATATCCCAAGGTAGGGTTACCATTGAGTGTCTTATGGAAGTTAAGCCTTGCCACTCTAGGTTTTGAGCCGCATTCATGGGGTTCGAACCACAGATGGTTTAAGGTATGAGGGCAGTCTCGGAGTTTGAGCACCAAATCACCTAGGTCTAGGAGGCACGAGACTAACACAAGTGTTATTTGGGAGCTAGTTAGGAACACCTCCTAATAGCAGGCTTGGTCCCAGGTCTAATATGGTTAAGTTCACAAGTGCTATTTCTGCTAATAGGGAGACATGGTAAGAATAGAAATATGCCTTGGCACCCTATGGGCCCAAGATCCCTTGGTTGTAAAGAGAGGAGAGCACTAAAAAGGAAAGGGGTTGGCCCTCCCTTTAAAAGGTGACTTGTATAAAGGCCAAATGGTTGACTTTGGTCTTCATTGTTGTTTGCACAAGTTGAATACAAGCTCCCTCTTGTCTTCCAAGAGATTGTTTTGGGTGTTCTCTTGTTTCCTTCATAGTGCCCTTGTGGTTGCCACTATATCCCCATTCACTCCCTTCTCCCCTCCCCCTCTTCCTCTCCTTCTCCTTCCCTTGTCCCTCTCTACTCCCCTCTTCGCCTTCCCTCTCTCTCGTGTGGAACCACATTGCAACAACCGCTTGCATGACACTTGCGGATGACTCGTGTTATGCATTACTCCCACAAGGAGTAGCTAGGAGTGGAGAATCCATCGGAATATCTTCAACATCCCCATGACACGTGAGTCACCACCGAGACCCACAACATATAACTTCTTTATCATGTTAGTAGTAGCATTTTTGAAATATTGATTCATGGAGTTAGGAGATGTTGCATTAGCCTTTTTATATTGCAGTGGGTTTGGAATCACTATGTTGATCATAAAGTAGTGACTTAAATGACATTGCAATCATTAGTTCATTAAGTTTTTTGAGCATTAGTGTTCCATGACACACTCTCTGCCTAGTCAAGGAAGCTTACTTAGCCTTTTGTGCTTGTTTTCTTGATAATTCTAGAATATTGTCTCTACTTAGATTATCTAAGTGTTTTTTTTAAAATAAGACCTAGGTCATGTGTAAATCGAGCTATTGAAGTGGGAAAAAGTGGACCTACCAAGAAAGAGTCCAAGAAAATATTAAAGGAACTCATGAGGAGGATCCTTACACAAAACCTGATAAGGTCAAATCAACTTTGAAAAAGGCCTTGAAAGAGATGGGTTTTCAAGAGAAACCATGCTAAATAAAAAACTCATACAAGATAGGCTCTGAGGTACCCTATTCGAATTGCACATATTGGGAAAGCATGATACTTTGAACACAGATCAATCCCACCTATCTTGAGGTTTGTGAAATGTATCATGTGCATTGTATATGGTTTTCATGGTCAAGGTCATATTAGGCCATGTTTTTCACCAAGTTTCATGCACAATGGTCAAAGAACATGCTCCGGGGTGTCTTATTCAAATGCACACATGTCCCATGGGCATGATACTAACTAGTCCATGAGTCCCACATCTCTTGAGGCACATGAAAATTGTGGTTCCCATAGAATATGTGTTTCATGATCGTAGATGCATTACACCATGTTTTTCACCAAGTGTCATGCACAATAGTCAAAAACCACACTTTGAGGTGTGTTATTAAAATGCGCTAGTATTCAATGGACACAATACTCTACACACACATATATGCAACCTATCATTAGACCCATTAAAACTATCTTGGACACCAAATATGTTTGGCACGGTTGAAGTCGCATTAGGCCATGTTTCTTAGCAAGTGTAATTTACAACAGTCAAAAGACAATCTCCACAGTGTTTTACTTAAAATGTCCAATGGGAAAGGTACTTTGCACAAACGTGAATATCAATTACCTTGAGATGCATGCAAGGTCTCTTTCCCATAGGATATGGTTTGCATGGTCGGGGACACATACACCATATTTTTCACCAAGTGTCATGCACAATGGTTTAAAAACATGTTGCGGGGTGTCTTATTAGAGCATGCTAGTGTTTGATGTGGATAGGATAGTTTGAATTCATGTTAATACCACCTAAATTGAGGTGCCATCAAAATATCATGCCCATAAGATATGTTTTGCATGGTCTAAATCATGTTAGACCATGTTTTTCACCAAGTGTCATGCACACTGGCCAAAAAACACACTCTGAGTTGTCTTATTCAAACACACACCTGCTTGGATGGCCATGATAATTTGCACATTAATCAATCTAACCTATGTTTATTTGAATGCAAATTATTATGGTGTTAATCACCATGGTTACTAGTTCAAGCAAGCACCATATGCTTTATAAGATAAAGTGAAGAAGTAGGAGAGGATGAGATAGGCAATATGAGATCCACCTTGAAGCCGTATGGGCCCAGGTTTCTGTAGAATGAGAGAGACAGAGGTGACAAAGAATAGGGTTTTCCTCCCTTAAAAATTTGAAATGTATAAAAGGCCAAAACTTTGACTTTGGTCTTCATTGTGTATTTGTAACTCTTGGGAATACGTGCTCTCTCATTTGCTCAGACATCTTCTTGTGAGTTAAGACTTCTCGCTTTTCCATTGTTTGTTGCCTTGTGATTGCCACTTCCCTCCCTTCACTCTCCTACAGTCCATCCCCTCTCTGCCCTTCCCCTCATCCTTCTTCACTCTTGTGATATCACATTGAAACAATCCCATTCGTACTTGCATGAAATAAGTGGATGGTTCATGCCTTGCAAAGCCCTCATAAGGAGTTTTCAAGAGTGGAGTCTTAGTCATAGTTCCTTCAAGATCCCCATGACTTATGGAGTCACCTCCGAGATACACATGTGGCCATTGCATATGATTTCCATGGTCAAAGTCACATTAGATCATGTTTTTTACTAAGTATCATGCACAATAGTTAAAAAACAAGCTTTAGGTTGCCTTATTCAAATGCACACATATCTCATGGCCACGATATTTTGCATGCATGTTAATACCATCTATATTAAGGAATGTAAAAAGTGTTGTGTCCATCAAATTTGTCTGCATGTTTCAACTCACATTCTAGACCATGTTTTTCTCCAAGTGTCATGCACAATGGTCAAAAAACATGCTCTCAGGTGCTTATTCAAATGCATACGTATCTAATAGCCAAGAAACTAAAATGCACACATATATGATGTCAAAAAAAAATTGCATGTGCATCCAAACTACATATTTTGAGGTGTATACAAAGTATCATGGCCATTGGATATGGTTTGCATTGTCAAAGTCACATTAGACCATGTTTTCCACCAAGTGTAATGCATAACAATCAAAAAACACACTCGGGGGTGTCTTATTCAAATGTATGTGTGTCTAATGTGCATGATACTTTTCACCCATATGAATCTCACCTATCTTAAGATACGTGCAAAGCATAAATGCTAGTCAAACATGGTTTGCATGGTCAGGGACACATACACCATGATTCTCATCAAGTGTCATGCAATGGTCAAAAAGAACATGCCAGGGTATCTTATTTGAAGGCACTAGTGTTCAATGCACACAATACTTTGAAAATAGATGAAATTTATTTTGCCCATCAGATATGGTTTGCATAATCAAAATCACATTAGACCATGTTTTTGACCAAATGTCATGCACAACGGTATGAAAACACGGTCTCAAGCATCTTATTCCAATACACACATATCCGATGTCCATAAGTCTTGGAAAGTGAGGCAAGCTTGTGTGGATTAGACACATCTTACATAATCATAGCGGGAATGAAATAACAACCTCTTTGCATCCGAAAGTACCAAACAACCGGGAAGACGAGCATCCGAGATTACAAAGAACATCTAGAAGTAACCAAGAAAATGGGCATCCGGGAATGGTGATCACGTCCAAACAAGTACTCAACAGTAAAATGAATATGTGCCATGTCCAAACGAGTACTTAATAAATAATTCATATGTGCCATGTTTAAATGAGTACTCCAAGAAGTAATCCATATGTGTTTATCTGAAAGATGTTGAACCTTGCCATGTGCAAATGAGTACGCAATATGACCATGTCCAAATGAGTACTCAATAAGTAATCCATATGTGTCCATCATGAAAGCCAGATAAATGTGTGTCACATCCAAACGAGGACTTAGTAATAATCCATGTACCACGTCCAGCCGAGTAAATATGTGTCACATCCAAACGAGGAGCCAATAATAATCCATGTACCACGTCCAGAGAAGTACTCAAGTAGTTAGCCATATGCCACGTCCAAATGAGTACTCAAGTAATTAGCCATATGTGTTCATAAATATTGTCACCTGAAAGACATTGAACCTTGCCATGTTTAAACGAGTATGCAATAAGTAATCTATAGATGCCACGGCCAAACTAGTACTCAATAAGTCAGCCATAAATGTTCATTGTGAAAGACATGTAAGTATACCTCACCACATAAAGGGCGAAATAAAAGTATGCCTTGCTTGAACCAATAAGTCAATACATACCATAAATCATCAATAAGTTAATTGACAAAGAAGGAACAAATCATGGGTCTAGCAAGACCTTGCATGCAATGACTATGGAAAACAAAGTAGATGTACTCATCGTGTAGGTATCGAACTATGCAAACCTACATGTACTCAGAGAAACAACTAAGTGTGATGAAAGAGAACATATGAGCTCACCTTGGAAATAAACGAGTGCCTTGAAAACGATAAGAAAACATGTGAGAAGCACCTTCGTATATGTTAAGTAATGTATCCAAGAAGTAATGATATCAAAGCTAAATAGAAAAGAAACATTGAAAGAAAACATGTTAGAATATTAACAATGTAAAACATTTGGCAAGTCCTTTTCTTTCATAGGATAGACCAACTTATGAAAGTGGAGCTAGTGTTGAATAGATGACGAGAAAGTCAAGCAATATGTTAGCTTATAAGAGAGAAAGAAACATTAGATCAACATTTTCTTTTGCATATCAAGCACACCTACATGATATTTAGCCTACTCCATATCAAATACAATGGATGGCCTATAGGCATGCTTGATTAACAAAGATGAAAGAGAACCTGCTTTCAAAATCATAAGATAATCGAAAGTAACTCTCACCTTCAAAATAACATAAAACATTTAGGAAATCAAAAGTAAATGATAAGATAATCGAAGAAAATCTAGCCTTTAAAACAATAAAAAATATTTTGGAAGCTCCTGTGAATCAATCAGCTCATGCTGAAAATAAAGCTTGATATAGAATATTTGGCAAGTCTCTTTAACTGAGATTTATGGAAACTTGAATCTGTAGCTAAACTTGTTAGCAAAACATAATAATACATGTATTATCATTGTGAATAAAACACCAAGCATATGAATTTAGTGGAATATAACCTTTCAAGTAGCATATCAAGAACAAAGCATTATACTGAACTACAATGATATCATGGTTCCCAATCATGTACAACATTAAAGAAAGTTGGTTTATCTCTATACCAACAGGCAAAGAAGAGCTCCAACACATAGATATATCTCATAGTGATTGCTGAAAAACAATCAAGTTTTGTGAGGCACCCGAGTATAGATATGAACAGAGCTCTTTGGTTGAAGGACGTTCTATGAATGTTGAGTAGCAAAGCACTTACACAAAGACTCAGCAAGTGATGAACTAAATAAGGATAAGATCTTGATCCCTAAAGATTGACTATGCTTACAATAACAATCTTGCACTCTTGGTTTTTATGGATATGTTGGGTCTCCTCTTCATCTAAATTTTTATGGCATCCTATAGCTAAAGAAGTTTGCTTTATGTGATTGAGCATCTTATTTCTTCATGTGGGAATGTAAAAGCATGATATGCCAGTGTGTTAAAACTCATACTCTTTCTCTCCTCTCTCTCCCACTCCCTCTCTCTCCCTCTCCCTCTCTCATACTGCCCACTCCCCTCTCTCTCTCTCTCTCGCGTTGTCACAGCAGTGCGCCTCTCTCTTTTCTTCCCACTCTCTCTCTCTCTCTCTCTCTCTCTCTCTCTCTCTCTCTCTCTCTCTCTCTCTCTCTCACTGCTGTGGTAGCATGCCCCTCTCTCTTCCTCCCACTCTCTCCTCTCTCTCGCTCTCCCACTCCCCTCTCTCTCTCTCTCTCCCCCACTCCCTCTCTCTCTCTCTCTCTCTCTCTCTCTCTCTCTCTCTCACGTTGACACGTAGCGCGCCCCTCTCTCCCTCCCCACTCTCTCTCTCTCTCCTTTGCATTGCGCCTCCCCCCCTCTCTCTCTCTCCCCACTCTCTCTCGTGCCCCCTCTCTCTCTCGTGCGTTGCCACCGCTGCGCACCCCTCTCTCCCTCCCTCTCTCTCCCTCCCCCCCTCATGCTGCGCCTCCCCCCCTCTCTCTCTTTCCCCACTCTCTCTCTCCCCCCTCTCTCTTGTGTGCTTTCATGGTAGCGCGCCCCTCTCTCCCTCCCTCTCTCTCCCTTGCCACTCTCTCCCTCCCCCCCTCGCGCTGCGCCTCCCCCCTCTCTCTCTCTCCCCACTCTTTCTCTCCCCCCCTCTCTCTCTCGTGCGTTGCTGTGGTAGCGCACCCCTCTCTCCCTCCCCCTCTCTCTCTCCCCCCTCACGCTGCACCTCCCCCTCTCCCTCCCCCTCTCTCTCTCCCTCCCCATTCTCTCTCCCCCCTCATGCTATGCCTCCCTCCTCTCTCTCTCCCCACTCTCTCTCTCCCCCCTCTCTCTCTCATGCATTGCTGCAGGAGCGTGCCCCTCGCACTCTGCCTCCCCCCCTCTCTCTCTCTCCCACACTCTCTCCCCCCTCTCTCTCTCATGTGCTACTGTGGCAGCACGCCCCTCTCCCTCCCTCTCTCTCCCTCCTCACTCTCTCTCTCCCCCCCCTCGTGCTGTGCCTCCCCCCTCTCTCTCTCTCCCGACTCTCTCTCTCCCCCCTCTCTCTCTCGCGTGCTACTGTGGCAGTGTGCCCCTCTCTCTCTCCCTCTCTCTCCCTCCCCCCTCGTGTTGTGCCTTCTCTCCCCACTCTCTCTCTCCCCCCCTCTCTCTCTCCTGTACTACCATGGCAGCGTGCCCCTCTCTCCCTCCCCACTCTCTCTCCCCCCCTCGCACTGCGCCTCCCCCCTCTCTCTCTCTCCCCACACTCTCTCTCCCCCCTCTCTCTCTTGTGCACTGCCACGGCAGTGTGCCCCACTCTTTCCCTCCCTCTCTCTCCCTCCCCACTCTCTCTCTCTCTCCTTTGCGTAGCGCCTCCCCCCTCTCTCTCCCCCTCTCTCTCTCGCATGCTGTCACAGTAGCGCGCCCCACTCTCTCCCTCCCTTCTCTCTCCCTCCCCACTCTCTCTCTCCCCACTCTCTCTCTCTCTCTCTCTTTCGTGTTGCGCCTCCCCCCTCTCTCTCTCTCTCCCCCTCCCTCTCTCGTGCTCTCTCTCTCTCCCTCTCGGCACTCCTTTCTCTCTCTCGACTCCTTTCTCTCTCACTCTCTCTCTTCTCTCTCTCTCGCTCTCCTTCTCGGCACTCCTTCCTCTCTCCCCCCCTCCCTCTCTCGCGCTCTCTCTCCTTTCCCTCTCTCCCGTTCTCTCTCTCGCCTCTCTCTCCCTCTCGTCTCTCCCATCTCTTGTAGCCCTCTATCGCTCTCTCTCTCCCTCTATCTCTCTCTCACATCTCTCTCCTCTCGTGCAGTCTCTCTCTCCCTATCTCTCTCTCGCGAATCTCTCCCTCCCTCTCTCTCTCTCCCCTCTCACGGCCCCCCTCTCTCTCTCTCTCCTCTCGCGTGGCCCTCCCCTCTCTCTCTCTCTCTTTTACCTCTAACCCTCTCCCTCTCTAAACGTCTCTCCTCTCTCTTTCTCTCTCTCTCTCTCTCTCTTTTGCTGTCGAGGCAGCAAGACTCGCTCTCTTATAATTTCTCTCTAAAAGTCTCTCCTTCACTTTTGTCTCTCTCTATAATAAATTCCAAAGAATACAAATTTAAAAAAAGTACCTAGAAAAAAGTTGAGATCTATGCTTGTGCTTCCTTTTGCTCTTCCTCCTCTTTTTGCTTCTCCTCTTGCTCTTCCTTGTTGAAATGAGAGAAACAATGAGAGGAGGAGAGTATATATAAGAAAAACTAGGGTTTTAAGTGCTTCTTTCTCATTGGTCCTTCTATATCATTATCTCCTTTCCCATTGGCCTCTCCATTAGATTCTCTTCTCTCCCTCTCCCACCCACTCCCATCCTCCCACCCCATTCCCACTCCCACCCCCATCCTCCCACCCCACGTCTCCCATTCCCACTCCCTCTCCCACTCCCACGCCCATTCTCCCACCCCACCTTCCCCATTCCCACTCCCTCTCCCACTCCCATCCTCCCACCCCACCCCTCCCACTCCCACTCCCATCCTCCCACCCTCATCCCACCCCCACCTCCCCCATTCCCACTCCCTCTCCCACTCCCACTCCCATTCTCCCACCCACTCCCATCCTCCCACCTCCACCTCTCACTCCCACTCCCATCCTCCCACCCCCACCCCTCCCCCCCCCATTCCCACTCCCACTCCCATTCTCCCACCCCTGTCCTCCCACCCCACCCCTCCCACTCCCATCCTCCCACTCCCTCTCCCACTCCCACGCCCATTCTCCCACCCCCACCTCCCCCATTCCCACTCCCTCTCCCATCCTCCCACCCCATCCCTCCCACTCCCACCCCACCTTCCCCATTCCCACTCCCTCTCCCACTCCCATCCTCCCACCCCACCCCTCTCACTCCCACTCCCATCCTCCCACCCTCACACTCCCTCTCCCACTCCCACTCCCATCCTCCCACCCCCACCCCCACCTCCCTCGTTCCCACTCCCTCTCCCACTCTCCCTTTCTCCCACTACCACCCTCCCACACTCCCTTTCTCCACACTCCCACTCTCCCTTTCTCCCACTACCACCCTCCCAACTCCCACTCCCATTCCCACATTCCTACTATCAATTCCACTACTACTTATGAATTCTAATTAAAACTATTACTTAAATAAATGATATTACTAAAAACACTCATAGGATTTAAGGTTTAGGATTTGGTGGTTTGGGTTTAGGGTTTAGGGTTTGGTGAGTTAGGGTTTAGGGTTTAGGGTTTGTGAGTTAGGGTTAGGGCTTAGGGTTTGTGAGCTAGGGTCTAGGGTTTGGTGGTTTGGATTTAGGGTTTGGGGATAGGGTTCAGGGTTTGGTGTTTACGGTTTAGGAGTTAGGGTTTGGGGTTTAGGGTTCAAGCTTTGAGGGTTAGGGTTTAGGGTTCAGGGTTTGGGGGATAGGGTTTAGGGTTTGGTGGTTTGGGTTTAGGGTTTGGGGGGTAGGGTTTAGGGTTTACGGTTTGGGGGTTAGGGTTTAGGATTTAGGGTTTAGGGTCTAGGGTTTAGGGGTTAGGGTTTAGGGTTTAGGGTTAAGAGATTAGGGATTATTTTTTATTCATTAGGGTTGAAGGTTTAGAGAGTCAAGATTAACATTTACTGTTTAGGGATTAGGGATTATGAGTTAGGGTTTAGGGATTAGGGTTTATGAGTTTAGGTTTAGGTATTAGGGTTTAGGGTTTAAGGGTTAGGGTTTAGGAATTAGAGTTTTGGGATTAGGATTTTGGGATTAGGGGTTAGGGGTCAGGATTTACGGATTAGGATTTAGGCATTTAGGTTTTAGGTTTAAAAATTAGGGTTTAGGATCTAGGGCTTAGGGTTTAAGGGTTTAGGAATTAGGGATTAGGGTATAGAATTTAGGGTTTAGAAATTAGGGGTTAGGGTTTAGGAATTAGGGTTTATGGTTTCAAGGGTCGAATTAGGGTTTAGGGTTTGAGGATTGGGGGTTAGGATTTAGGGTTTAGGGTTTAGGGTTTGATTAAATTTTTTAACAAGATCTAGATTTTAAAATATTTTATAAAGTAGATTATTGAGAAGAGACTAATGTTCTTTATAATGGTTGTTACAGCTTGTTTGCAAAGGAAACTCACAAAGGAGATGGCTATAAAATTTATTCCGAGGATGGAGGTGATTCTATGTTACAAAAGAGAAGTAGTTGCATTTGCTACAGTCCATGAAAGTGATCCAAATTCTATTTGTCACTTTAGAAGACTTAGCGAAGACAAGGTGGCGGTTATCGTATCAAGGATTCTTAGTGCACATGTTGAGCTGAAGCATAAGTGTGGGGATATGGAAATCCTTGGAGATGTTATGCCCTATAATACTTCCAACAAAGCATTTATTGCATGGGATAGAGATGAGACTTATCCAACACATGTCATCAGGAATACAAAGTGCATATCTTTGGATTTTAGAGTGGGAGATATTTTACAAATGTTATCATTTGGAAATAAGAATGTAGCAGAAGGTCAAGTCTTGGGATTTGAGCAAGTGGAACACTGGACATTTGCGCAAATGAGAATTCAAAAAGTTACTAATGATGGTATGGATGATAACTCAATGTCATTGGATGGTCCCTACTATGAGGTAGGTAAGGATTTGAGATGGAGCATGCAATTTTTAAAGATTGGAAAGACTCGGCTCCCTACTTTTTACTTTGATGACAGAGGCACAGGGTGATGATAGGTGGATGGAGGCTATGCAATCGGAGTATGGCTCCATAATGAAGAACAACACTTGGGACCTTGTGGATCGACCACCAAAACGCAAGGTAATCGAAACCAAGTGGGTGTACAAGACCAAGTACCGACGGCATGTTGGAAAAGTACAGAAGGCTTGTGGGTAGCTTGATTTACTTGTGCAACACACGGACGGACATCAGTTTTGCGACTGGTGTACTAAGTAGGTTTTTCAATAAGCCTCGGGAGAACCATTGGAGGGCAGGGATGCAGGTGCTAAAATACATCAAAGGCACACTTGATTATGGCATCACCTATACCAAGGGCAACATCTTGACCGGATTCTATGACTCGGATTGGGCAGGAGACATGGACAGCAGGAGATGAGTGACAAGGTACTGTTTCTCACTTGGATCTGGAGTTGTGTCATGGGTCGGCAAGAAGCAATCCATAGTTGCTCTTTCTTCTATCAAGGCCGAGTATAAATCTGCATGCTTTGCTTCTTGCATTTCCAGCACGCCATCGAAGCTTCCTTCATAGGAGCGCACGGTTGGGAGGCAGCGCCATCTATTGTATCAGTTCTACAGTAATCAAATTTTTGATTCTCCATACTATCTTGTTTTCTCTCTTGCGTAGGAGATCGTGTTACCTATTGAGCATAGATGTTGTAATATTTTCTTACAGAGATCAACAAAGGACTATTTGGTATTTGAATTTGACTGTGAAACAATTAATGCTACAAATGGTTCTACAAATGTATTGTTCCTATGCCCTTCTTTGCTCCTCTAATCTCTTGGACCGGCAGTGTTCGGATGGCTCCTCCTCAATGGCTAGAGGTTCTCTGCCGTCCAAAAGCTGCTTTACCCACTTCGGGAATGGCCATTGCCATTGTGGTTCTGCACGCTCTTCTTCATCTTCTTTGTCTTGAGTCCTCCCAAGCACCATTGGGGGAGTTCGGTCTGCTATTGGTGGCGATACTGCATGGATATCCTGGTCCTGGTTGTCTGGGAAGGAAGCATCCTCCTCCAATTGATGCGGCTATTCTGAGAAGACCACATCACGACTAACAATTACCTTCTTGGTAACAGGGTTATAGAGACGGTAAGCCCTCGCCTCTTCATTGTAGCCTAAGAAAATACACTTCCACCTCTTCGGTTCCCATTTGGTCATGGTAGCATCAGGGACATGCACAAAATAGTCACATCCAAAAACTCTGAAATGTGCAGCTGATGGTTTCTTACCAGAAAATGCTTGCAGTGGAGTCATCCCGTTCACAGTCTTTATGTAGCTATGATTCAGGATGTAAACTACAGTGTTACACGCTTTAACCCAGAAACTCTTTAGCAAATCTTTCCCTTTCATCCTACTGCGGCCCATTTCACAGATGATGCGCATCTTACGTTCTGCTACTCCATTTTGCTATGATGTATGTGGCGGGGGTTTCTACCTCTTGATTCCATGATTTCAAATTCAGTTGATGTGAACTCTCTACCTCTGTTTGATCTCAACTTCTTCACCTTCCTCCGCTTTTCTTTCTTGACCATTACATGCCATTCCTTGAACCTACTAAAAGCCTCATCTTTAGTCTTCACAAAGTATATCCATATCCTTCTACTGTAGTCGTCGATCAGCATCATGAAGTAGTAGGAACCACCCAAAGCTTCCATCTCTATCTTTCCGTAGAGGTCCGTGTGAACGAGCTCTAGAGGAGCCTTTGCCCTACTGGCCTCTTTAGGAAAGGGATGTCGATGCTGCTTGCCCATCATGCAAGCTTCACATACATCGGGTAGATTTGAAAATTATGGTAGGTCTGCAATCATTCCACTTTTATGCATCTCCTTCAAAGAACTAAGGTTTAAATGCCCAAACCTCTCATGCCATAGCTTAGTGTTCTTCACATCCGCTCGAGCACTGAAAGCTCAGAGTTCGTAAATGTTGTTGCGCCATGTACCTTTACCAACGACCTTCCCTTAAAGATCCACAATCTATGCACCATTCTTATCGAAATGAACTTTGAGGTCCCGATCTATGACCGTAGAAATGGACAACAAGTTCCTCTTGATATCTGGCACATAAAGAACATCGGACAACTGTTTTACAACTCCATATGACTTGAGAGCAATCGTACCTTTTCCTTTTGCTGGACATTTTGCATCATTGCCGACTGCTACCAGGATGTCATTCCCTACTGGCTGTAGAGAGGTATACCAATCCTTCCGACTGGTCATGTGGCACGATGCACCACTGTCAATGATCCAAGGTTCATCCACAGGTACATGAACTGCCTCCGTGCAAATCTCCTCAATTGCTACGAACAGCTCTATTGGTGCTGCCTGTGCGCTGTCGCTGGACTCTTTCTTTACTCTGTTCTTCTCATCTGCAATCTTCTTTCGACACTCATTCTACTTGTGCCCTGCCTTGTTGCAATAGAAGCACTTGATCTTCTTCTTTCTCTTTTTATCATCAGAAGAAGATGGGTTACCAAAGTCCTTACCCTTACCTTTCTTTGATCCGGTCCAGAAAGCCGAATCTTCTCCAGTCCTCGTCTTTTGATGCATCTCCTCCTCCAAAAGCATTGCACTGAAATCCTCAAAGTTGAGGGGCGGATTTTTGTTCTACATATTCAACACCATAACAAGACCATCGTACTTTGGTGGGAGAATCCGTATGTACCTTCGTGCTAGATTCTCACTGGTGATGGTGATGCCAATCGCAGTCATCTGATTGCACAGATTCTTTACCCTAGTGATGAACTTCTCTGCCACTTCAGACTCAGACAACTTCTCGTTCACGAGTTGAGTCTCTAGATTCTGAATCCGCGTCTGATTCATGGTCTCGTACTGATTTTCCATGCCTCCTCCACTGTGGTGACATGTTGAATTAATGTCATGACGGAATCACTAACACTGCAGACAATAGAACACAGCACATCTGCATTTCTTCTTGTCCACGTGAGAATCTTATCCGCAGTTGGTACTATCTATTGTTCTGCATTGGCTGGATCTGATTTTCACAACTAGCCTCACATCCACCCCAGTAGCAATGTCCCAAAGCTTGTATGCTCTTAGGATGGTCTTCATCTTGAACTTCCGGAGTGGATAGTTAGAGCCGTCCAACTTTTCGCTTTCGCGGAACAATGGGATTCGCAGTCTTGCAGGCTCGGCCATCTCTCACAATCTGCTCGCAAACAAAAAACACAATACCAAATCTTCTTGTTAGAGTCCAGACTCTGATACCATGTAAGAAAATAATACAACATCTGTGCTCAACAAATAATAGGATCTCGTACGTAAGAGAGAAAAGAAGATAGTATGGAGAATAAAAAATTTGATTACTATAGAACTGATACAATAGATGGCGCTACCTCCCAATTGTGGGCTCCTGTGAAAGAAGCTTCCATGGCGTGCTGGAAACAGTAGAAGACGGAGGATGGATGCTAAGGAATCAGGGTTGCTGTAGCCAGTGATGAAATGGGCTTCACGGGCTTGCTCTTATATAGCCACCAGTCATAGTCGGTTAGGCTCAATTGGGTGACTGACCCAGTCCGCCCAAAACGGTCGACTGGGGGTCGGTCCCGAAATAGGCCACTGACCATACGATAGAACCGGTGTGCAAAACAGAGCAACTGTCCTTTGGTTACTGTTCGGCCCAGAGCCATTCGAGATCATCTGAGGCTCCAAACGGGCCTCGCAACTTGAGAATGGTTTGCCCCGGGAAATGCTCCATCTACCCTCAGTGCGGTTAGTCAAGGGATGCCTTCCCGCACTTGCATGTAGCCTAGTTGGTATTGTGCCAACTCTATCTGAAAGCGTCCAGCCAGCATGCCACACATGGCCCCCATCTGGTGTCCAAACTAGGACCTACTAGATAACCGAGCTACTCAAATGCCTTCTCCTCATATGGGGGGCTTACAAGTAGAGTTAGTTGGTTCCCGCGTAGTTACACGAGAGTGGAGCATTGATATCTAACACATACTTGGATGATGAAGTTGTGTTCCTACTGAGGATGCCTCACTAGTAAAAGCATCTATATCCAGCAATGGATGCTATGAGGCTTGGAACCTGGTGACAATGTGCATGGAATCGCCTAACTATGTATGACTCTCTATGATGTGCAATTGTGCAAGTAGAGTTGCAAGATATTGTAGCAATCTTAGTGGAAAACCAATGTGAGATGCATGAGGTTTTGGAGTGAGAGCTAGAATAGACTGATATTATGAAGACCTATGAGAAAATATAGCTACTAACTTGTAAGCACAAAAAAAAGCATAAACAACAAGAGTTGATATTAACTAGATTCCCACAAGTGCAAAAAGTATTCAAAGAAAAGCATACTTGAAGAATCCCAAAGTAACTTATAACTAAGTAGGTATTCTATGGAATGAGGTTGGAATAGGGTGAGGGAGTAGGCTATAAAAATATGCAAAGAGAAATTTACTCATAGTTGCTTGCAAGCACAAAAAACAAGAGATGATACTAATTACATCTGCCACAAGCACTGTAAACATTTGCTAAAAGCATTCAAAGAAAGCTATATAAACACAAAAAAGTTGCTAAGCATTTCGCAATAAGTATACATTGGATTGTGGTCATATTGAGTATACCATAGTAAATATACCTTGGAATGTGGTCATAGTAGCCAAAGAGCAGGCTATAAAAACAAGCATATACTCACAATGCAAAGCAAAGAGGAAGGTAAGAGAAACCTAGCAAGCATGAAAACAAACAAAGCAAGCAAGATGTAAGTTGCCTCTTCCTCCATCTTAATCTTCTCTTTCTCTCTCTCTTTAATGGAACATTTGCTTGCCTTGAATGAAAGCAAGAGGGACGTTTGGAGAGGAAAGAGTTGGAGAAAAAAGAAGGATAACCTTATGTTCTTTTCTTGACAAAAATATCCTTCCTAGCTTGTTTGAACACCAAGTTTTTATAAACTTCATCTTTTTCCATTAAAACTGTAGAAAAAATCGTAGAGAGTGATTAGAAACAACAACAAGAAGAAGATGGAACTTACTTGCAAGCAAAAGAGTGAATGGAGAGGAGGAACTCTCTAGTTGAGTCACAAAAAATCCTCAAGAACTTGACCTCTTGTAGCTCTTAGAAGAGGGAAAGGTGAGACTCCAAGCTCCTTCTAACGAGCGGAGGTGGAGGAGGGTGAGGGTGAAGGGCGTGTAGGGGAGGAGGGTGTTGGGGAGTTGGGGGGGGGAAAGGGAGGGAGAGCACGACAGGTACACTCATCAAAAGTGGCAAGATATAGCATACCCATGCTAAATTATAATACATAAGTTCTCTAGCTCTCTAGTTGTACTTTCTCTTTTAGACTACCATGCTAGATGTAGCATACCCATGCTAGTTATAGTATACAAGTTCTCCTCCTCTCTAGTTGTACTTTCTCTTTTAGACTCATGAAGAACATCTGAGGTATCCATTATTTAAGCATTTTTAGGGGGGGCACGCGGGGGATCTTTATTCACGGCTATTACTTACTCTTAATAGTGACGAAAAGGCACAAGATTCATTACTTACTTCCATTTCTCCTTTCCTTACTCGAGGAAGGGAATTGTTTTGATGTTAAGATATGCCCAAAGTAGTGCATCAACTAACAACGGATGACAAAAGAGAGATAGAGGATGCAATAGAGAAGCTACATTGTTTTATGATGACAAATGAGGTATTACTTGTTCCTTTACTCCTCGATTAATATTTGCCATCTTCTTACATCGAGTTTCTTACTCATCTCTTATCATATTAATAGGTTGGGATTCTGATGAAGTTGAAGCTACAACACATGATTTTAGGAACAAAAGCTTGGTGAAAGTGTGATATAAATATGATGATGCATGGCTGCGTTTATGTCTTAGGGTCAAATTTTTAGGCGGTTCTCAGTGAGCATGCAAAGTCAAACTCTCACATCAAGTTTCTCTTGAGAAAAGAGGGAAGTCCAAAGGTGGCACTCACAAGCTTGAAAGGGGGTCGTTGAAAGGATAATGAGTCTGATCCAAAGCAAAGATCTCTTAGCAACTTTTTGTTTTGACAAAAACTAGAAGCCCCCCAAGTATGAGTGCTTTCTCTCCTCATTCAAGTCATACCAAAGAAAATGAAAGTTATTTTGTAAATTTTAGTTTGTTATGTTGGGATGTTTGGAGCCATGAGGTCAAAGTAGGTAACAAGTATGTCAAGGTAAATCCTTTCTTAGATGGTCAATTTTAGTTTGTTATGTTGGGATCTTTGGAGCCATGAGGTCAAAGTAGGTGACAAGTATATTAAGGTAAAGCCTTTCTTAGATGATCAATGTAGTGGAAATCATTGGCTTATATAGAGTGTCATGCTAGGCAATATTACATGATGGAGGTAGTGACATTCATGTGGATGGATCACAAGATGGGAAACAATTTGAAGGTTTCACATGCCATCATTGCAACGGGATAGTTAAACTTGCTGACTTTAGAATGAGCTTATCGTAGATGCATAGATGTATGCATATGGAGATATCATAGATGTATGCATGTGGGTATATAGTTGATGATGTGGTTCAACTAGCCATTGCTATCAGTCGTTGCCCACATGGCTATTCGTGCCATGTGGCAATTTGTTGCGCGTGTCAGGAGGGGACCGCCGTTTCAGGACCCTTAGTGCTCATTGGTAGTCTACTTCGCTCTGCCAGTAGCCCCACTGACCTGCGCCACGTCTGACCTGCTCACTGGTAGTCTACTCTGCTATGGCTCTAACGTGCGCCACGCCTCTCGCCACGTGTAACCAATGCACTCTTCCACCAGTAGCCAAACCTCCATCAACATATCCATAGACTATAGTACACAGTGTAGCATTTACTCTAGTGACTGCACCACTTTGACTCTAGAGTCTGAGGCTTCCACATCATCTCCCAATGGCAATGAGGCCAAGGTTTCCAAATCATGTAACACCACATCATCATGCGAGAGGCATGGGAGCCGCTGCGAATTTACGTTGCTACCATCTGTGACTGTTCAGAGCTGCATCGATTGTCACCACATGTCACAATCACGTCGTTTATGCTCCGAACCTCCTCCCCTACCTCACCCGAACCTCCCGCGATGCTCCATCTTGCTCTGCCCGAACCTCCAAAATTGCTCGCCTCAGAACCTCTTCTTAAAGAATCGAGAGAACAGATTTGCTCTCTCCCTCTTGTGTGTTACTTGATTCCTCTTCCAATATTTGGTATCAGAGCCAAGTGTTTGGGGTTTTTGAGCTAAGTGCATCTTGTGATGAGATCTCTCTCCCAGTGAAAGAGAGGAAAGCTTGGTGCTGAATCTGTAAAGAAATCTCTGAAGTGTCCAATGCTTTCTATGAAGATATTTGGAAGAAGACTCGCTATGGCCTATGAGATTGAGCTGAATCTATTTTGAAATAGTGAAAAGAATTTACGAGAAAACAAGGAACAACGACAAGGCTACTGCTGTGGAGAGAAGTCTCACTTACTGTAAGAGAACTCGAGCTATTTTTTCCTATTGTGACAAGCATTTCCATAGGTAGCTTCTGCATTTTCTGGGAACCTTTGCATCAGTTCTTGAATGGTCATGAAAGAATCATCGGGGGAGGAGCGTCCAGTTGTTTCATTGCATTTAGTTGTCTAGCAGATATATATGAAGTCAATCTGGGGTGCTTGTGGCGGGCAATAAATCCAGAAGCCCCTCAAAAGCCCATACAATGATACCAGAAGTACAGAGAACATAGGATACCCCCATTGAGGCTCAATACACAACACATGGAAAAGTAAGACCACGGCGTGCTGGACGAGGATGAAAGCGTTGAGAGTCAAACAAAGAAACGTATCTGTGAATTCCTTCAGCACATAATCAGTCTTGGGTCGCTCTTCTACCTCGTCGTATTGCGGTCTTTTGCACAGTCATCCTGCAAGTGATTCCAATATGCAAGTATAGGAAGGAGGACAGATTGCTAGACAAGCGTGTCATCTGTTGTAACTCATTGGAGAGAATTGGACAGATACAGGCAAGCAGACTATGCGAAGGGAGACAATAAGAGATTGGTGATTCTATTGTTGGCCAACGGAGCTGAGGGGGATAGTTGTTGCCGAAAATGATGGTAGATTGCAGCCTTCTAATCTTCTTTGCAAAACAAGCTCTCTTCCATGCAAAACCCCTTGCAGGGCCTTAGTGGTTTGTAGGTGAGACTATCACCTATGATGATCAAAGCATTAACATAAATGACAAGCAGCAGAATACCTTTCTCTATTTTTCTCACATAAAGTGACAAATCTTCCGTGGAAATCTGAAAGCCAATAGTGACAAGATACTGTCCTATCTTGTCAGACCATGCTCTGGGTGCTTGCTTCAAGCCATACAAAGCTTTCTTCAACCTGCAAACAAACTCAGGATGAACAGCATGCACATAACCTGGTGGCTACTCCATATAGACCTCTTCTTGCAAATCACCATGCAAGAAGGCATTCTTTACATCCTTGCTTGAAGGCCAAGTAAGTCGTGATTGAGTATCATGGTGGAAGAAGTTGCTATTTGGGGTAGCACTTGTTTGCAAGAAATTGCATACTTGGGCAGAAAAGTGTTGATACTGGAGGTCATATGCCCGGTTGGTGATGCATAAATGCCTTTGTGCACATGAAGTAAACTTTCGCCACTAGTAAATTTGAGTTGGAGGATGCATATAAGGGTGTGTATGCCCAAAATCGGATGTGTATAATGCCCAAAGCATAGGATAAATTTTCAGTTTGATAAGCCATTGCAAGAGCACATTTGGAAGGCAATTTATGGCCGTTTGATGCCAAAATACGCTTATTTATAGAAAATGGAAAAAGCCATAAGTGCATTGGTACATGCTTGAATTTGTGCTCAAATATGGATTGTTAGTGCTTAATTTTGATGTCCTTGGATGCCTAACATTTAAGCAAGTGTGAACACATGAAAAGAGGGTGAATTCGCTGTTTTTGATGCCATAAGATTCTTTAGGCATCACCCTCCATGCCCCCTCATCATTTTGATCACCCTTTTGAAAAAAGTGGCCATCCATTTCGGAGCCATTACTTTTGATCTAGGTGGAATTTGTGGGTGATCCAAAAAGAAAAAATGGTTGCCAAATCATGATCTACATGCTAAGAACCTTAGATATGCATTCTAGATTTTCCAAAGTATCATTGAATATTAATCATAGGAACCACTGCAACGTACCTAGCACATAAAATGAATTAAGATAAATTTCTTTTGCTGCATTTGACACTTCGATGCATAGTCTAATTCTAGACTAGTACATCCATAGAGAAGATCCAACTCCACCAAGCTAGGTAAGCCATTTCCAAATTACTACCTGATTAGTTCCTAGTGACATTAGTCCCATCGGATCTATCATCGATGTACACATTCACACATTGACAACAGCTCAGTCTCTTGGTGTTCGGTAGATTACCACACCAGTGTGACACCTAGTAGGGTTCTATTTCTTGGATTTAGGATTGTCGCATTCTTCTTGCACACACATTCCACCCATCTACATTCATATTTATTGACTATTTCTAGGCATTAGTTCCCATGTGTACAATCAGCCTTGTACAACCTCTTGGCTACTTCCGACACACGGTTGCCATTTTTTTCACTACAGGCTTGATCCTTAGCACACAATTGTTCTCACATGACTTGGTTCACAGCTTGATAGATAGAGCATAAGCCCCACAGTGGCAGCTCTCACACATTGTTCTCATGGGTAGACACTCTCGCCGGTACAGGGGTAAGCCTTTAGGATAGAGCACTAGACTACCTCCAGCATGGAGTTATCCACATCATGGCAATTTATGGTACACCATTCATGAATCCAGATGAGATCTGTAGGCCACTCAACCCGAGAGTGGGCTGCCCCAGGAAATGCTCCATCTACCTTCAGTGCGGTCAGTCAAGGGATGCCTTCCCACACTTGCATGTAGCCTAGTTGGCGGTGTGCCAACTGTATCTGAAGCCATCCAGCTATCAGGCCACACATGGCCCCCATCTGGTGTCCAAACCAGGACCTATCGGATAATCAAGCTACTCAAATGCTTTCTCCTCATATGGGGGGCTTACAAGTAGAGTTAGCTGGTTCCCACGTAGTTACACGAGAGTGGAGCATTGATATCTAACAATCTCATCCGTGCTTTTAATACAATCATAGAACCACTTGTCACAGTGGCGATAGAGTATTCAAACTCATCTATTCTTGAGAGAACATCACTCATTTATGCACTTTCTATGGATTTCATAACTCCATAGTCCTGAAACTCCTCTACTCCCAAGAGAACATCACTCATCATGTCAGCATGCATGATTTCCATAATTCCATAGCTACTTGGTTTGACTCCAAGAACTTTATTAGTATCCATGAAGCAATCCATGCTTGATAAGATATCACTTTTGATATCTTTGCCCAAGTTCTCAATGTGCATGAGCTCATCCACTACGGATAAGACATCAATTGTGAAATATTTTTCTTTCACGGTACCAATGAGCTCTTTGACTCCTGATAAGATGTCAGTGCTATAGTTGAGGGTATTGGAATCATCCATCTCTGAAGGAATAGAGCTTGGTACATTGGCATATTCTTTCAATTCTTTGATGTTGTAGTATACATTATGTTTATAATTAAAAACCACATGCCGAGTCTTTCCAATCATTAAAAATTGCATGCTCCATCTCAAATCCTTGCCTACCTCATGCTTTAGCTCAACATGTACACTAAGAATCTTTGATACGATAATTGCCACCTTACTTTCACCAAGTCTTCTAAAGTGATAAATAGAATTTGGATCACTTTCATGGATTTTAGCAAATGCAACTACTTCTCTTTTGCAACATAAAATCACCTCCATTCCCAGAATAAATTTTGTGGCTATCTCTTTTGTGAGTTTCCTTTGGAAATAAGCTATAACAACCATTATAAAGAACATTAGTCTCTTCTCAAGAATCTACTTTATTAATTATTTGAAAATCTAGATCTTGTTAAGAAAATATGGGAGATCTTATTTAGAAATCCGTTTTTTCAATAAAGGATTTAAGATTTAGAAATTAGCATTTTGCTAAACCCAAATCCTCTAAACCCTGACCCCTAAAAAAAACCCTAAATCCTAAATCCTTAACCCAAACACTCTAAACCTTAATCCTTTCTCTTTAAACCCTTAACCCTAATCCTACCTCCCTAAACACTAAACCCTAAACCCAAACCCCTAATCTCTAAACCCTAAACCCTAATTCTAGCCCTCGAAACCATAAACCCTAAATCCTAAACCCTAACCCCTTAAAACTTAACCCCTAATACCTAAATCCTAAATCCAAAACCCTAACCCCTAACCCCTAATCTGTAAACCCTAATTTTGGCCCTCGAAACCATAAACCCTAAATCCTTTACCCTTTACCCCCAATCCCTAAACCCTAAGTGACAAACCCTAAATCCTAAATTCTAAACCCTAAATATTAAACCCTAATCCCTAATCCCTAAACCCTAAATCCTAATCCTAGCCCTCAAAACCCTAGCTATACCATAACCCCGAATTCCTAAACCCTAACCCTTAAACCCTAAACCCTAAACCCTATCCCCAAACCCTAATCCCTAAACCTAAATCCTATACCCCTAAATCCTAATTTGTAAACCCTTACCCCTAAGCCCTAATCCCAAAACCAAAAACTTAGACCCCTAATTCCTAAACCTTAAATCCTAATCCTAGACCTCTTAACCCTAAACCCTAAACCCGAACCCCTAAACCTTTAACCCTAATCTTGGCCCCCTAACCCCTAAACCCTTAACTCTAACCCTTAAACCTTAAACCCTAATCTTGGCCCTCCAAACCTTAAACCCTAACCCCCAAACCCTAACTCCCAAACCCAAATTCTAAGCCCTAATCCCTAATCCCTAAATCTTAAACCCTAATCTTGGCCCTCTAAACCCTAAACCCTAAGTCTTAAACCCTACCCCTAATCCCTAAATCGTAAATGTTAATCTTGACCCTCTAAACCCTAAACCCTAACTCATAAAAACTAACCCCTAACCCCTACACCCTAAACCCTAACTCCTAAACCCTAAACCCTAAACCATAACTCTCAAACCCTAAACCCAAACCCCCAAACCCTAAACCTTAAACCCTATGATTGATTTAATTAATATCGTTCATTTAAGTAATAGTTTTCATAAGGATTGATAAGAGGAGTGGAATTGATAATAGGAATGTCAAAATGGGAGTTAGAGGTGGGAGGGTGGGAGTGGGAGAAAGGGAGAGTGGGAGTGGGAGTGGGAGAGGTGGAGGTGGGCCTGAGAGTGGGAGAGGGAGTGGGAGTGGGGAGGGTGGGAGTGGGTGTGGGGAGGGATAGGAGTGGGAGGATGGGAGTGGGAGTGGGAGTGGGTGGGAGAGGGGGAGGTGGAAGAGGGGAGGGTAGGAGAGACCAATGGAAGAGTAGGTACTTGGATGGAGGGGCAAATGGGAGAGGAGATAATGTGATAGAGGGCCAATGGGACAGGAGACAATGAAATGTAGGGACCAATGAGAGAAAAGCACTTTGATAAACTAATTTGTATAAAAAGAAAATTACTTTTTTTAGACAATGCCATAGCCCAATGTAAAATTGTTTCATCAAATGAAATTAGATATTAAAGTAACATCAATTTTACCAACTTTCAATTTATGCTATTTACAAAAAGTATTCTAGAAATGTATATTGGTACAAAACTTATCCATGACTCCGAGGGCAATGTTGTTACCTATGTGTAAATCAATTGATAAAAAATTCTTTCAACACCAATGAACTTGAGGGAATGTGTGATCTAGAGATACTTAAACAACATGACAAAAGGAAAAAATTCTAGAAATCACCAATGTGTGGACATGCTTAGCTTGTAGGGTGTAGAAATTCTTTTATATGGATTTGATATGGGCACTTGCATAGAAAACGATTAGTATTTCAAAGAAAAAGCTCTAGCAACTCTCTTAGTTGAATGAAGCAATTTCTTCTCCTTTGCAATTTGTCATGTTTTTTAAATTAAAGGAGAGAATACTTTTTGCAAATGGTAATACTAGACATTTTTAGGTTCTGCAATAAAATATAAGTAATATTTTATGCATTCTTTTTTCACAATTCTAGTTTTTTAATATTATTGACATGAAGCGTATATTTTGTCCCTACAATTTTTAAAAAATATAAATTTTTCGGGGATTTTTTTCAAAAATGGAGTTAGACTTGTCCTTTGCATGATTTTGCTGTTATTTATTATGACTCAGTGTTTAATTTGTCTGTTATTGTTAACAATACTTGTGCTAATTGGTGATCAAAGAAAACAAGACCTAATTATTTGTCATATTCGAACCACAATCACATGTGCCTTCCAAATCACAATCGCATATGCCTTCCAAGTTTCTAAGGACTATTTCAATTTCCTTAATATGACATTTGCCAATGCACCAATCTAATTATTATGCATGTATAAAAGATAATGAACATAAAGAAGAGAAATCAACACAATTGGCAATTAATGCATGTATACGGGAATACAAGGAAGGTGTAGCATGCTAGCCCACCATTTTATTTCACTATTTTCTTTTGCATTTAGTGGTTTATGTACAAGAGAAAGGATTGGCGGTTGGTATAAGGAAAAGTGTTGGTATTTGGTTTATGTAAAAAGAAAGGGTTGTTGCACAGGCTATGCACCAAAAAAATATACACATATTAACAATCCCACTTCTCCCTTTTAAACTCCACTCATGTATGGGAGTACAAGGAAGGTGTGACATGTTAGGCCACAATTTAATTTTACTATTTTCTTTTGACTTTGGTGGTACGCTAACGTGTAGTCGTGCTAGTAGGGATTGCTTCTACGTCGCGCAAACCAAATCAGTTGGAGACCAAATCTTGCGTCGATGTACGTCTAGGGTAGCCTAAGAGGCGTGTGAAGTTTCCTCCCCAACAGGGTTTAGGATTTAGGGTCCAGGGTTTAGGGTTCAGGGTTTGGGGTTTAGCCGTGCTAGTAGGGATTGCTTCTACGTGGCGCAAACCAAATCAGTTGGAGACCAAATCTTGCGTGGATGTACGTCTAGGGTAGCCTAAGAGGCATGTGAAGTTTCGTCCCCAACAGGGTTTAGGATTTAGGGTCCAAGGTTTAGGGTTTAGGGTTTAGGGTTTAGCCGTGCTAGTAGGGATTGCTTCTACATGGCGCAAACAAAATCAGTTGGAGACCAAATCTTGCGTGGATGTACGTCTAGGGTAGCCTAAGAGGCGTGTGAAGTTTCGTCCCCAACAGGGTTTAGGATTTAGGGTCCAGGGTTTAGGGTTTAGGGTTTAGGGTTTAGCCGTGCTAGTAGGGATTGCTTCTACGTGGCGCAAACTAAATCAGTTGGAGACCAAATCTTGCGTGGATGTACGTCTAGGGTAGCCTAAGAGGCGTGTGAAGTTTCGTCCCCAACAGGGTTTAGGATTTAGGGTCCAGGGTTTAGGGTTTAGGGTTTAGGGTTTAGCCGTGCTAGTAGGGATTGCTTCTACGTGGCGCAAACCAAATCAGTTGGAGACCAAATCTTGCGTCGATGTACGTTTAGGGTAGCCTAAGAGGCGTGTGAAGTTTCGTCCCCAACAGGGTTTAGGATTTAGGGTCGAGGGTTTAGGGTTTAGGGTTTAGGGTTTAGGGTTTAGCCGTGCTAGTAGGGATTGCTTCTACATGGCGCAAACAAAATCAGTTGGAGACCAAATCTTGCGTGGATGTACGTCTAGGGTAGCCTAAGAGGCGTGTGAAGTTTCGTGCCCAACAGGGTTTAGGATTTAGGGTCCAGGGTTTAGGGTTTAGTCGTGCTAGTAGAAATTGTAAAAATGTATGCATTTGTCCTTCCACGTGGCGCATACCAAATTAGTTGGAGACCAAATCTTGCGTGGATGTACATCTAGGGTAGCTTAAGAGGCGTGTGAAGTTTCGTCCCCAACAGATAAGTCCACGTGCGTATTTCATTAGTACGTGCGCCATTTTTCATACGTAGTCACGAGTGCTAGTAGGGATTGTAAAAATGTACGCAACTGTCCTTCCATGTGGCGCATACCAAATCAGTTGGGCACCAAATCTTGCGTGGATGTACGTCTACGGTAGCCTAAGAGTCGTGCAAAGTTTCATTTCCAACAGATAAGTCCACACGCCATAGCTCATACGTAGTCGTGCTAGTAGGAATTGCAAAAATGTACGCATTGTACCTTCCACGTGGCGCATACCAAATCAGTTGGGCACCAAATCTTGCGTGGATGTACGTCTACGGTAACCTAAGAGCCATGCAAAGTTTAATCTCCAACAGATAAGTCCACATGCATATTTGGTTAGTACGTGCGCCATTTCTCACACGTAGTTGTGCTAGTAGGGATTGTAAAAATGTATGCATTATACCTTCCACGTGGCGCATACCAAATAAGTTGGAGAACAAATCTTGCGTGGATGTATGTCTAGGGTGGCCTAAGAGTCGTGCGAAGTTTCATTCCCAACAGATAAGTCCACACGCGCATTTCGTTAGTACATGCGCCATAGCTCATACGTAGTCACGAGTGCTAGTAGGGATTGTAAAAATGTACGCATTGTACCTTCCACGTGGCGCACACCAACAAATCAATTCAGACCAAATCTCGCGTGGACTATTGGCTAGGGTGGCCTAAGAGTCGTGCGAAGTTTCATCCCCAACAAGCAAGTCCACACGCGTATTTCGTTAGTACGTGCGCGATTTTCTTAGTCACGTTTTTAAAATGTTCTAATGCACAAAACAAATTACAACATTACTACTAATAAACAATTTTTTGTATTACAAACACAACAAATCCCATTGAGAAGACATCGGACATCATGTTAAAAATAGAATCTAATACAATGATGTGTATGAATGTGTATACAGCCATCATAGTGAAATACAAAATATGAGTCCATGAAAATTACAATGGTACGGTCACACAGTGAGCCTATACATATCGAATACAAAAAATTGTAATCAACTAGTGATACCCAATAAAAATCAATCTGATCAACTGATGATCCCAAAAAATAAGATATGTAATGTGCTACTCCTCAGAATCAGCTCTCCTGCCAATAGTTGCAAGTATGCTCTCGTGATCCGCCACTGCAAGGCACCATCGTGGAGTGGACGTCGCCTTGCGAGTGCGAACACGACTCAAAGTAATCTTGATCCCAACAACAAGATGAGAATACATGTATGCCTCCCGATCCGCCATGTACTCCTGGAACTCAATATAGCGACCACGCCTCTGTATCTGCTGAAAATAGTGGCCACCGACGATCATGCTATGAGCATTGAAGTGCATCCCATGCCCATCCACTGTATCCTCATTCAGCACACTCTTCAGCATAGAGCATCGCAACAAGTAATAATCCACACCCTCCTCATTGCCCTCCGAAGCAATAACCGCGAAGATATCACCAATACGCAAAATATCTATAAGCTGGTCATAATCTCTAGAGGAACTGAATCCCGCATCCTGATCATCATGTATCTCCTCCCAAGGCTGGAAGGGAGAAAGCACTCGCCGTACCCATGGATCGGCCCATGGTATCATGGAGCACCCTCCCCAATCATCATCAATGCATGCAGAGCAAAAACATGCAAACCGTCGAGAAAAGATCGCGGGGTGAGACTCACCTACACTCCTGATGGAATGGAAATCAAGAGTGCCAGGCACAGAACGACAATCAAAAGGCCTCGACCGATCAAGACTCCCAATGTCCATGCACCAAAAATACCGGCTCACCACCCTATCGTCACGCGACTGAAACGAGGACGTAGCACTAGTGGATAAGTGCTGGCTGCACCACCGCACCACATCATGTGCATCCTTGAAGCGATCGGCACTGTGACGCAACTGGTATCGACGCAAAGCACGCTTCACGCAAGCACCTGCACCATCGTGCTCTCCCTTACCGTGCCCTGTCTCGAAGTAGCTCCATGTGATCGGAATGCCTGTCTCACGGTGCCATCTGCAGAACCAATAAAACTGTCTAGCGGATTTGAACTGACCGCCGCAACCGTCTGACCAAATCCAGCGCCGCTGCCATGTGACACCATGATCCCTCAAGAAACTATCATGCAAAGTGAAGCAATGCTGCACAAAATGGGCATCATGCGATCGATCATCACTAATGTAGAAGTGATACTCTCGCACAATGATGCGTGAGTCCATGGTGCTATCAATGCCATCCACATGAGCCTGTGCATGACGATAGCTAATGTGCACAAATATAGCAACCTGCAATATGGCATTGAAAAAAAAATATGACTATTGAAATAATTCAATATAATGAGGCGGGGAAAAAATCAATACTCAATCACACGTCACCTGTTCGGAGAAATAATACTCCGATTGGATCTCATGCTGTGGTGCAAAGGTGTAATTCTCCGCAAAGTCCACCACTGAGACAACCACCCCTATAGGAAATGTCCTCAAACATGCACGAAACTGACGATCCTCCCATTTCACAGTGTGCGAGTGGCGTATGTAGCAGTACAGCTTCCCTCGAAAACAGTCAATGAATACAACACGTGGTGTCTCCTTCCCCACAAGCTGCAACCTCCTCGACTGTGCACCACCATCTAATGTCAAGGTACAGTACTCATACTGCTGCCAACGAACCATCTGCACATCACAAGTATCTGGTGCAACTCGTGGCACTCTGGCAAAGTCACCACACAAAGTACACGTGCCTTCCACACAATCAAGGGAGTGGAATAAAGCATCACCATCTCGTGTACACAATATGGAATGAATGAAGTCGCGAGGGCTAGTAGGAACCACTCCCCTATGACCATCAAGGGAACGGAATACGTCATACATCAATCCAAAATCCACATGGTAGTGATAACAGCATGTGTCACGCTCCTGAGGGCATCGCACAAACCATGGCCTGCATTGCTCAAATGACCTCTGCCCAATCTTGAACTCCGGGTGTGCCTCTACAAACTGAGTGTACAACTCAGTTTGGGTACACTCCAAAAAACATGCACCATGCTCAATGTACACACCGCGTGACACCCTCTTCCGCAATGCCTTCTTGAACACCGGGGATGCTCTGCAATGCTCCTCCCAAAACTGTTGTATGAAGGACCTAGTGGAATCATCCAACAATCGATCGCTGCGAGGTGCACGACCACTCGAAGCCCAAAGAGCATCAGTCTCACTATCCTCTAGACTCTGCCTCCTAATGATGCCTGCTCGCAATGTGCGCGGTGCAATCTGAAGAAGACGTGAAGCGGTACGCACATGGCCTATCATATGAGGTCTACTAATGGCAGCCACAATAGCACGACGTGCTGCCAAGGCATCACTGGAGTTCCTATGCTTAATAGAAGCATAGGAACGTCGAACACTGCTAAGGACCTCGCTAGATACAACCCTATCTCTACGTGCACCAAGACCAGCAAGCCTCCTACACTCTACCAAGTCAGGGTGATCAATCAGGGACGTAAGAAGAGAAGACTGCGAAGCTGGCGTGAGGTCACAAAAAAAAGACTGCACAATCTTGCTAGCACGACGACGGATAGTGGACTTCGGCAAGTCACGTCGTGAAGCAACACTGCTGCTGCAAGGTGGGGCAACGGGATCAATGGGAGATGGTAGGGTGGACGGGGGAAGGGAGGCGGCAAGCGGAGCGGGGGGAGGGGGAGGGGGGAGGGTGGAGGGGGAAGAGGTAGATGTGGAGGCCAAAATGTAGGTGGCTAGGGGAAGGGCGGAGGCTAGAGGAAGGGGAGCGGATGAGCATGGGGGGACAATGGAGGTGGGGGTGGGGGTGGGGGTGGAGGTGGGATGTAGAGGTAGAGCTGGAGGTGGATCAGTGGTTGCAGCGCGAGCTCGAGCTCTAGAGGCTCTCTTGCGCTCACGAGCCTTCCGCTTGCGCTCCTCGTCAATGAGATTTGGGGGGGGGTTCCTACATCTTTCATGTCTACTAGCTCTACGGCTTTGAGAACCCATTCTCAATGAAAGTAGAATGGAAGGTGTGACAAAGTGATGAGGAGGCAAGAATGGCTAAGAATGGGTGAAATGAACCAAAACGTGGTGTCTTATAGAGAGCCTCAACTCATCCACTAGATTGCTCTTAGATTGCTCTTCATTATTATTGGTGGAGAGGTGCTAAGATTGATACTAATTGGCTTAGTTTTGGTGGAGAGGTCTGCTATGCCCAGAGCCCCGCGATCAGAGCTTATACCTCGATCGAGGTATTTAGTGCATTGCGCATGCATGTATGTATGAACCTCGATCGAGGTATCTATATGTCTCCTCGGTCACATACCTCGAACGAGGTAATGTATGCCTCACCCATCATATGTACCTCGATCGAGGTATTGTATGCATCGCACATCGTCATGTGTATGCATCTGGCTGATGTGGCACCATGCATGGTCATGATGTGGTAATATAGTCTCTTCCTGCATGGTCATGATGTGGTACTGGGCATGACGAGTTGGCATTCATGAGGTGGTAGATGACATGGCAAATTGAGGTGGAGGGATTGGTGACGTGGCCAGGAGAGGAGGTATGCCAAGGTGGCATTGTGTGATCACATGGCTGATGATGTGGAATGATGAGGTGGCACATGTGGCAGCACGTGTGGCAATGTAAGGTGACATGGCAAGGAGTGATGTCACATCTGCTTGATGAGATGGCACCACGTGGTCTAACAACGTGGTCTAACAACGTGGCATGGTTTTGATGACTCAGCCTTCCTCATGGGCAGCATGCAGACTCCAAAGGCTTGCCACTAGGATCGGTGATGCTCCTAGCCTACCTCACCAAGCCTAATACCAAGCCTACCTTGTCTTGGTATTAGGCTTGGGTGGCCCTTTTTCACCCACAAAAGGGAGATTTCACTCTTGGAGGCCATATCGTACGTTTCCCTTGCTCAAATTTAACCAAAATTTTTTCCTCTTATTCATCATGCAGAGGACTAAAAATATTGACATTTTTGAAATGTTTGGTTATGTTTGAGAATTACTAGATTTATTTTTAATATTCTTTGTTGATCCTCTGAGGAGTAAAAGTAAAAATTAAACTTCAATCTTCCTAAATCTAACCGTTGGATTTGGGATTTGATGATTCAACCACACACCCTTATGTGCCTACTAACCTTCCATGGAATTGGATTTGCTTAATTATTCAAAATACTAAAAAAATGTGGTGTGCTACTAAAATGCATGTATTTTATGACTTTATTTATTATAAATAATTATTTATAATTAGATAAATCATTCAAAAAATTACCAATAAATCAAGTTAAGCTCTACATAATGCAAAGAGACCACTTACAAAGTTTCAATAACATTTAATCTAAAATGAGTGAGAAATTTAGAATTTTATATGACACTCTTTGTTCGTGACAAACGTGTGACCACCCTGGAACCATGCCGTGTGACACAAAGAAATTTTTTGTGTGTGCATCGAATTTTCGATCAGACTATACGATTGTGTGCACAATAGCAACTGTGATGTTGTGTCAGAAGACTTCAAAGACTAGATCCATAGGGAAGTAGGTGAGATTTGCATTTTTGTGTGCTAAAAAGCTTGTTTTTCCACCTCCTTAGGATTGGGGAGTGAACAAAAAGTGGACACCCTTAGCTTGCTTCCACCCACCTGTTGGGGAAGGTTATGACAGCCTTCTTTTACTAAAGAAAAGGTCTATGTATTCATTCTTCCATGGAAGTCGTTTTCCAGGGCAAGGCTTGCCAGATGAAAAATGTTTTGTTTTTAAAATGTCAACCAATGGTCCAGCATCTGGTGTGGATCTTGTTAATCGCATGAGAAGAGGAGGAAATGGTGATTTGAGGAATTCATGGGTACAATTTGATCACACCCATCGAGTGATTGGGTGGAGCACAATGGCATGTCATGTTTATGATCCTAGGTATAACTTCCCTCCATCCTTATGTATCCATGTTGCTATCATCAAGAGAGTTGTGGTATAATATTTAATAATGTTGGCTTTGTCTACCAATGTGCAGGAATTAATGACCATCGCCACATGTGAGATGAAAGATGAAGATGCTGCAAGCCAAATCCTATTTTGGGAGATGTTGAATGCCACAATGAAAGAATGTGGGTATCCCCCTGCAGATTTTCATGGTTTCATGTCTGATGAAGCTGGAGCAAATTGGATAGCTGTGAGAACTATTTTCAATGGGGGTCCAAACAACATAATTGTTGGGAGAGAGCGCTCATGTCTCTTCCATTGGGAACAAAGCTTGCATAAGCACACAAGGAAATTCATCAAAGAGAATATGAGGAACGAGCATATCACCATGTGTGAGAATTGGAGATTATGTAAGACAAAGCAAGAAGCTACCAACCAAGCAAAGCTCATTTGGAAGTGGTGGCATGCAGGACACGTCCGTGTGGCCGACATTCCTTCAATGGACATATGGTTTAGTTGGTGGGATGTGCGGATTGCCCATTGGGAGAATCTCATGAGCGCGGTATGTATTTTGTAGATAAATGTAGTAAGCTAAATAAATGTAATAAGCCAATCTAATTACCTCCCTTTTTACCACAGGTAACAAAGAGTTCCTTGGAGGAGGCACACACTCCAAGGTCAAATCTAGCTGAAAGCATGCATGGTAGTTGGCTAGCAGGAGAAGGGTTTAAGACAAAGATACAATTATATGATTGTTGCGTCTCGGACATGGCAAATGCCCTATTACAAAGTGCCAAACAATATGCATATATGATTGGAAGGCATGTTGGGGATGGTCCTAACTTGGAAGCCTTGATGCAAAGAGTGGCCTCAAGGAGTACACCTTCACCAGCACAAGTTGCACAAATGGTGCATGAAACAGTTGCAGGGACACCAATGTATGAAGAACCAAGACCATTACATGGGGATAAGGTAACAGTCCAAAGAAAGAGAAGCAAGTCATCAAGTATACATTTAGAAAACACCTCACACAAGCCAGGGTATGTGATGGAGACCAGAGATCGTAAGCAAAGAGGGCGGCCGAGAAAAATTAGGTTCGAGACAGAAGGTGGAGATTGGCATTCAATAAAACCGCAAGGTAATACCCAACCAGTGGATGTTGAGGCTTCCACAATGGAGCAAGTTGGAGTTCAAGGGGAGTCTACAAAAACATCATGGGAAAAACATGGCAATGTAGGGGAAGCTGAAGGAGCTCAGAATGAGACCATGCCCACAAGAGAACACGCCCCAACGGCTCCACCTATGAGACAAGGAGGCCTTCCTAGTGGCCTCTCTATTGTTGAGGTGCCTATCCACCGTACCTTTTGGGCAATTCGAAGGACCTCCAAAAACTCTAAAGTGAAGTGTCTTGGATTCATAGATGGAAAGGTTAAGTGTAATCGATATATACAAAGCAGTTCACAAGGAGTGGTGGCACCCTGTTTCTACTCTGAACGGCGGCATCCAGGGGTAGGAGGACCAAAAGCACAATGGATGTGGTTTTGTAATGATGATATAACTCATACATGGCACCTAGATCATAATATCATGCATGTTCCTGAACGTCCATCTGTGTGGAAGGTGGATGTGGAAACAAACATCACAAGTGAGGAGATAGGCAATCTCATCAAGGCTGGTTTTAGACTGCAAATAGTGGATCAACCCCATGTAAATTGGAGGACACCAAATGTACCTCAAGGATCAGCACCGATGCCAACTAATTTTTGTGATGCACATGGAGGGTCGGCATCCATACCAAGGAATTTAGCTCAACACACATTGGTAAGAACCACAAAATGGAGGCATGGCATATCTAAGGAGGCTGCAAAAAGAATAGCTAGTGCTCAATCTATGCACGCTGTTGTCATGGGAGAAATGACAGTGGAGCTTCTTCATCATAGTATTTTCCATTTGAGAACAACAGGGTCTGACAAGGCTCGTATGTCTTACGATGTGCACATCAAGACTGAACCCATGTGTACATGTCCAGATTTTCAAAGAAGAGAGTTGGGTCAAAAACCTTACCTGGCATGCAAACATATCTATTACATCTTCATCCGTGTATTGGGATTGGATCCAAATCAACACATGCTTATTCATCAACCAACCCTTTCCACTATGGATGTTTCATCAGTGCTTAGTCGACCTAGGATCAATCCATAGACCTGAATGCAAAATATAAACTTGGTTGGTGTTATGATAGCCCACTTTTTGATGTGACACTTTTTTTTGCTCAAAATTTGTTGTGTTGAGTCAACACAATGTTCTTAATGTGTGGAACATTTTACTAATTGCTTTGGCCTTTTCAAATAATAGAACTACATGAAAATTGGCATATGCTTACTTGAAGTTTCATTAAACCTTTGTTGCCTTAGCAACAATCCATAGACTTGAATGCATAATACATATTTGTTGGTATTGTGATGGCTCATTTTTATATATGATATCATTTATTACTGACTTGCAATATAAATTACTTGGATTAATAGCTTTGTCTTTTTTAGTCCTTAGAATTGCTAATTGCTTTGGTATTTCCTAGGATAAATCCATAGATACAGGATAAGTAATTACTTTGTTATTTTTTGATTAGTAGGTCTTTTTTTATGGGACTCTAAAAAAGCTCACAAAATTTGATAAATTTCCAAAAAAGCTCGCATTAAAAAGCTCACAATAAAATTTTCCCCGTTTCTTTATAATCTCTTTGTGAGGCCCTTATTGTTCTTTCAGCATCTGCATCAAATCGTCCATACTGAGTGTTGTGATAACGTAGGTTGCTTAAGAAGTTTAAGAGATCTTGTCATGATGTTATAACACATTGCAAAAGCCTTTCGCTCTCTGCTATCTTCTGAGTCTCCTCTCTCTCTACCCGCCTCTATGCATTGAACTCCTCTCTCTCCATCCGTGTAAGTGGAGAGCCTTGTTGAATTCTTGCATCTCTCCTTGCTCCTTGGTATGCAATCCATTCTTTGAGATTGTCGATTTCGGACTCCATGTCTGCGACGATGCCAAGGACATCCGTGGTGGGTGGGGAGATGATAAATTAAGAGTGATGAAAGAAGAATGTGCTTATAGAACGACTAGGATGGACGAAAGAAGGGAGTGTGATATAATATTATTCATGTCTGCAATCACTTTATTTCATAGATTTAAATGTATTCAAAATCTATCATCTCATATGTCTTTCACATTATGGTCTTGCATCTTTTACTTCAATCAATCGACAACTCACCTCTCTTTCAAAGTCTAACTTATTATATATAATAAATATCTCATTATGAGAATCTAATAATTATATCATTCTTGTGTTCCATCAGTTTATTTTATAGATTTCGATGTACTCAAAACCTATTGTCTCACATGTCTCGCTTTACGATTTTGCATCTGCAAGTCTAACTTATTATATAAAATAAATATCTCATGATGAGAATCTAATAATTATATCATTCTTGTGTTCTATCACTTTCTTTTACAGATTTCATTGTACTCAAAATCTACCATCTATTATGTCTCACATTACGGTCTTGCATCTATTACTTCACACAGTCTAGTAGTCTAGCGTTCTCCAACCAGCATCTTAGGGACATCTCAGCCTCTCCCAGTTATTTATTCTAAATCTTTCATCTCACAATATGAGTTTGCAATTCTATAAATCCCTCTCTAGTCGTTTGTCTTCTACATCTCGTGCATAGCTTTATAGCCAAACACTTCTTTCACTTTTGCTCTCATTACCTTCCTCCTCTCCTCAAGTTTACTCCTTCCATCTTGCCAACAGCCTTACAACAAAATACTTCTTCCACTTTTTTCTCGTTACCTTCCTCACTCTTGTTACCTTCCTCCTCTCGTTTTCATGGATCTTTTTGAAGTCATCGATTCCTTCGAGGAAGCCATTAGCACTAGCAAAGAATGGATCACTGAGAATGAGGTGAAGAGGGAGGCAAGAAAGAGATATTGATCTTCGTTAACCTAGTATGAGAAGGACGAGTTTGCTTGTCAAAGAGCTTAGAGAAGAAGGAGAGAGGAAAATTAAGTAGGTCCACTAAAAAAATAGATAAATTACATTCATATAGAAGAGAGCTAGCACACTTTCTAAGTGAGGTTACTTTGCGTGTGGATCGTTATGGAAGATTTCCATCCCAAGAAGCGCAAGCCATTCGGAATCAGTAAAGTGCTATACAAGATAAATTTTATAATTCCTTACTTCTCTTCTGTAGTTTTAACTACATTGATGATGATGAGATGAACTCAGCCCTTGAATGGGTTGAATTTAGGATTTCAAGAGCAAATATTAATGCATTCCACTGAGAGACTTATTGTAACTTTTGGTGTTTGTCAACACCTTTATAAATATTGTGAGAGTTTGCTTAATACAGTTGTGACTTTTGAAGGTGTTTGCTAACACCATTATAAATATTAAGAGAGTTTACAACTACTGAATCTAATTTTTTGGTGTAACTTATCTGAGGCTTATTGTAAATGATGGCATTCTCTTCTTTGCTTGATGTAGCTTGATGCATGATGCTTTGTTCTTCCATGTGCCTTGATGCTTTATGTGTGGATGCCATGTTTTATGCTATGGTCATCTCATGAACTTGTGCTTTTGGCATGCTTATGATAGCGATGTGTGCATTCATGCTTTGATTTGTCATTTGTTGCAAAGGTCTTACCAATTGATTTCTTTCAATATTGGAAGTATCTAATTGCATAAAATTATTCTGATCTGATAGCTGCGCAGAGCTTGAAAAGATGATCACTTTTCCTTTTTGGAGTGTGTGCAAATTCCTCTTGGATTACAAGTTACGGCTTGTTGAAAATTCTATGGAAGAAGAGGTGGCCTGATGATGTGGGACATGGATTCATATGCTGAATTCCAAACTGTTCTTGGCAAGGGCTATGTGCTAATAGAGCAAAACGGAGGTGGATGGAGGAGCAACGTGCATTAAATTTACCTTGAAAGCCACCTAGCTGGAGAATAGCAGTATGGAGGGTGTGAATATTAGAGGTGGCAAAAACCCCCGCATGTGAGACCTCCAGAGTTCTATAGTTGCATCGACGAGTGTGCCCTTGCACGTTTCCTTCCCCAATCCAGAGGTCCATGTGGCCACGAGGAGCTGAGATTCTGTGTCGAGCTGGTGCTCGAGCTATTACTGGAGGTCTCCGTGGTTCCATGTGGCGGCGGTGCGCTCCTAGTGGGGAAGACAAACAATAATGACAATAGACGGGTGAGAGCACCAACCCACTTTGTACTCGTGTACTTGAAAGTTCCCAAGAGAGCCGCCATAGCCAACCTCCCACACCTCAAATCCTCCATAGCTTCTTCCCTCCCCCCAAACCAACCATGTCCTCTGTCAGTGCAGTCGTTCAACCTCACCCCTTCACCCCAAAAAAACAAGAGACCCATGTCAACAACCTTGAATACAAGAGCTCTTCCACCCGTCGTCGCAAAATACCCATCAGACGAATCGAGAACATCACCAGCCGCCAAGTCATATTTTCCAAGCGCAAAAACAGCTTGCTCAAGAAAGCTTGCGAATTGTCCGTCCTGTGCGACGCTGATGTAGCTGCCATTATCTTCTCGACCACTGGGAGGCTTTACGAGTACTCCAGCTCCAGGTGTGAGAACAAACCCGACGAAATTTGCATTCTATTGTTCCAGTTAAAAAATCCTTACTCGTTGAAATGAAAACTCCAAATATGAGTGGTTGAAAATCGAACATTCGCTTGCTAAACTGCTTAAACAAATGGCTACGGTGGAACCCTTTGTTTCCAGCTAGATTATGTTTCCATTCGCACGATGAGTGAGACTGCATAAAAATTACTTACGGATTTTAGGAGCCTAACTATAATCAACATCATGAATTCACATGTTCCGACGCTGATATCAGATTGCGAAGCAGCATGGATGATACCGTGAGTAACATCCTAGTATAAACAGTAGGGATAGAACAATTCCATTGCTGTTATAAGGAGTCATATTTTGTAGCACATGCCTTCACTATCTCATAAAATAGCAGATTCCCAAAAGAACTCTACATCCATCTTTCTTGAAATGGGATAACAGAGAGTCACACCCTAGTGGTGGTAGTTGCTACGGGGCTTTTCCACTCTCAAAAAATCTATCATTGATTAGTGCGTTTAGCGTTTAGGTTCCGAGAAAGAAAAAATTTATTGGCGATTTAGGATACACAAGATGAACATTGCACCTACAAATTAATCGGAATTGATTAGCTTACATGTTAGACTAAATAAAAAGCATGCAGGCACTTGTTATTGGTTTATCTTGAGATCCTTAAAAGAGCAAGTGAGGTCATAGATGTCATAAAGACCATTGTTACTTCTAGGTCTTGTGGAACTATGCTTGATGTTAGCTGCAATGCTTTTGTGGTCATAGCGACAATTGCCTTGGATATTTGAGACCAAGAGGGACTCAATAAAGATAGAACAAGGTTTATACACACACGACGTTTTTCCCAACTTTGTAAAGAAAGATAAGCTCAAATGGTTTTGCACTCATTTGTAGTTCCATTTGGATTGGCTTGTTTTGGGTGGTTCTCTTGGACTTGACATAAATGTAGTATTGATATGCCCAACTCTCTAGGTATAGCATGTTTGAGAAACATGATTCTCATTCATTAATACTTGCAAAGAAAGTACAATATTCATTTTAAGCGCTCCATAACATTATATGGTACACCCACTAAATATAATTTATTAATCCTTGTGCTTCTTGTTGTATCTCATATGTAGATGGATGAATGTGAGATATGTACATAGAAGGTTTGGCCAGGTTCTGCGCCAAAAATTGCCAGTTCCCGCATTTCTCCGGCTTCTTTTTTTCTTCAATTCCGATTGGTTGAATATTTTTGCATATATATCCTCTTTGTGGTTTCATTAAAGAAACAATGCAATTAGGAAAGTTCTAAATCCCTTGGAATACCCCCTATAATGTTTCATATTTGTAGTGGTGTAAGTTGTGTCAACTTGATAGCTAAAATTTAATTCAGCTTCATAGCTTGTGTTTGATTGCTTTTGTTAGCCTTTGGGCTAGGTTATCTAACATATAATTTGCTATGTCCAGTAGTGATTGTCCCTTTGACTCTAGTAAACTATGGAGTAAGCTTGTTTATATATGCTTATGAAAAGAAGAGAAAAGAGGATGAAAGAGAGGAAATAAGAGAGGGGAAAAGCAGAGAAAGAAGAGAAAGAAAAAGGAGAAAAGAGAAGGAAAAAAGAGAGGGGAAAAGAAGAAAAGAGAGGGAAAAAGAGAAAGAATATGCTTATGCTTATGCATGAGCATATGAGCATATGCTCATGCATAAGCATAGGCAAATGCATATGCTTATGAAAAGAGGAGAAAAGATGATGAAAGAGAGAAAATAAGAGAGGGGAAAAGAAGAGAAAGAAGAGGGAAAAAGAGAAGAAAAAAGAGAGGGGAAAAGCATATGAGCATATGCTCATGCATAAGCATAAGCATATGAGCATAAGCATAAGCATAGGCAAATGCATATGCTTATGAAAAGAAGAGAAAAGAGGATGAAAGAGAGGAAATAAGAGAGGGGAAAAGAAGAGAAGGAAGAGGGAGGAAGAGGGGAAAAGAGAATGAAAAAAGAGAGGGAAAAAGAAGAAAAGAGAGGAAGAAGAGGAAATAAGAGAGGGAGGAAAAGAGGGAGGAAAGAGGGAGGAAAAGAGGAAAAGAGGGAAAGAAGAGGGAATAAGAGAAGAGAGGGGAAGAAAGGGTTCCTACGCCCAGCACTACAGCTAGTACTTAAAGCACTCACTGCAGACCAATGCAAATAACGGACATTAAAAAAAAAAAAAAGAAGAAGCACTTTCTTACTTGGAAAAGTCCCCTCCTTGTTTCGTGGACTGGCCTTACAAAAGAGAGGAAACATCTCGGAAACATGCCATTTTTTAGATAACTGGTTAGAGGAAAGAGGAGTTTGGAGAAGCAACTTTCCAAAGGGATTGGATTGAGGGGCAAGCATAAGCCTACAAACAAGGAGAAAGCACGAAAGGAAGGAAAAGAGGAGGAATAGAAATACCAAAAAGAGGAGCAAATCTCGTTTTTTGTCGTTAATCTCTGAAAATCAAGCATGAAAATTAGCACATTGGCTTAGCAATGCAAGGAGAAACATGCTTCAACTCTCACAAAATGAAATCTCAGAAAAAATGAACCTACATTGCTTAAAGAGGCACACCTTCTTGAAAAAATTCCTTTCACACAAGTAGAGAGGGAGAAGGGTGGAGAGGGAGCACAAGTGTCAATGGGAGAGGGGCTTGGTAGGGGCAAGGAGTGTGGGGAATAGAGGAGGAAAGCGAGGTTGCCGAATAGAGGAGGAAAGCATGGGAGGAGAGATTTTTGCTTTTCTCGCAATAGAGTTATGAAAGATAGCATCGCACGGCATTTCGGGTTTTACTCTCCTAGCGTCGCTATATAGCGACACTTATATCCTAAAAGCGTTGCTATATAGCGACACTCATATTCTAAAAGTGTCACTATATAGCGATACTCATATCCTAAAAGTGTCACTATGTAGCGATACTTTATCCTAAAAGTCACTATATAGCAATCTGTCGCTATATAGCGACACTTATACCTTAAAAGTGTCAGTTCAAGGCACTTGATCTAAGAAGAGAGGGAAGGAGCTCATAGGTGGCTATTTTTTGGATCTTAATGGATTCCCTTGCATTTTGTGTTGTGACTTTGGAGGTGTGCAGATGGAAGGGACGAGTGAAAGCTTGTCAGATGATGCACCAATGCTTGGGAGTGCAGAGTGGCTTACAGAGAGGTTGTATTGTCATTGCACTCATTGCAAGCGAGAAGTACGACATCAATGCCGTAGTCATGCGCCACTTGAGAATGTATGGGAAGGAGCGCAAACCAGTATACCCACCGTTGGTGGTGCACATGGTGATGGATCATCGAAAAGTCAATGCTATTTGAGTTCGTGATTAATATTGCATGCGTACACGACACGAAATCTTGAGACAAGATCTTATATTTATACGAAACCTTGAGACATGATGAGGAGGGTGGTGTGCGTATACCTTCACACTACTAACATGGATATGAAGATAGAGATGTAGATATGGAGATTCCACTACCAATGTCGGATCCAATTGATCTAGATGGATTTACAGAAGAAGATGAAGATCACAATATGAGCCAAGAGGAAGATGTGTATAATGACATCATATGGGAGAAAGATGGAGATCACGATATTGAGGAAGAAGATGACGATCATCAAGAATCACCCGACTTTATTGAAGAAGATGATCAAGTCTATGGTGAACGTACGATGCTAAAGTACGATGATGATATAGGAGATCAACTCAGTATAGAGTTGGAGATAGACTTGTTTGGCATACTAGACTTAGCTCAGGATGAAGCCAAGTCTCAAACGTGGACATGAATATATGAGCTTCAAACTTGATGTACATGCTCTTGTACTTTTATTCTTTCAAAGGATCAAACATGTATGAAAAGAAATTTTTTTTGTCATTGGATAAAACTATCTTTAAAGGTTGGTATGGGGAAAAACACTCTCTGTATAACGTCGCTATATAATGACTTTATACAAGTCTAGCAAGTGTTGCTATATAGCGACACTTTTATAAAGCGCTGGTCGTCGGTATGCAAAGTGGGCTTAAAAAGTGTCGCTATATAGCGACACTTTTATAAATGTCGCTATTATAAAAGTGTCGCTATATAGCGACACTTTTTAAGCTCGCATTGCATACCGACGATTAGCACCAAAGCGGGCTCAAAAAGTGTCCCTATATAGCGACACATTTTAAGCCCGCTTTGCATGCCGACGATTAGTGTCCCGCACGTGCTAAACGTTGGTGCGTAACCGTCTAAAAAGGACCTATGCCTTATAGCGATACTTTTTAAGCCCACTTTGCATACCGACGATTAGCGCCCCGCGCGTGCTAAACGTCGCAAAAGTGCCTATGCCTTGTAGTGATACCTTAGCCTAACACTGAAATAGTAGACTTTTTAACATGATTTTCTATCTAAATTCAAGATGCAATACTAGACTCCTCTAATAAAACCTCAAGTGTGCCTAGCTTGTTGGCTAATTCCTTATTTTAATAGAACTTCAATGCTGATGCAAATGGAATTCAGCATCTCTTCATACATATGAGTATTTTGAATCTACTTTTGTATCCACAGTATAGGTCTATTTATTTTTCACCAAATCCCTATTAAAGACATCCATGAATAGCCCCACAAAAGTCATCACAAAATATCTATATTAGTAGAGATGAATTTTTTCTTGATACAACTCTATCAAAATGGAATGTAGCAAGCGAAAGGGATATCCATCAGTTTATCTATTAGTCATTCCTTCCCTCCCCTTTGTCTATCCATCCATCCTCCCTCAATCGATCAATCGATTGTTTAATCAATCCATACACACACACACACACGCACACACACACACACACAAGCATAATGCCAAGAATATATATTATATTATGAATACAATTTTGTGAAAAGTGAAAAAAATTAATATTTCCATCTCTACACCTATAGCATTAGTACATAGATTTGGAACTTCTTTTTTGTAATCTTACCATATTGGCTATGTGAAATTTGTTGTATTCCTACCATGTATTCTTGGTAAATACGAAATATTAAAAATTATGAAGGGCATGTTCCATTTGGCTCCTTACGAAAACAAGGTTTATGCATTTTTCTCCAAAATGAGATCTTTTGCATTAGCACATAGGGTTCACGTTTTTTTTGCATGTGTGAGTTTAGTAGCATAACATTGATATGTTTGTATGTTACAAGACTAGATGTTTCTTATATGTTAATTAATTAAGATGCATGCTTCCTTTTAAAATGTGTATTTCTTTTAGTATAGGTGTTTCAATGGACTAAACTTATCTTCAAACATTACATTCTCCTAACATTCCTTAAGCTGCAAATAAAGTCCTGACATATATTATCTTTAGTTATACAAATCATTATTTCCTTCTTGCTCCCATTCATTCCTATGAATTTATGATATAGAAGTTGATTTCCAAAATTTAGGTACCTTCATGGAAGCCTACGAATTTTTATTATTCATTTTTGAAAATTAAAATTGCTTTTATAACAATAAATATGCCGGATATTATTAAAAAGTGGGGGTTGGTCTCAAAAGACCCTTTACAAAAAGTGGCCAAAGAAAAAAGGGCAGGGCCCTAGGACTATGCTAAGACAGCCTCCTCATCTGCTCTTAGAGATTCCAATATCTGATAGGTATTGGTTAATCAGAGAATGGAAGATTTCCATAACTTTAGATGTATCCAGAGTAGCACACTTATCAGCTTTCACCACCATGACCTTTCTTCTTCCCGGTCACAGAAGACGAGCTGATTTCTCAATTGCCAGATGGCAAAGAAGACTACCCCTCTCAAAAAAGGCCATCAGGCTTGAAAGGTCTAAGGGAATCCAAAAGAATTTCCTAGCAATACTAGCTTCCAGTTTTTGTCAAAGCAAAAGTTGGTCGTTAAGCCAGTCGACCCAATTGCTCATTTGACCCTAGTCCAGACATATCTAGACACAATGCATCTCTAGAATAAGTGATAGATGTGCTCTATAGCATTCCCAAAAAGTACGCACAGTGGGTTCACTTGGAACCTCTTAGCTAATTTGCCTCTTACTGGAAACCATTGGTTTGAAATCTTCTACAGAATGAAGCTGTATTTCCCACAAGCCCTTTGCATCAAATCACTTTAAATCTACGATGCCACCAACTAAGTGCCCGCCTCAAGTTCCATTGTCTATTCAAATCCACATGCTCAGCCCGTTCATTCATCAACATCCTATATATTGCATTTGCAGATATCTTCCTATGTACCAGTGGAGAGGCCTTTTGGTTTTTCATCTTTCCTATGTACCAGTGGAGAGGCCTTCTGGTTTCAATATTGATGCAATTAGTTGGCCAGCCCTCATTCTACTTTAGTAAAATCTACCTCAGAAATGCAATCTCGTGAGTGCTTAAGGTAAAATGGCAGCAGCAAATCTCTCGAAGAAGCCACCAATCTCCTGTCTTTGAGTCCCAAATTCACTCCCAGTAAACTAAACTTTTTTGACGAATGTGACTATTCAATCTATAAGTCAGTGATAAAGACAAAGGGGGATGTTGCATCATTCCTTATACATGATTCCAAAACCACAACTCCTAATCATATATTCTTCACCTCTATATTCACTCTGTGATAGTTAGGTCCACAAGATTATTGAGATTTAGACAAGTGGCAGTGACAATATGTGGAGTTGTTGAACCCTCAACCACCTAGCCACTCTAAACAACATTATTCCTAGAAGTGGATCTAGGTGTGCTGACAAGTCCTATCACTAAGGCATCATATGACTTCAACTTTAGGCCCCAACTTTGTATGTGGGATTAAGCTAGCATACCCATTTCCACGTCATTCCAAGGTCAAGTTCAATGTAGCCCTCTCCCTATTTCACACTTGCACCATCTATGTACCTCATAGTTGTGCACATTTCAATAGCTTCCCTCAATCATGAGTGGAATTTTAACTTTTCCTTTGAATCCATCCTCCTTGGTCCATTTTTGTGTCTCATGGGTTCCAATATATCATTGTCTCATTTAGAATTAGAGCCGCTAGCTCTTTAGATATAGATAAGTGACCTTAACATTACGTCGATCTATGTACTAAGGTTGCCTCAACCCTCAGTCACCTACTCACTGTTGGGGATTGGGAGAGAAGATGGACATGAGGGAAAAGAGTGGGAACCAAAGGGAAAAATGTTCCATTAATGTGTGAGGGAGTCCTCTCTTTTATAGAATGGGAGAGAGGGTGGCCTAGATCATAGGCACCTCTCCTACATCAAAGGATAGAGACTCCTAAATCAAAGGCACCTCCCCATCTAGGGGCATTTGCTTTACATCATCACTTATGTCATGGTCTAGACACATCATAGCACTTAGTGTGCTACTCCCACACCCACACACACACACACACACATGATCATAGGACAGACACTTGATCACATGATTCCCAACATGCCCCCCTCAAGGGTTTGCCTCTTGGTATGTCAAGGATACATCCATGCACATAGTTTCACAAGCCATCTCATGATGGTCAAGGATAAATGTATGGCTAGGATCTCATGCTAGCAAAGGTGCCCAAGGGTAAAGGTTTTCGAAAATGGGATAGACCCCCCCCAAAATGGTTATATCCTTCACATGTATAAGGATTAATCTTAGGCCTTTGTGTGGAACTAGTTTCTTATGTCCATGGAGGCAAATACATATCACATGGCTTACATAGTGACCAGAGGTGATTACAAAAGAAAAAACACAAAACACATAACATTCTTTTTGGAGTACTACTCTAGGAAGAGAACCTCAAAGTTGACCAAGTGATGATAACTCAGGGGGGTCACTCATCATATGTAACCCTATCACGTGAGTTCAATAGAAGGATATTTTTTATTCCTAAAATTTACAGAAATAAATATACATAAGGGACTATTTAAAATAGCTTTGGAAAAAATTTACAGATTTGTATAGAAAAGGGGTACATTTTATTAATGAAAAAATTTACAGATAAGGGATTTTAAATATATGCCTTGAACGCACGTGATATAGAGGGTTTATACATAGTGACCCCCCTGAGGATGATAAAAGAAAGCTCAAAAGATAAAGTTTTTATTTTCTTCTACCACAATGTTTGTGTCTTCATTTGTTGATGGAGTTCTCTCTTTAGCCAGATTTGCCATGCTTTTCTTCTTCTCATTGCAAAACTTCTCTAAATGATTGATCTTAGCACAATAAGTGCAAGGATTGATCTTGTAGCAATCTTTTTCAAGATGATTGGTCTTTCCACAATGCTTGCATGCCTTGTATTTGCTCTTTGATGAATACTTCACTGCAAGTGGTTGTGTGTGCTCTCCATCCTTTCTTGAAGTGTTCTTTCTCTATTTCTCTTGTAGAGCACTAATGATTTCCTCTAGTATGGGTTGGGGAAGATTCTTCAAGGTAGTCACAAAATAATCATAGTCTTGAGGCATACCCGTCAAGAGCACAGCCATAGCATCATCTTTAGTAACTGGAGAGTTGATTGAGGCCAATTGTGTCATAAGACTTCTCAAAGTATTAACATGAGCTACAACAGTGTTTCCATGCATCGTAAGTTCAAAGAACTTAATTTTCAAATTCAACTTAGAAGTATGAGAACTAGCACCAAATAACATATCTAACTTATGTCAAGCTAGACGGGGATTCCAAATTAGAAATATGATGCACAAAATCATCTCCAAATCCTAAAGCAGTGCATGCATAAGCCTTCTCTAGCCTTTTAGCATCTACAAGTGTAGTTGAAGAAGATTCACTTGCCTTCCCTTTACCTTTGGTTATGGTGGATTCTCCTTCTTTAGATGATTGATTCCCTGGCTTGACTAAGTCCCACAAATTCTCCTTCATAAGCACAAATTTGATTTTCATTTGCTAAGCATGAAAACCTTGGCCATTAAACTTATCTATCTTAAAGGTGGCATTGAGAGGGTCTTATCTTTATAATTAGGCAGTGTCTACTGTCTTACAGATGGTCAATCTTTTTTAACAAAGAGGTCTCCCTCACCATACAAATGTAAGTTATTTGCTATGTACTCAGAAAATCATAAATTCTTGCCATAAAAATACCTAGTAGGCTTTTCCTAAAGTCTCTTGGAAGGAGTTTTCTTACCTTGATCTTTTCCCTTCGTGTTGACTTGGACTTCTTCACATAGCTCTCATTACAAGAACCACAAGAGCTAGTCACGGTTACAACTGATCAAATGTTCATCAGCAATCATTGTGCATGTGTATCATCTTCAAATCAAAGAAGATACTCACAAATGAAATAAAACACTATAAGAGAGTATTTGAACCAAATTATCAGCATCAACTGAGTGATAAGTGACTAACTCTAGAAATGTATTGTTACCAGCATCCTCAAAATAGATGATCACTTGCTTCACCCATCAAACATCTAAAAAACTATGAAAGTGCCTTGCAGAGCACTAACTCAACTTGGAGGGCAGAATTCACGCAACTAGAGAAGAGATTAAAAGGGATTTCCATGTAAAATTAAAGCTTGAATACCAAAGTACGTCTAGCATAGAGCTTAGGTGGAATTATGTGCTACTCTTTCTGGGAGAAGTGTGCCTTCTTTGACTGGTCTTTGTGTGAATCCTCCTTGCTTCATCAAGCATTGGTCCTCAAACTTGGACACAAGGTAGCTTGTAATGTCGCCCACTCGTGACTCAGAGGAATTAGAGTATAGTTGAATCTATGGACAGAATTACAAGAAAGGTCGATGGACTATTTTCTTGATAAGGGATGTATGGTGGGTCTGGGAGCATATCACAAATCCATTGCAAAAGTCATGAAGTACAAAACACGTGACAAGCTAAGTCTAAGGGTATCAGACTAGGCTTTCTAGACCCTACAAATGGTAAATATTTTGAGTGTCGTTTCATAAAGAATCAACATGCAAACAAATAGTAAATTACTCTAACAAAAAGCATGGGCAAATCGTTGATGACATCTAGCTTGATAGCTAAGTTTTGAGCGATATGATAATACATCCTTCACAGCTTGATAGTATATGGTTCACTCCAAATGAAATGAAATCCCCATTACCTAGATTTAATGAATACAATCCTCGCTTCATCAAGAAATGACAAGATGGTCCTCTAGTGCACACGAAAATCTAGAGATGGCTACTAATGATCTAGATAAGAATTTTAGAGTGCAATGAAATTGTCAACAAATAAAATTGGCAAAAGATGCCAAGACTAATCCACTATCATCGTTTGCTAAACTATAATGTAATGGGTGGCATGAAGGTATCCCATCAATATTGGCAAAAAGATGCACTAGAAGTGAGCCTCCATGGTGCTCCAATTTGTGGCAAAGGTAGCATTGTATATAGGTTCATGCCATTATGGACAATATTAACAAGGCAAGATATGATGCTTACTACCACAACTTGATTGTCTATAATTCAGAAATTCACTCAAAATAGTTAGTTAGGCCTTTTAATCATGGAACCATAAGACATGGCCAAATATTTGTCAAGGACAATAGAAAAGTCTTAGATAAATACAATATTGTAATTAATTAACTATAAAAAATTAGGATTCTTAGATATCTTACTCATCTTGTAATTAAAAAAACATGTATATTGACCTAGGAAATGGATGTATAGAGGATCTTATTTGGGTCCCTCCCTAGTTTCTAGCTTGCAAATAGATCCCAATTTGTGAAATTTCTACAAGTCCATATGGTTGGTTGATACAACTTTTTGAACTTCATCTAGCTATAGTCAAGCTTTACTCCCATACCTAAAGGATTGAATTCATAATAAAGAGGAGACCCTTTCGGTTTTTAATCAAAATTAAAACAAAGGTTAAGAGGATTCTTTCATAGTAGTAATTAATAATGTTACATTAATAATATAACAAGGCATAATAGACTACTTGGTGATCTTCAAATAAGTGTACTTTATTTAGAGACATTTTTAATAAAGAATTTAATAATCGTATAATGAATATTATTAATAAATAAGGTAACTAAGGAAAACTTAAGGAGGTATATCATAGTATTTCAAGATGTGTCATTCTAGTGAACCATTGATAAATATCTTGTCCCACTAGCAATCATATTTACATAGATTATTTATTGATTGACCACATTAGTAGTAGTTCATCAACGATAGGGGGTCTACAAGACATTTTATTTTTAAAATGATTTTGGTGTTCTCCAAAGTCACTTTTCCCAAAAGCGCATCACTTTTAAGAGCCGTTTGCTAACAATAAAATAGCTCTTTTAAATAGTTTTTATTTTTATATATAGCTTTTTTTAATTTAAAAAATATTAAAAGTTACCCATCCACTCACCCACCGATTTGGATCTATTATGGAGCACTTGCTCTTGGCTTACACTTCACACAATTGGGCTTGAGCAGAGTCTACCACCCTAGCAGGCAAGTGCTGAACTCCTGGGCAACCACGGCTTCTGTAATACTTTCCCTTTTTAAGAAGTGTTCAAGACATTTAATTTGTCTAGAAACCTACAAATCTTAAGTGAATGAAAAAAAATAAAATTTCATAAGATATGCATGTTTTTTTATGCTTTACCTCAACTTCAAATGTTTGAAAGTCTTTTTTTTGCAAAATTTCAACATTTGAGGCCCCAAAATAGTCATCCACATCTTACATCCAAAGCTATAAAAATTTCTCAAAATAGTTTTTGTATTCCTTTTCCTTATTATAACTAGACCATTTTTTAAAAAAGTAAAACAAATAATTTTCTCCCTGTAGAGATTTAGTCTAGGCTCCATCATGAATTCCCCAAAAAATTCAAGTCCTTGCATATGTCTTTAGCCTACGACAAGGATGAAAAGCAAATTTTGAATTCCGAAATATAAAAGATATCAAAGAGAATATGGAATGTGTGAGATGTGACATGTCACCTTACATGCAATTCAGAAATACATTAGTAATAACTGGTTGTGGAGCTAGTGCCAAAATTAAATTTAGACTTCTGTAACAAAAACTACTAAGTAATGTGCATAACTCTTTTAATTAAATATAAAACCTGGAAAACTATCTAAAGATTTGTGTTAACATACACAAAGAAATAGAAACAGACTACACTACTTGCAATGTCACTAACTTGGCCGTTGAGATAACCCCACCATGTGCCAAGAATTACGAGAGCTTAAGAATGTGATGGCAATAGAAACACTAATTTGATTGTGAGGGAAATCCTTTTGATTGGCTATCTTAAAGTGGAAATTTTCAATGTAGAGAGAGCATACACCTTTCGAAGTTTGAACATCATCTACTAATGCTTGTAAAGAGACATTATGTAGTCAAATTCATGTAAATTAGTGGAAGGAAAAAGTGATTTTTTTTTCACAAGTCATTGTATTGAGGGGATCACATCCCTAATTTCATTTGTTCTCTCACAACTAGCATATATGCAATTCGATTTGGGATCAAGGTTGTCAATGGGATTTTTTCTTGGTTTTTCTTAGACAGTCCAATGCATGATGAGGCTATGTATATGGTAGAATTGGGTATGAGTAGACACAAGAAAAATTGATGGCAAACGCAAATAAAAAAGTGAGCGTACATATAATTTATCTAAGTATCCGGGATTTTTCTTGAAATATAAAGAATTTAAATTATCGGAAAAGTTGTAACAATCCAGATTGAGAGGCTCTAGAGGAACCAGTGACAAAAAGCACGAGAATTTGCAAGAGCCGAATCAATCAAAACCCTTGATACAGATTAAAAAAGAAGACATTGGAAGCGCCAAATAAGATGTTGCAAGCTGAGACAAACACGATGTTGAAACGAATCTCCAGTTCTTCAAAATTTCAACCATCAGCTTGATAATCAAGCTCTTATTATGTCTTACAACTGAATTAAGCACGTCACTTTAAGGCATTCAGATTCACGATCATGTCTAGTAACTTCAAAAGAATATGGATGTCTTCAAAATGCAATAATTCAAGGACTGGGAATCATGCATGTTCGCTGCAGCTCATGAGTCACCTCAAATTCTTAGAACGTTGAAATTGCAGAAACCTTTGTAGTCAATATGGTTGTGTGTTGTTTTAAGCATCGTCGAGCTTGATGTATTATGTTCTAATTCTTCAAAATCTCTAACCGGCTTGTTTGCGCATTTCAAAGCATAACGTTTCAAGATCAGTACATGGTTGGTATGGTTGGCTGCACAAATAGGAGCATAAATATTGCGTGCTATTTATCCAATTTATCATTTCTATATCTTCTGAGCATCCTAGCACAATGGATAACTAAACAACAATTTACAGTTGTTCAAAGATCTAGGACCCATTAGATAGATTGGTATTTTCCATTTCCAATTTCTTCAAGATCTCAAAGTAAATTAAGGACAACACTCCTCTGTTCATGGCCTGCTGGTTATGCAGGGGTGGAGACAACAATCTGCCAGATTGAAGGAGCAATTGGCTTTTCTGGAAAACGAAAACAGGTGTGATTATGCAGCGTGGTTGGTGTAAGCTCTTAAGAATAAAAACTAGATTTTTTGATCTTTTGGTAACTCTGTACAGTGCAGACACAGCATGGGCCAAAATCTTGCAGGATTGTCATTGAAAGACTTGCGAAATCTAGAAAGGCAATTAGAAATTGGGGCAAACCAAGTGGAGGCCAGAAGGTTTGTGATCAATCGTCTTTGCTTGCATCAAACGTAACGTAGTCTTCCAGAATCAGGACAATCCTAGACTCGTCATCATCCAAGTTTCACTTGTCTGGGCAGACTCAACTGCTGAAGGAAGAATTACAGAATCATTGTAAAAAGGTGCGTGATTTGTTTGTTTTCTGGCTGTTTGAATCATAGGGAAGTCGTTGTCTGACTGCTTTATCATGGGCTTTCTTTAGGAACATCTGCTTTTCCAGGAGAATGAGATGCTCAGAAGGAAGGTAAGGCAACACCATGTTACTGCATGAGCTTTCAAATTTCAGATGAGGCCTTGCCTGTTCTTCTGATCGTCGACGTCCTTGAGCTTGAAGATTTTCCAGATGGCCAGCATGGAAGGAAAAACGACATTGGCAATCAACTTTCAAGATTGTCAGGATTCTTCGAGTGTTGAAGGTGCTTCTAAAGCTCAATCAAGCATAACCGCCACCGAAACAACCCTGCAACTTGGGACTAACTTATCAGGTTTCGTGTGTCTCTCTGTTTTCTATCTGTCTCTCTTCCACCCACAAATTTCTTCGGTGTTGATGTGTTGAAATGCTTGGTGCACAGGTTAAATCATCGATTTTCTGAGCTTTATGTGGATGCAATTACTGTAAAGAGTGATTCTTGTAAGTATGGAAGAAAAGATTAGAATGGTCAAGTGTCATCCCCCAGTCTGGCCTGGTGGTACATGGAAGACATTGTGTAGTGCCCTTTACTTTGCTGATACTTCCTCCTATGAGCTAATTCCATGTGTTGCCATTGAAATGATTAGTGGGAGACAACATTCCATTTGGGCATTGATGGGATATCATGATAGCTCATCCCTGTAGTTTATGGTTTTCCAACCTTCTGACTATCATGAGATTGAAAATGCACTATTTGTTATGATTTTAGAGGACCCATGTTTCTATGTTAATCTAAATATGTATTCTTGCCACACTAGCAGAATTGTACAGTTCCTCTTTTGAAGTTTTCGACCATGTTGAGGTTGGTTGATATTGGGATAAATTTTATCTACCTTACGGGTAATGTTAGCTATCTTTTCTAAGCATTTTTCTCTCCAAGATGTTATTTGGGAGAGACTAAAATGAAATACTAAAGTCTTCCCAAGTAGTTGTAGCTTGAATAAGGAGAATGAGGGCACTTTTTATTAGCTTTCTTCTTTGGTGCTAGCGTTGACATGGTCGAGTCTAGCCTTCACCTTTGAAGTATTGATAGCAACTGAGTATCAGGTAAACATAGGTGCTTAAGTATGTGTCGGTGCATGGATTTGATCTGCGTTTCTCGCTTTTCGATGATGCTTCGCTTCCTAGGGCTCTTGAGAGAGTACCCATCGGATGTAAAGTGGCTAGCCCTTGACATGCATTATGACGTTTATGGTATTCAACCTTGTGATTGTCATGAGATTCAAATTGCACTATTCATTATGTTTTTATAGGATGTTCTTGGATTCCATCCAAATATAAATATAAATATTCCCATTTAGGATTATGGGTGTCTTCAATTGTCGTATGATAAGATTATTTTTGAAATAAGATAATGTTATCAATTCCAATTCTTCTTATTCTTGGTATTTTGTGTTGTTAATTTTCTCCATTCATCATATCAATATTGTGTGCCACTACGAGGGAAAATAATTACCTCTTGTTGAACTATAGAGTGTGCAAACAATCCTCTTCCTACCACTTGCAATGTTGACTTATCTTTAGAGTATAGGTTTTGTTGAATTTGAATCTCTCTTCCTCTTCCTACCACTTGCAATGTTGACTTATCTTTAGAGAATAGGTTTTGTTGAATTTGAATCTCTCTTCGATGGGTATTTAAGAGTTGCATTAGGGGAGATGTGGGGTAACAAAAGTGGCCCCTAAGGGAAAGATAAAAGAAAAGTTTGCATGCTAGTTTGATTCTTTAAGAAAATACATCTAATACCATATAAGATTCAAATTTGAATTTTGGAGGGAAAATTAGAGCTCTAGTACTTGTCCAATGTATATTATAACATGTATATCACTAGAAAGCTCTTGATGAGACAATTTTGAAATTATGAAGTCCAATAAATTTGGGTGATTCTAGCTATAGGTTGCCCATGGTTGTCAAATTGTTACTCCAAAATTCCCATGAACTTGTAGAGTCTCCTTAGGTGGCTCTTCTTAGACCCCAAATCTCCCCTAATGTAATGTATTTGGTATTGCTTTACTTATGTTTATCAGATTGCATCCTCCTAACTATACTTTAATAAACAACACATTGACTAATATTAAAAGATATATCAAAATATCACTCCCAATTTTGTTTTAGAACGCAAATGCTCACACACAACATTCTAAGTTAGGTTTGTAGCATCAAATTTATGACATTAAGTTTCTAAGGAGGCGTGCCATATATTTTTGTCCCAATAACTATTACCACATAAGATCAAATTTATATGACATCAAGCTTCTAAGGAAGCATGCCATGTATTTTTGTTTTATATAAAGTATGGATCACATACTCGTTCCAAAAAAAAAAAGATACTAAAAGTAACATAGATTTTCTCATTAATGTCATCATATATTTGAAATACATAGGTCAAATCTATTGCTTCGTCAATCCATATAAAAAGTTTGTAAATAGGCTTTTGTACTCTCTTGGTGATACAAGATTATCATAACCAAGTTGTTGAGCTCTTACCATTGCTTCCATTTGAATGATTAAACTTTTAACCGTTCTTTTTAAATATATCCATTTGTGCTTTAGTGGGTTTCATTGTGGGTTGCCTCTTTACTCCATACAGGCTTAGTTATTTTACCTTTTGAAGGTTTTGTCTTCTTATCTACTTCCATAGAGAAGTACCTAGAGTTCTGATTAGGCATCATTATCCTCATTGTCTTGAAATGTCTTATGACATCTTTAAAATTTTTCTATAGATTGTATCCATCTACCACAAGTGGTTTTTGCATTGGTTGTGCTTGGACCACCACACATGCTCAAGTATGTGTGGGTGTGTGGATTTGTATGTATGAGAGCATATTTTTATACTATGGTCTACACCCACTGTTGGGCGCTGATGATGTCAGTGGGGATGTCATAGTAGCTAGTCCCTGCTATGCATGATGGAGTTTATGGTTTTCAACCTTGTGAGTGACTATCATGAGATTGAAACTGCACTATGTTGTGTTTTTAGAGGATGAGTTTGGGAATGTTCCTGGATTCATCTAGGTATATGCTTCTGCCGTATTAGCAGACATGCAAATTTCACCTTGTGAAGTTTTCGTCCAAGTTGCGCCCTGTTGGTATTGTGATAATTCTATCTTAAATGGTGCGTTGCCCTATCAGCTAGATTTAGATTTAGATGTTCATTGGGGAGAGACTAAAATGAAAATGTTTAGACTTCACAAGCAGTTGTAGCTTGAATGAAGAGATTTTGGACTACCTTTTGATTAGCCTTCTCCTTTAGTGCTAGCCTTCATCATGGCTGAGTCTGCCTTTCACCTCCGGAGTGCCGACAGAAACTCAGTACGAAGACTTTGTATAAATGGATGCTCAAGTATGTGTGGGTGTGTGGATTTGTATGTGTGAGAGCATATTTCTATACTATGGTCTACACCCACTGTTGGGCGCTGATGACATCAGTGGGGATGTCATAGTAGCTAGTCCCTGCTATGCATGATGGAGTTTATGGTTTTCAACCTTGTGAGTGACTATCATGAGATTGAAACTGCACTATGTTGTGTTTTTAGAGGATGAGTTTGGGAATGTTCCTGGATTCATCTAGGTATATGCTTCTGCCGTATTAGCGAACATGCAAATTTCACCTTGTGAAGTTTTCGTCCAAGTTGGGGCCTGCTGGTATTATGATAATTCTTTCTATCTTAAATGGTGCATTGCCCTATCAGCTAGATTTAGATTTAGATGCTCGTTGGGGAGAGACTAAAATGAAAATGTTTAGACTTCACAAGTAGTTGTAGCTTGAATGAAGAGATTTTGGACTATCTTTTGATTAGCCTTCTCCTTTAGTGCTAGCCTTCATCATGGCTGAGTCTGCCCTTCACTCCGGAGTGCTGACAGAAACTCAGTACAAAGACTTTGTATAAATGGATGCTCAAGTATGTGTGGGTGTGTGGATTTGTATGTGTGAGAGCATATTTTTATACTATGGTCTACACCCACTGTTGGGCGACAAACCAACAATGGTTGTCATCAAGATCCCATACTATCAGGCTCCAATGTATGCTACATCACCAATAAAGAAAAAAAGATTTATTGACGCAATATTACAAATAAAAGAGTAAAAAAAAGGTTGAGATGATACTTCTCATAATATGGCATAAAGATGACTAGCATGCCATCCAAGTCTAAAGGTTGTAACATTGTACAAACATCATCTATTGTCTAGGAAAGTGAGATATAATCATACTAGAGTAATGAATAAACAAATGTTAGTAGCAGATTGAATCAAAAGATTGAAGTATCAAGCCAAGAGAAGCTCATATCAAACCTGAGGATGGCCATCATGACTTTGTCATTAGCCTCTTTCAAAGGGTCTGAGAGGATTGTAACTTCCTCACTAGTGTTCTAGAGCGATGATTCTGTGGACTTTGTCATTTGTGTTATCGTTGAATCAACGTTGGACCATTGGAAGCAGCATCAAAACATGAGGTCGCTATTGCTAGTTATAACCCTGACATCAAAAGAGCTACCCATTTTGTCCAATACAGTGGTTACATTAGGATAGCTTATGGGTGTAGCAGCCAATGTTGTCAAAATCTGAGGTCGCTGCTAATGCTAACCCTGACATCAAAAGAGCTACCCATTTTGTCCAATACAGAAGTTACATTAGGACAAATTATGGGTGTATTAGCCAATGTTTTCCTTGGACACTCCACCATGCTATCAATAAATGCCTTAATTGTAGATGACATAAATGCGTGTAGATGCAAGTCTGTATATGTTGACAATGAGGTTTCACCTATCGCTTAAATTAAAATTTTGAGCAAGGAGCAATAAGGAGTTATATCCGACTCTCCACCCACAACTATGGCCCTCAGGGGGGTCACTATGTATAAAACCTCTATACCACGTGCGTTCAAGGCATATTTCTAAAATCCCTTATCTATAAATTTTTCATTAATAAAATGTACCCCTTTTCTATACAAATCTGTAAATTTTTTCCAAAACTATTTTAAATAGTCCCTTATGTATATTTATTTTTGTAAATTTTAGAAATAAAAAATATCCTTCTGTTGAACTCACGTGATAGGGTTACATATGATGAGTGACCCCCCCGAGCTATGGCCATATTTCTGCTTCATTGCCAAGCATGTTACATACTCTATTTGATCTTCTAAGTCACCTTCCAATTGCATAACTAGATCTATAGTACCTACCAAATTCTGAGCTGATCTACACATCATAATAGATAACATAAATGAATGTGCACATTGCATATGATGCATCTCATGGAAGTAATTGTGACACAGGTAGGTTATACTTACTTTGACACACTGCCATGGACAGATGCTATTGAATTGATAAAGAAACAGTGCTTGGCTAAGATGTCCACATTCACCAAGCTCCAATGCGAGCTCCATTATCAATTAAGAATAATTATTATTTGACATAATCCTCCACAATGTAAGAGATAAGCTAAGTAAGGATTGATACTTACTCCTCGTAATATGCAGTAAAGATAACTCGCGCCTCAATCAAAAAATCCACAAGTTGCAATCACATGTAAAAATCGTCTATGGTCTTTTGCTTGTTGCTAGGTACATTGAAAACAAGAGGATCGACCATATATGCACATCTCTATATATATTGGGGAAGCTGTTCTAAAACCATACTATAATAAAAAGAAAAGAATATTAGTTCATTTGATCCAATGGAAATACAAAAGCATCAAGTTAAGAAAAAATTTTGTGTCAAAACCTGAGGATGGCTATTATGACTTTGTCATTAACCTCTTTCTTGGAGTTTAAGAGGATTGAAATGTCCTCTTCATCAAATAGAAAAGTAAGAGGTTTTTGTCGAACTTGAAACCTAACTTGAAATGACTTCCCCATCTACTGCAAGGTATGATTATTTTCTAGACTCATCTAATGGATAGCGAGAGCAACTCTATTTTCTTGAGATGAGCTTCCTATATTCTCTACTCCAACTATGTCCTCTTGCTTTTCCTCCCCCTATAAAAAGATATAATAACTATGAGATTCAAAATTTTAAATTAATTATAATAAAAAATTTTAGTCTTTTTCAATAAATGAAGAAAATTAAGGATAAGTTTTCATACCTTTAGATATCTTCGTGGTCTTTTTATGTAACCTTATGAGGCAAGGTCAGTGTCATATCCATCTCCTTCAGCTTTCTCACTAAAGTTGGTGTCCTCACTATCATATCCAAAGCTTTCAGCATTTTCATCCTCTTTATTGCTCTCATCATACATGGCCATCTCTATGGCAGCATCCTCTTCATGTGAGATTGGACCTTTTTTATCATACTTCATTGTGAGAGCAACCATGGTATCAAGGTATTCCAAGAAAGCAGGGCTCTCAATAATATTTACAGGGTGTCATTTTTTTATAAGAGCTTCAAACAAATGTCCCATTCGACACAATGTGACTTCCCATCTGGGCGGCAACAAAAATTCCATCATCCTAATTAAAAGATTAGCACTTTTTGTTGGCCTTTGATGGAGAAGACCTTGAGCTTCATGCTCTTCCAACATCAGTTGCAATCTCTGTGCATTCCCTCTTATGTTATTCTATAAGGAGTAATCATTTGTAAGCGCTCTTCATGCACAAGAAAAAGGTTTCAAGACTCTATATCTTAAGATCGCATTCTCTCTTGTCCCTCTTTCTTGAGTATATACCATTGTAAATCTTAAGCTCATTGCCATATTGTTTTTCTAGGGTAGTAAACATTTTTTCCTTGGCTTCTTTATCACCAAATATGATGATGTTACATAGTCCCACTCTACCAATGGTGGTATGTATTTTATTTCAAGGAGTTGACGAATATCGTCAGGTGATATTTAATAGACAAAGAAAAGCTGAGTCCTCTCCCAAGCGGTGTCGTCAGATAAGAAGTCATTCAATGAAACTCCCTTGCACCCTACACTCTTTCCACACTCTAAAATTATCTCGTGTATGAAAAAAAAGCCCCTGTTCAAAGTTTTTGCTTTTCCGAGAGTGTGCTCATTGATAATTTTTTGTGCATATGCATGCACATTTTCCAGAATGTCATTTGCCATAGGAGTAACTTTAGACCCATCCTCTTCTACCTTTACCCATTTGTGTGCCCAAGCCTTCTGTTTAGCTGACAGTAAATCTAATGCCATCTGCTTCACAATACTATGATTAGCTTTACATTGACTAATTGGAATATTTTTTTCTACCAACTAATATTCAATCGCACTCTTTACTACATCAGGCTTGATGTGCTGGATGATGCAATCTTCCATGCAATGATCTTTATCCCTTTGCAAAAAAACCATTGTTTTGACTTTCATTTCTCTGCAACAATACTTGCGTATTTGTCTGGCAAGTTTCTTACAGGCCTCCACATCTGAGCCGTCGTCTCTTTTATCTCATTCTTCTTTGCCTTATCTTTAATAAATGATGGAGCCTCATATGTGACATATCCCTTCTCACCAGTAAGACATAATTTTGTTATCTTATTGAAAACTTCATCACTGCAAAAAAGTATGCTTGTGTAGTCTTGATAGATGTCACTTCCCCGTATTAAATCTTGTCATCACCTCTTTCCTTTCTTGCTTTCCCCTTGGTACAATTGCACTAAGCATGTGTAAAAGTCAATAAGATTCTCCATTTCCACTTTAGTAGCAATTCTTTTGAGAGTGGTCACAGGAGAATAAAAAGCTCTCCATATGGTCCTAGATTTGAGCAACATCTCTAAAGTGGAAGAGATCTTTCATAGTGCATGAATGTCATGATTAATTCTTTCCAACTCAATCAAATATTTTTCCTCGTTCTTGAAGATACAAATGCTAGTGGAATTGAGGCACATTCACAAAGGTGTCATAAGTAATTTCTCCTTTGTTGTATGCCCCTCTAGAATGCTCATTACAAGCATAGGCATAGTGCTGCCTCAAATGTGCAGTGAGCTAAGAAATTTCTCTTAGCATCCTTTATATGTCATTCTGGATCATCCACTGAATGTTGTCCTTCCTGAAGTGAGGGAACTTGTTTTTCAAGGAACTTAGTGAATTCCATCTCAAAATCTTGAGGCTGGGATGGATTGACTAGAATCTCCTTTGGCTGGCCAATATGCCCTTGGATGGATTACCAAATTTGAAACAATTGGTTTTTTCCCATTAATCAAAGCCTAAAAAATCTTTTCAACATAGTCTATATCTAAGGTCCTTCTATTGGTGAAGATGCTTGCTTTCACCACTGATGAAGCATGTACAACATAAGTCTTCTAGCCTTGCTTTTAAATCTGAGTCCATTTCAAGACCCTCCGCATCCTCTTTGTGTTCTTCCTCTTCTCTTTGCCCTTTCTTTGTAGATGAATGACCTCTTTTTCAAGTACTTGTAGCTATCATAGGACTTGGAACTGTAACTCATGAAGTACTCACCTTTTGCATTTGACGTCGAGCTTTATTTTTTAGGGGCTCTATCTAAACTTCTTAGATCACCCTACTTCTTCTTCTATTGCATCCACTTCAAGTATACTCAAGGGCTCTACTTGTTCTACTATCCCATCAACTTTATGCGTTACACCATCTAAGTGAGTATTACCATAAACGAGAGATGCATGTGCATCTCCCATCTCATCTGATGCATGTCGTGTCTTAGCGAATTTAATTCATGTCTCAGATGTAGATCCCTTGTAAGCATCCACATGTACAAGACCCTCATTCAATGCTACATGTTCTGTCTCATCCACTCTAGTTCCTCTCTCATTTGAATGACCCTGAACTAGGTCTACATGGTGTGTCTTATCCCTTCCTTTCTCATGTGTGGATTCTTGCACCTTAGGTGTATCGCAAATCCTTGTACTTTAGGTCCCTCGAATGAAGTTGAACCTTGTTCTATGGCACCCTAAAAGTATTCAAGGATTATCTTTGACATCATTTTTCTTACTTCCTCAATGAGAAATTTCTCCCACACATGTTGGAGGATCATCAATTAGGTGCTTTTGGAGGCAGCATCACAAAGTGCATTGCGTCTTTCTTTGAAAGAAGAAACAATCTATTGCTCATTCTTGAATTTGTGTAAATCATCATTGTATTGCTGTCTTTTTCAATTTTTATTCCTAGTAAGGTGCCCCCTTGAATCAAATTGCTCTTTGAGAAAGATACATCCAATGCCTACTCATCTTTCTCCACTCTCTCTTTATCATCACTAGAATGAGATTGCCTTTGCTCAATACCAAGAACCATGCTTTCTTTGTGGTGTCAACAATGGTCCAGTTTGTGAAGTTCTTTGGGTCAAGATCCATCCTATATTAAAAGCATAACAAAATTTTTAGGTACAAATAATATAACACTTTTGCATGAAAACTACAATTACCTTGATAAATCAAAGTACAATGAGTCCCCTTGATACACCTCAAGTTTTCATTCTTCCCAATGGTATAAGTGTCAATTTCATGCTTTGGGAATAGACTAAAAGGCTTTAAAGTCTTAGATACATGCATAAATGTGGAAAAAAATTTAAGGATTTACAATGAACTCATGGATAGTGTAAAATGAAATAAAGTACAATCGGATACAAATCTGAAGTCTTTCTGATACAAGTGCAATATGCTTTGTCCACTCCCACAACTAGTACAAATATAATCTATTTTGTCGACTCCCACAACTAATACAACTGTAATCTGTAATATCCACTCATACAACTTCCAATCATCTTGAAAGTTGTAAAAACCTTGATTGTTGCTTAAATGGTAGGGTTGTTTGGAGTGTGAAACCACATGTGAGCAAATGGGCTAGGAACTAGTGGGGAAATTTTGAGCAAGGCTTTGATTGGTTTTTTTGGAGTTCTCTCCTCTAACGATAAACTAATATATGCTAATCTAGGCTACACCAAGTGCCGAAGCCAATAAAAGCAAGAAATAATTTCTTTTCCATTATTTTTTTTAATATGCTTAGGTTGCGAGTTTAAAAAAGACAATTACAATTGAGATAAAAAATTTTAAAAATGAGACAATATTTTTATTTACAAAAACTAATTTGCTTACAGCTCATAAGGATTTAACATTCACATTAATAAGAAGTTGAAATTTCAATAAATTTAAATTTGACTTTATGATAAATAATAAAAACTAAAAATTGAAATTAACGGCATGGTACATTACCCATGAATAATAGCTCGATGACAGCTATCTTTATGTAGTCTAGTTAGTGTCTCAGTTAGTATGCCACCTTAGTTAGCTGAGTTTGGTTTGAGACCCACATATAGGGTTGACCTATTCCTTTTGTACCTAGAGAGTTTTTTTGGCTTTCACAACTAAGAAGAGGAAAATTGTTTTCAGCCTCCACCTTTGTGTATATTCCCCCATTGTGTATGTGAGAAAGCTGCAAGTGAGACTCCTTCCTTCTCTCCCACTCTCTTCACATCTAGTATGAGCTGCAAATCTCCCGCATTTCTGTCTGAAAGGTGGAGGCAATGTTCCACAATCCGAACCACATGATTGTACACACATAGACTCCCTGTGATGAATTTTCTCTTGGGTTGGTCTTCAGGAGCCATCCTGATTTTATTGTATCCACTACAACCATCCAACAATGAGTATACCTCATGACCCGCCACTTCATCCAGCATGGAATCCATGTACGGTAGAGGAAAGGGATCTGGTACTGTGGCCACATTCAACTTGCAATAATCTACACAAATCTGCAATTTCTTATTCTTCTTTGGCACGATGATAATGGGTGAAATCCATTCCGGATTCTTGATTGGTGCTATGAATCCCACCTACAGCAAGCGCTCTAGCTCCTCTCGCACTTGCTTGGCCACATGCAGATTCATGCGATAGCATTGTATCTTTGTCAGAGTTGCATCTTAACCTGATGCTGGTCAAATTTTTTATCTAATCCTTTCATGTCGGCATAGTCCCATGCAAACACATATTAAGAGAAATCCCTTAGTATAGCTATTAGTTTGCTTTAGAATTCGGCCATTAGCAACATGCTGATTTGGATTGGATTAGATGCACCATCATCCCCCAAAAAGGCCGTATCCAAAGCATCTTCTTGCACCGTGTGATTTGGCTCATGTGCTCCTCGAACTCTCTCTCTTGCTACAGCAGATCCAGAAAATCCATATCCACTGCCGCTTGTTATTGCTCGGTCACCTCCTCTTGGACCATGTTGATGGAGCCCACAAAAAGATTCTGATGTAGGTATCTCTCCGTAATGCCTTCCACATCGATGGTGAATATCAGGACCAACTCTAGATTTTCTTTGAGGAAGGCTCTTTCCTCCTCATCCTCCAATCCATCTGACATGTTCACCATCTCAACCAAGACTGGTCACATTGCATCCACTAAGGGTGCTACCACTCCCATTGTGACCCGCACTTTCTTCTTGCCTCTCTACACAAAGATGACGTTATGCTCCCACTTCTACTTGGGAGAAGGCCATTGGCAGAATGAATTTTTGGATGGTCAGGAATGGGATCGGCAATGAGCAGAGCGGCAAAAGTTGATGGGGAAAATGCTGAGTACCTCCATGGTGCACATTGTTGAGGATGACCTGTTGGTATGCCCAAAGATTGGTACAATCACCCGTGTGGGTACACAGCTATAGGTTTTGAATCCTTTGGAATAGGAGCTTCCATCTCATTTGAAGAACTCTTACCTCTACGACCTTTCACTTTTGATGGTGTCCATTGGCTTTGCTGTGGAAATTGTTCTACTACAAGAAGAGGCTTTTTTAAAGACACTGTCTCCCTTTTTGGCATGACCTCACTTTTCTATAGAGATTGTTCATGTGCAAGAAGCTCTCTTCTTGATGAAGCATTTGGTGAGTTGAGCAATCTTGTCTCTACAAATGCTGGAGTCATGGGTGGTGCTTACAAATGAGGAGTCGTCAAGGAACCTGAAAACCCCAACCTTCCTCTTACATCACCTCCCCACCTCAGAAGGTGATGTATTTTTGGATGTTTGGAACTTATTCTTGGAGTGGAGAAGCTAGGATTGTGATGCCATTGCCTAGAAAACAAATACTAAGACTAAGAAAACATAAAGTAATGGAGGAAAGAGAAATTATTATTGAAGTTCTTGTAGAAAAGTCACATTAGCATGACCCATCATGAAACATGTTAGAAATTGGATTCTAGAATCCAAACTAAACAAAAGAATCATTAAAGAAGAACTAATGAATTGGAAAGTAGCATGGAAGATGAAACCTAGAGTGTTGATTAAAGAACAACGAGTCACAAATCTAAGAGGTAGGATTCTAGAATCCCTGTATGAAAGGTACATAAATATGAAAGTGCATTCTTCTCTGTATTTACCAAAAAACATCTCAAAAGTAGAAATTGAAGAGAACATTGCGAAATCTCTTTAAATTCACATAACGTTTTTGAAATTGGGAGATAATAACTACAATATTTTGACCAAAAGAGCACTTTACTCATTTTAAATATATAGAAATTGCTGCTACCACTGAATAAAGTACATTTTAAAATAAAAAACAAAAAATTTTCAACTTTTATAGAATTTGTAAACTAAACATGATTCTTGTTCAGAATTCTCACCTCTTTGTAAAGAGCCATGGTGGATAGAACTTGAGCACATGGAAGTGCTAAAATTATGTTTGATGAATGGGGTTTTTGTGTGTTGAATGTAGAGTCATTTCAACTCAAGGATGGAATTTGATCCACTAAGACTCATGTAAACATTGGAGAGGTGAAAGGAATAGAAGATCCCATGATCATAACCACTTTCTGTTCTTCTTCTCTTTTTAACATGATTTGCAAGATTTCACAATACTTGCCAAACTTTTCCCCTAGGTGTAGAGAACTCAGATTCTAGAATTTGATTTCATGAAAAAAAAGGGGCATAGACGAGGGCAACAAGCGACAGTTTGAAGCTTTTGCATGATGTAAATGTTGTTTGTGCCAGTGTTAACATAACCATGCTGATTTTTGGGATTCCAGTTTTCCAAGTGTACAGAAATGGGATTCTAGAAACCAACCTTCAAAGAAATACAATAGCCACAAAGAAGGTGAAGTAGCTTCTATGTCGCTTTTCAGACTTTTTCACTATATTGTAGATGATTGTGTTTCATATCAAGGCGATCGTGTTGGTTTTCAGGATTCCAGTATCCCATGTGTAGAGAATTGGATTCTGGAATCCAACTTTAAAGCAAAACAACAGGCGCAAAGAAGGCGAACAAGCTTCTATGATCCTTTTCGAGGTTTTGCATTGTGTTCCAGTCGATTGTGTTTCGTTTTGGGATTCCAGTTTCCTAATTTACAAAATGCAAATTCTAGAATCCAAATTAATAAAATAGAAGAGAAACCCCCAAGCCTAGGAGTGACAATTCATAAATTGGTCATACTGTCATGGTCCCTCAGACCTTGCCACTAGGGGTACCCCCTCAAGGGGCTACCAATCCCCAAACCCCCCATTATTGGGGGGATGCCAAGCCCCAAAAATCTATTATTGGGGGATCTACCACCAAACCCCCATTGATGCTTGAAGTTAAAAAAACCTTCCACTACCTGTCTTTTTGTTTTGGGATTCCAAAATCTTTCACATCTTAGTTGGACTCTAGATGTCCAGTCTTCCCAAACTTTGGGATTCCAAAATCCCAAATACAACTATTTTATTTCTTTACAACCAATGTAAGCTTTAAAGTTAGGGTCCAAATCCCAATCTTTAATCCTACTTTCCTTTTCACTAGCTCTAAGGAACCATTTCCTAAAAATAAGACTTCCAAGGTTTGGATTATAGAATCCTAGCTTATTTTTCTTTTGGAATGGAGGACTCATATTGAGAAGAAAATTTGTTTTTTCTTTGGATGTTTTGTACTTTCACATGTAATTATGTTTCAATAATTATAAACAATCTGCCCAAAGTTTATAAACAATAATATCTCCTCAAATCTACTAACTCTATACCTCAGACTAGCAAAATGTGTTCCTTATCTTTTTCAAATATACAAACTCTCATAAAAACTACCTTTGTGTAATCCCAAGACAATAACCACCATGAATTAGGTAATGTTCTCTAAAAACTATATTTCTAGAATATAAACTAAACAAGACAAGTAAAAGACCAACATTTGCTTAAAACTTGTGCTAAAATGTGTGCAAATCTCTATAGTGCTCTCAAGCTCCAATTCCAACTATTGCAATTGAGAAATAAGGCCCTCCACTTTCTTTTAAAGCTCTCTCCTTTTAAAGCACTCTCTCTCTATTTTTAAAAAGTTTGGATATTTTATAAATTCAAATAATTAAATTCCATAAAAAGGGTTACGAAAACCTTTTCCATGTCTCTAAAGCCTCATTTACAAGGTGCAACATTTCATTTGTGTTTGGTGATAGAGTGGTAACATGGAGCCCCTAGCAAGTTCTCTCTTTTTTGTCCATTGCCTTCACAAACTCCACTTTTAGCAAGGATATTGAAGCAATTGATGCTACCTCACTTCATACACACTCCAAAAAATGTGAAGGAAGAAAACCTCATCCAATTGCATGTTGTTGGAGCATTGGTTTTCAATGGCATCTTGTCATCAAGAGTGTTCATCAATTTCCCTAACATTCATAATGATCCAAAGTTGACAGTTACAATACTTCAAAAGATCATTGATGGATGGCCTGGTCAATTACCACCTATTCTTTTTTTACAGCTTGCCCATACAAGTAGAGAGAACAAAAATCAAGTTCTACTTGCATACTTGAACATGCTAGTGCATAGATGTAGCTTTGTAACTCAGCACAAATGCTATGGGAAACAGAGATAAAACAACATGCACAACATCTACAAAAAGAATACAAAGAACATGAATAGAAGATCCCAATATTGTGCGACTCTGTATTCTTGGAGCAAGAGCTCTCTTAACAATTGTGTAAAGAAAAGAGACGTAATGCTAGTAATAGCATGCATACAAGAATCGACTGTTGGTTAGAGACCATTGAAGACTCAAACCGCTTGGAGAACTGAACCGCCAACCGTTGTTGCAGCTAACTTACCCTCGCACAACCCTCATAGTCACTGCTACTAACCCGCATGGTTATGCAATAACAATAGAGGGATTTTTAAAAATTTTAAAATTAGGTTTTTGTTAGTGGGACATGCACATGATCAGATTGATCAAATGTTCAGTAGATTCTCTATCAAACTTGCAAAGAAAAGTTCCTTTGATCTTCCGCAAATCTGCATTTTGGTACAAGATGCATATGTTCCAATGCCTACCATTGAAGTAATTGAGGAGACATATGATTTTAGATCATATGCAAATGGAGAAGGTTTCTATGATGCATCGTTTGTGCAGCTCAATGATCATAGACTTCAACATAAATTTAAAATATACAAAAAGGATGAACAATTTCTTATGTGGAGCAAAAATTATTCCAACTCCGAAACTTGGCTCCACAAGATGGACTCAAGTTCTTATTATCCCTTCCAGCACGTGCAATAGTTTGAGCTAAGCACATGCTACTCTCTTTCACAAGTGAGATATCAAGTCCCAAAAATATAATTGCACATGTCCAATGGATTTTCTTCAATGCTTGAATGAAATTAAGGAGGTAGTGTGGGGTGCACATGTATATTTTCCAGCAAGTACACTATAATGGTGGCTCATTTTTTTATTACGCCAAGAGAAACTCATTGAGGAGTTCAAAAATGATGCAATTCAGCTCAATGTACCATTTTTTGGGTGTGAAACTAAAGTTGTTAACACAAGCAAAATGGATTGTGGTGCAACAATCAATGGCATGCCAATTGGAGAAGAGTTATTAGCAATGGTCCTTCGAGAAACAAGGGAAATGTATGTTGACCCTAGAAAATCAACCAAACATCATCTACAAGAGAAGGAAATGTGGGAGGGTAACGTAAATGAGCTAAATGAGGGCACAATGATTGCAATTATTGCTATATTGATGATGAAAAAAATCATCCATTTTGGTTGGACAAAGTCACAAAGCTTATTTATGAGGGCAAAGTCACAAAGCTTATCTATTGCTACTGATGATGAAAACAATAATCCATTTTGGTTGGCCAAAGTCACAAAGCTTATCTATGAGGGCAATGTTGTCAATCCTGTGGAAGTACATTGGTATTGTTGTCATTCAATTGATGCACTCAATTGAAAGTATGATCCAAGATTAAACAAATAAAAGAAGAAAAGAAAAGTGAAACCCATCGGGGTCATTGTTTGGTTAGGTGTAGCCATTTTTGGTGAGGTTTAGGGACTTTTCTGTATATAGGTATGGCTCATAAGCATGCCAAAGGTCAGTGCATTTAATAATACACAACATCAAACCTGATAGCATGTCCTCTGGTCTATTTGTATTTTGAAGTGTTTTAGGCCACATTACACTTGTTTGGGATATCCAATTCTGCTGACGTGTATTGCCTGAGGGGGCAAAACCAACGGCTAAAATTTTTCTACTCCCGCAAATTTCAAATTTTCACACCTCCCACCCATCAATCTTGGAAGATTAAGTACCTACAACCCTACCCCCACCTTGCAAATGCCTTGCAACTTGCATGCACCTCGACGTGACCTTGTGTAGACTTTGGTTTTCCATTGTCTTCTTTTGAGCAAGTTGTCTTGTATTCTTTGCTTGCCTCACAAGCTAGCTTCTCTCTTTTTTGGTTTGGCATTGCCGACTTTCACTGATTGTTGCCATGGCAACATGCAGCTCGCCATGGCTTGCAAGATAAGCAAACAAAGGCTGCAAGATAGAAAAGCTGAAAAGCTTGGTCAGGGCACAAGGAATAGAAGACTCCTTATATAGAAGCAATAGGAAGCAGTTGTAGATGCATGCATTCGATCATTGCCATTAGAGCGAAGAAAATGAGCTGTGATGTCACAATTGGTGGTAGCATTCGAGGAAGAAACATCAAGCCATTCAGATAAATACTAGTCTCGAGTCTTCACAAGCTTTAGCTTGCACCCTAAAGTTCATAGAGTGACAACCCTACCAGCACCTCGTATTTTCGTGCCAAAACGTTGCCACTATTGCAATGACTTTTGCACTTAGGCTATTTCTACTTTTCTTGCATTCTATTGAAGCCCATAGACTACTCGGATCAGGATGATTAGGCATTGCTTCCACTCTTCGTGCATCTCTCGAGAGTTTCTCCAAATAATAAGGACATCTATAGAAAGTAGATGGGATGCAAGATGTTTGACGAGAGCACATGCATCTTGAATTTTTGTACCCCTTTTCCATCCTCTAGTGACCTCATGATATTGATCATAATGAGTAGCATGACCCATCTACGATGGGTTGGAGATCCACTTTGCTGGGTCTCAAGGTGGGATCCTTAAAAAATTTTAAATTTAAGAAATGTGAAGACCCTAGAAGATATGATTATGTGACTACATCATACCCACTCCTTCCCAGAAGGTCTATGCATCGTGTGTTCTCTTCTCAAAATCAGTGTGTGCTCGGTGTGTGTGTGTTAAACATACACACACAAAGGGCAACCTAAGGGTTGCTAGGCACAATGGTGCTTCCTAGTAGCCATGCCAGGAAATTAAGAATAGGTTGTGTTGCAAAAGACATGAAGGGATTGAAGTAAGAGGAGGTGCAAAAGCAAATGCATGAGTTACAACATGAACATATGTATATAGATAAGGTTGGGAGGGGATGATGGGTTCAAGGCATTTCGTGTTAATGGAGAGTTGTTTTGTAAAGGAGTTGCCATGTTGATGAGTAGAAGCTAGCAATGGAGATTCCAATAAAAGTGTAAAAAATAGTATTCAACACAACCATTTTGTCTCTTTGGTTCAAAGTCAAGACATTCAATATTTTACATTCCATTTTAGGCAAGGCATGCCCCAAGTTGTGAGGAGAAGTGCCACATTACATGTTAGGCAAGGCACACCACCAAGGTTGCAATGAGGGAGCACCACATGGCTCAACCCTCTGGATATATAAAAGAATAAGTTGCCATATTGCTCCTCAGAGCTTATGAGAAACATTGAGCTAGAATGATTTTACAAAATGTTTCCCTTGGTGTCAAGCAATGATAATGGTTTTAAAAGAAAAAAGCAAATGTAAGCCCACATTCAAAAACCAAACATAGTTAAGGCTCTCTATTCTAGTGCATTGAAGAAGCATATGAAGAATTCTCACCTCTCAATGAAGCCATAAAAAATTTCAATTCTATATTCTACAAGCAAAGTGTGCCCTGAATATTTTGACTAACCAAAGAATCATAAGTTGTAAAAAATTCTAGTCAAACATCCCTAAAAGCTCTTCAATTTGCTTGGCAACAACACAATAGTCCATCAGTGTTGCTTATAGAAATATCCTAAATCCATAAAAATATTGCAACCTTACATCCTTGAGAGACACTTTCCAACAACCACAACAACGTCCCTTAATGCTGTTTGAAAACACGGTTTCTCTAAGCTTGTATGTCAAAAATGGTAGTACCTGTAGGTGAGGTAACCTCATCTAAATTTAAGATGTCTAAGATGTTTCTTTGTTTCCCAAACCATCCTTGTTTCTCTAAAAGTTGTTTGGGAAGCCAACACGAGGGAGAGATCCCTTGCAACCCTTCTACCAATCTACATTGTGATGAAGCTTGTTTGGTCACAATGAGTTCACTCAAAAAACAAAACCTTGGACCTAGTAAGAGAAATTACATAATCTTGTAGATGGGGAAGTAAATGGCTACAATAATCTATCACACAAAACATCATCACTCAAACATAGAATGGCAATGATCATACCTCACAAATCCATTTCCCACACAGACATGCATCAACAATTAGCCCCAAATAGGATACGCGCTCTCATGATGGGTGTGACCCATATGAGATTACTTGTATCTTTTGCAAGCCCTTATTCCTTAATAGCTTCAGCACTTTGAGTTGAACATATGCCAAAAAATCAATAGATTTCATTAACTCACAACGTGGATAGCCAAGTATTTCTATATGTCAGGAGACAAATCTTCATCTATCCACTACCCTTCCTAGAAGAAGCACTTGCACTTTCTCTTTGTGCCATATCTTTGTGCAAGTTTTTTTGAATGCATTCTATGTTCTCATCTTTGTGTGCATTATATGTTTTCATATCTATATACATTCTATTTTCTCAACTTCATATATTTTTCAGCTATGAATGCATTCTATGTACTCTATGTAATCATTGACTATAATGCAGTGACTAGCCTACTCAACTAGTTTAAACTCGAAAGATGAACTTGAGTAATTTAGAGGCACATTACATTGACTCATTCTAAAGAATGTAACATAAAATAAGATTTCATTACTTTGAGAGCAGCCTACTCATTGACATTAACTGGCTCTGTTAGCTCAAAGTCGAAAGTGAGAGAGCACCTCGCTCATTGACATTGACATCTTCATACACAACACAAAGCAACTATAGACGTGCTTGGTAAACGTGCAAAATAGTGGGCGCGTCTATAGGCGTTGCTTTAGTAGAAGAATTACGGGTGCATCTAAAAGCACGTTCAAAAGCTCGTCTATTTGCACGTAAATTGACGTGTCTACTTGCGCGTCTAAACTAAGAAAATACGGGCCCATCTAACATCGCGTTTATCAGCGCATCTATATGTGCATGTATTAGCGCGTTTATTTGCACGTTTACACTGAGAATTAGATGCGCATTTAGACGCGTAGATAGACGCAAACCAGAGACTACAAAAAGTGAGATTTTGGTGTACATCATTGCTTTCCAAACATTGCCCATGATTACCAAAGCACATAATTTTTTGCAAGCCCACATATACAAGAATTAAGTGAGATGAGGAGAATGAGACAATATGTAAAATAGTTTTGCCAATATCAATTATGGGGCTACTGTACAATCTCATCCTCAATGAGATCAACCCATGCCAAACTATCTACCTCAAAATACAAACAAGTGTTTAGATCTACAAATACATTCAACCCATTACTACTTGTGCCACTCATGTGCTCATCGAAATCAGCATCTCGAATGGTAGGCTCGTCCTCACAGGTAATGGCCTCAATATCTGTATCTCCTATCTCATGATCATCCTCCTCTCTTGTATCACGGTCATCCTCCGTCCATGGCCATGATCATCCTCCATACGCTCCATATTAGTAAATGTACTATATATCACTTTGGAACGTGGCATAATAGGTATGACATGCCACCATCTATTATTATCCACCATTGGTTGATAGACAACCTAATTCAAACACAAATACAATCATGTTATTTTTCTTGCATCAAATATTTAAAAGCGAGTATTTTTATATGTGTGCACAGTACCTGTTCACATTGTTGCAGTAGTACTAGTGTGTCCTTCCTACTTTGCCAAAACTTTGTGGAGTCAATAGTTACAAAGCCACTTGCATGGCGTTTGATTGTTGCATTAGGGCCTCTTTCCACCATGTCCTTAAACCACTTTACATCCAAAACATACACAAAGAAGCGTCGAAAGTCAAGCATAATAATATCTTGGATTATGCCACAATAATCATCCATGGCTCCATTGGCTCCCTCAAAGCTAGCAATGATGCCGCAATCTTGTGTGTTTCTCTTATCATCAATCCGTTGTGTTCGAAAATGCTTGCCCTCACACCATATAGCATTGAACATAGTGCACTACACCAAGAAAAAATCAATTAAATAAGCAATCTAAATTATTGAAAGCTCCTAACTTATGCATAACATTCTATATACGGACCTTGCTCATGCATCCCCTTGTTGGATGGGGAGCCACTTTGCAAGAAAGTCAATTTCAACTAGGTTGATGTGCGTGCACAGTATTGTGTCTATCAGTTATGCTTTGCATGGGGGATCACACATTATACACCGTTTTCCCCTAGTGTTATGCACATCCATCAAAGAACACGCTCTTAGGTGTATTATCCACAAATCCTAGTCTTTCCATTTTCCTTGCATCATACATCCATTCTTGATGGTTCTACATGATACCAAGGCAAAAATGGTATTTAAGAGAGAGCGAGAGAGAGGGGATATCCTGGCGGCCGCGGCCGCCAGGGTGAGAGAGAGAGGAGACATGTAAATATATAAAACTCTCTCTTTCCTCTGAACTTTCTCTCTCTCTCTCTCTCTCTGTCTCTCTCGACTCCTAATTCGACGCACCTGAGTCAACATACCACACATCATTGCTTTCTTCTACACTTGTCATAGAATTGGTCATGTGCTGCACCATAAACATGAGGATTAAATCTGACCTACAAGCCCTGCTCAACCATTTGACCAACAAAAACCAGGTTCTTGGTGATATTCGGGACATGAAATACATCAGACATGTATTTATTTTTTCCATTCTACATAGACAAGAAAATTTTACCAATCTGCATGCAAAGCATATCCGATGGGCACAATACTTTGCACGTGCCTCAAAAGAGGTGGTATGGTGTTCCATGCAAGAATGACAAATCCTAGCAGCCAAGAGGATAGAGGGAGGGAGGTAGAGAGGGTGAGAGAGAGAGAGAGAGAGAGAGAGAGAGAGATGAAGAGAGAGAATGATAAATCCTAGGTAGAGAGAGAAGAGGAGAGAGAGAGAGAGAAAATTACAAATCCTATAGAGAGATCAAGAGAGAGAATAATAATCCTCTAGAGAGAGATGTGGAGAGAGAGAGAGAGAGAGAAATAATTACAAATCGTAGGGAGAGAGAGAGAGATGAAGAGAGAGAATGATAAATCCTAGCGGCCATGGGACGGAGAGAAAGAGAGACTTGAGATCAACTAAGAGAGAGAATGAGTGGGATGAGGACAGAGAGGGAAAGACATAAGAGTTGTAAGAGAGAGAGAGAGAGATTAAGAGAGAGATTGAGGTGTCTTGACTATGGCTACATATCTGCAACTACAATGGTCCCATGCGCAAACATTTCTACACTTAACTCAAGCATGTCTGCATCCAACGTCCAATGGCTTTGGTAGATAAACTCGACATCACATGGGTAGAAGAGCTTGGTTTCTTCATCAAAAGGAAAAGAGACTCTTTCTACTTATGCCAAAAAGGGAGTTCAATGATGTTAACGATCCATGGGATGCTACATTCTTCAAAAAAGATATGACTTCAAGCCTTGTAGTAGGCATAATGATAGAGCTAAAAGAGACTTTTATGGATATTTTCACAAAGAGTTCAGATCCTGAAGTTGGCGGTCTTCATTTTGTTGTGTCAAGGAGAGACTCAAAGAACTTTATGATGCCTCCTCCTCAACTATCAAAGTTTCCAGAGCTATAAAGTGCATTGGAGGCTCTTGCATATACTTGGGAGCAATTTCCTAGTGTGGTGGCAAAAAGAATGCATGCAAAGATTATGTTTGAGTACTTTCAGGATGCACAATATGCTCCTCAGATTCAAGGATCTTTACATGAAGGAGATCAAGCACAGACTTCGATGCAGGGGCAAGAAGAACATGCACACTGTCACAAACGCGTGTAGAACATGAGCGCAAACTTCTAGAGCAAGAATTGGTGGATGTCACTAAGGATGATGAAACGCAAGCCTTGAGTGCACGAGAATTAAAAAAAATTGAAGAAGATAAAGGTCAATCCACTGCAGTTATGCTAGAAGCTCTTGCTAGCAAACCATGACATGAAAATGCAACATGCTAGTACTACAAGAGCCATGGTTCCAAGCAGTAAAAAAAGGCATCGTCCCACTGTAGAGAAAGATCATGTGGATGAAAAATGGTTAAAAGAAGAGAAAGATGAAGAAGACTCAGAACCCGAGGCTGAAGATGATCAGGATGAACTCACATCAATCAAAAATCTCAATCTGCATCTTAATGAAGTAGTAACAGATGATGATGGGGGATATATCTGGGGTCAAAGGACGTGGTTTGTGAATGCCAAAGATGTGGAAGCTGCAGCTATCTTTACTAATAGATGAAACCTTGATATATCCTATGCACTACAAATATACGAGGCTTTGAGACATGGAAAGAAACCTATGGCAAGCAACGTGGTCCTGCATCCAATAATGTTTTGTCCAATCAAAAATAGCTTTTTGGACCAAAGAACATTTATAGGGCCTACACATTTCAAGGAAACCTTCAGTCAATTCTTTAAAGACACTCTTAAAAATATTCCACATGAATAAGGCCAAGAGGCACAAGGTGAGAATATGTTAAAGGAAGCAAAGAAGGAATTCCTCCTTCATTGCAGATTCCAGCCCATTGATGGTCAACATTGGGCTTATGCTTGTAATCAGATCGCCAACGAAGCAAAGGAGGTCAAAAGACTCACTTCAAAACAATTTGCAAAGATAACTTCATTCCATTATTATCCTACAACAATCTGTATATTCAAGCATGAGATCAAGTATTTGATTGAGTCCGAAAGACTTAATCATTATGTCCATGGAAAGCGTAAGATATCCTCAACATCAGAGGTCTTACAAAAGGCAAGGGTTGTATGGACAACATTTGGTTCTCCAAATCCTGATTTGAAGCGAAAGGTCACAAAAGCAGACGTCGACACACTCACAAAATTCTATACTTCTTTGAGTGCAGTTGTGCCTAGGGGAACTCAAGAGCGAGAAGAAAATATGACAAGCCTCAAGGTGGTGAGAGATGGATATGCCGACTACACTTTTATCATGTTTCGTCCTGTTGAAGTGTTCAATGAGATGCTTGAAGTGTGCATTGCTTGTGAGCATGGAGAGTTGACCTATGAAGCTCCTTTGTTTGTCTCCGGAAATTCAAAGGTAATGGATAAGAAGGAGTTGACGGCAAGGATGTGGAGGCCTATAAAATACTTACCTAACAAGTATGCATCCATGGCAGCACAAAAACTTTTAAAGAAAGAATGGTTTTTTGGAAAGAAAGACAAAGACCACTGCATGGAAGAATGCATCAATTTACAGGTGAGCCGTGATGCAGTGCATAGTGCCATTAAGTATTTGTTGTCAAAGAAACAAATCCCACTTAGTCATTGTAACATTGACTATAATGTGGTCAAGCATATAGCTTCTTTGTTAACATCCAAGGTAAAGCTATGGGCAAACATGTGGATTAAAAAGGATGAAGATGGGTCAGAGATAGTAACCTCTTACATGAGAAAAGAAATCCCACAACAGATGGTTGCATATGTGGAAAGATTAATCAGTGAGATAAGGATGCCGACAGATATGCACCAAAGCTTTCAATTCAATGTAGAGGTTACGTCAGAGTCTAGAAAGCTTGTGAACTTTAGGGGAGTTTTAGAAGATGACTTCATCAAGAATGAGTCAGCATGGGACAAGCCACAACTATTCTTCATCAATGAAGTTTCTATTGATGATATCCATAACTTCATTGATAGAATAGTATATACCACCATTAGCAAAGTGGCAATTTGCAACATTGTCATGAATTTTTGTTGATAAAAAAGACAAAGAAGCCATGCAGGTTACTCTAGAGCGAGCATATTCATCAGATTTTAAGATCTATAGTGGTGTTTATGTAGCAAAGAGAGGCAAAAGAGAATGTGGCATAGCGATTCAATCTCTTGAATCATTCTTCTTGTGTATGCAGAGTCCAACCCTGATCACTCCTTACAAAAGAACATAAGAGGAATTCAAATAATTTGAGATTGATGCTAGAAGAGCAAGATATTCCCAGGTCCATACATTATCAAAAAAACAACTATGGAAGTCCTGCAAAAAGTGGGAGTCTCTTGCCTACCATGGTGGAGAATTTGCTACCGGCAGGTTCGGAGGTCACCTTGTGCAGGATGGGATATTTATTTGAGGATCTCCTCAGAAAAGGAAACTCCACAAATATTATTGAAAACAAGCATTTCATGGCCTGTTTTCAATTTCAAGTAGATCTAACCACAAGCTATGAAAAAGAGGTAGAGCACAAGGAGACTGATGACATGGATGATGACCTTGAAGATCATAATGTCCCAGTTGATGATGATGAAAAGATGGACTTACATGACCCTTTCAGAGAGAGGTTGGTGGATAAAGAGAAAGATGATGATGCCTTCTTTGATAATTATGGCTCGCAGGGTTATTTAAAAAGGCCACTACAACAATACTTAGCAGTATGAACTCTCTATTTCTCAACTAAATACAAAATTTTAAATAATATTTAAATTTAAAGATAATGAATCTAATCTCTCATATTTGTTTACAGGCAATAGAGGGAGAAGAAATGGATGAAGTCAATATGGAGGCACTCCCTTCTACTTCAGCAATGCAACCACCTCCTAATTTGATTGAAGAATCCCATGAGCACAAGAGCTCTAAGGACACCATGGAAAAGCAGAATGACCGCAAACATAGAATACAAGCTATGATACAGACCCATTCTGTAAATTTAGCTGCATTGGATAAAATGGAAAGCTCATTTGAAGTTAGGATCATTTTAAAACAAGAACCTTAGTATTTGAGCTTTGGTAGAGAGGAGGTTTCAATCCTCTCCAATCCTTTAAAAGAGGTTAATGACAATGTATAACTTTTTTATATTTTTATAGCAAAAGGAGGATGTAGAAGACATAGCAAGTGAAGAAGAATATGATGTAGACTACTCTCTCAATAAGATGAGTCATGAAAATATGACTATTGTAGCAGATTGGAAGTTCATTCATCGCTATGTTGTTAATTCGGCAACAACCTCATTTTTTTGAATTTGGTGAAGAAGAGATTTTAATCCTCTTGAATCCTAAGAAAGAGGTTAATGTCAAAGTCATTACAACCATCATCAGGTTTGATGCATCCTTTTTCTTGGCTTTATACTTTGCTTATTTTGATTAAACCCAAGAAGCTAATACTTTTTTTTTAAATATAGTAATGTTATAGCAGATTTTCCTCAAAATATACAAAGAGTTTCATATATGCTCGATCCTATTATTTCGGAAGTGCTTAGCAACAAAAAAGAAACCATAGAGGATGTTTGCAAGTGGTTGAAGCACATTCCTATGAATGAGGCACGAGTTATCTTTACAGCATATTATGAGAAGTAAGCATCAAACCCTACTTGTTTTTTCTATTGCATTTCTAGAATTGTCTCAAACATAGTAATTATTCTTTATTGATAATGCAGCTCACATTGGAGTTTGGTGGTCGTGGACATCTTTGCTAAGAAGTTCTTCTTTGCCAACTCAATGACATCCGTCCATGGCACTATGTTAGAGTAAGTATAGAAAATACACTTGTTGTCACTTCTTGACATGTAGATTGATATGCAATGCACATATTCACTGTTGTTATATGTTTTGATGTGCAGATCGGCTCGAAAGTTGGCAGGTGCTATTGACACAGTAATGCAGCAACGTGACTTGGCACAACAAATAGAGCATATAACATGTCAGGTATCACATCAAGAGGATAGCCACATCTATAATTGTGGATGGAGGGTGGGCTACAATTGCTTTTTGGTATTTGCTTAAACTTTTGAGACACAAAATGACACCACACTGTCAACATATACGGACTTGCATCTCTATGCATTTATATTATGTACCATTCGAGCAATCATTAAGGGCAACATTATGGACCCTCCCACAAGTCAAATAGATAATGGCTCAGAGGAGTGCGAAATGAATGCCGTCAAAGAGTCAAAGGGGATAGAAGACCTCAACTCTACAAACATGGCTTCATTGGAAGAATTGGGAAGCTCTTTTAATGTTAGGGTTATGATTCAACATAGACCTCAGTATCTTGAATTTGGTGGAGAGGAGATTTCAATCCTCTCTAGAGCTTCAAATGAGGTCAATAACAACGTTATGATGGCCATTCTCAGGTTTGATACAAACTTTTTCTATGCTTGATAATTCAATATTTTGATTAAATCTAATAAGCTAATATTCATTTATTTATTGGTGTAGTATAGTTATCTCATGATTTTGTAGAGCCATACAAAACCGTGTGTATGTGTTGGATTCTCTCCTTTCTCCTATACTTAGCGATAGCTGAAAGACGATAGCCAATGTTTGTAAATGGTTACAGCCTTTACATTTACATGGTGTGCGAGTCCTATTTATGGCATATCATGAGATGTAAGTATCATGGCAACCTTTATTTTCATCTTATACTGGAAACATTGTGTTAAATAATAATGGTTCTTAATTATTCCTGTAGGGAACATTGGAGTCTGGTGGTTTGGGACCTTGAAGATAACTATTGTTGGTTTGTCAACTCAATTGCAGGCTTTCATGGCTCAGTGCAAACATAAGTATTCTATTAATCTGTTGTTACTTCTATATTATGTACCTTATGTAATAGACACACTAAGTTTTTTAAATATGTCATGATGAGCAGGTCGGTTGAGAAGTTGGTATTTGATATCAGAGAAACAGGACAATACAAAGACTCGCTAGACTTCCAAAAGCGTTTAGTAGTAGAGCAAGAAGATGGGCATAGTTGTGGGTGGAGAGTTGCCTACAACTGCATGTTGATTTTCAAAGAAATTTTCTCACTTAAGCCACAGGTCTCATCGGAAGACTCTTTGGAGCTCAAATATTTAGAGGAGGATATACAATTGTTTAGGGCTGAAATCATTAGAGACCTAATTGTTGCCATTAGAATACAACATGCAACTGAAGCAATATCAGAGCTTGCATTTAAGGAAGATGAGAGTGAGTCTACTGTGAAAGCACTGTACACTACAGAAGAAGTAGAGACTCAGTGTACACCTATAGCACCACAGCCTCCACTGGAAGCATCAGAAGAGTTGCCACAGCCTCCGCTTGTATTTAAGGAAGAGGATACTGAGTCTACTCTGAAAGCACTACATACTACAGAAGAAGTAGAGACTGAGTGTACATCTAGAGCACCACAACCTCCACTAGAAGCATCAAAAGAGTTGCCACAGTCTTCACTAAAAGCATCACAAGAGTTGTGATGCATGTATGATGTTGTGTTTGTATATATGCATGAGGAGCATATTCTCATGATGTTGTTTATTCCATGAATATTATGGTTGACATTTATTTGTTGCAATGTATGAATCATGATGTAATTTTTGTTGATTATACACCAATTTGTGACTTATTACTTAAGTGGCATTTAGTCATGATATTGATATATTTATTTCATGCACACAATTTTATGATATGAAGTGTGAGAGATCACTTGCAAGTACTATCAGGGATAAAGGATTACATTAAGTTTTGGGAGAAATGTGCAAGTGGAAAGAATGCATCCTATGAGTCCTACATTAGGCCAGTGATAGACTATTGGAAAACCATGATCGGTGAGCTCGAACAGGAAAACATCTCAGAGATAGGAGTGTACAGAGAGTTTTGGCCAAGAACACAATCTCCTGATGAGGAGGATGATATAGATGCTTGCATTAATGATTTCCAAGGCTATGAGGAATGGAATGATCACTATCGTGGGCCTCTAAAAGGTAAGCCGAGGGAAGAGTTTAGACCAATGTTGGATGTTAAGCAAGGTGACTTTGTCTTGGTGAGGCCATCAGATCCTATATACCCCATATGGCTTGGGGTTGCCATATCAACTGCCGAGATGGATGCTGCTTCTCCTAATTTCAAGAAATTATTAATTCAGTATTGGGCACCATCAGTTAAGAGAAAGGGACTCAGTGATGTAGATGCCTATGTTGATTGCTGGAACAAGTATTGGGCAGAGAATAGGTTGGATCCACAGGTATGGGAGTGTATTGATGCAATTGTCTGGTCATGGACATCAAAATCCATAAATAGACCTAAGAAGATCAAGATTCCATAGAGCGTATGTATCAAAGCACAGGAGAGCTTGCTTGGTATCAGAGCATAGAAAATGGTGTCGAATTTCTCCCTTTTAATCTCCCAAACTTCCATTGTAAGGTGTGTTCTCATGTGATGTTTCTCAATTGTTGTTATCTTGTCAATGGGTATTTGCATATTATTAATATGACAATTTTTAGAAGCTGACCTTCACCAACAACTACTTTGTTTCTAGTGGAACTCACTATGCATGGTGTTTGTTACCACCACCAACTGGTGTTTATTAACACGTCAAGTAAAATATGCATGTTGTCCCTAGACGGTGTTTATTAACACCACCAAATACATGATTTTCAAACTCTGCCACAAATGCTTTGTTCCGGTTTTTATACGCAATGAACTGTTTCACAACCAATGAAGTTTTTCATAATCATTGGAACTCCAAATATTAGCTTATTCAATATTGGTAAAATACCCACAATCAATGGAAATTTTTCCAAATTAATTGAAGCCTTTCCCAATTTTAATGAAATCCACCCAATTTCGAAATTCCCAAAATGCAACTTTTGTCCCACTTTATCTAATACTATGTTTGATGCTGATTGGGCTGGTAGTATTTCTGATAGACGATCTACCAGTGGATATGTGTTCTCTTTTGGGAGTGCTACAGTCACCTGGAGTAGCAAGAAACAGCCTATAGTTGCCTTGTCGAGCACAAAGGCTGAGTACAGGGGTGTAGCAATGGCTGCATGTGAGGTAGCTTGGTTGCATAAGCTACTTTATGATATGCATCAGTCTACAGATGGGCCAGTTGTCATTTATTGTGACAACATGAGCAGCATAAACTTGGCAAATAACCCAGTCTATCATGCTAGAACAAAGCACATTGAGGTGCATTATCACTATGTGCGGGAGATCAAGGTTTTACTAGGTCTTATTGATCTAGTTTATGTCAGCACAGAGGATTAGGTAGCTGACATATTCACAAAGGCATTGGGCACAGAGAAGCTACGCAAGTTCAGAGACTTGCTTAGTGTGCAAGAATTGGGATTGAGCTCGAGGGGGAGTGTTGAGATATCGAGCTCCACTCGTGATATGCTAGGGTGACCGTTGTGCATTTATGTCACCGACTTGTTAGCTACAGATGTGGTTGGTACACTGCCCACGAATAATAGCTGGATGACCCACCTTAGTTATTTGAGTTTGGTTTGAGACCCACATATAGGGTTCCTCTATTTCCTTGTACTAGAGTTCTTTTGGCTTTCACAACTAAGAAGAGAAAAACTGTTTTCAGCCTCCACCTATGTGTGTATTCCCCCATTGTGTATGTGAGAAAGCCGCAAGTGAGACTCCTTCCCTCTCTCCCACTATCTTCACATTGGGAACGCTATACTTTAAGTGAGTGGAGCATTGGGAATTGATACTTTGGAGTGAAATATATTACAAATATTACATCATCACTTATTCATATCAAAATTCTCATCACACAAGGTTATATTTCCAAATGATCACATCATCACCCCTCCGACAACAATGCTCGAGTACTCATCTAATGCCTCTAACACAACCACCACATAGCACGGATCCTCCTTGTCCATCTTCTCCAATGCTTGGATCAACCTTCTTGACGAGGCCTTCAACACGCTGCTCAAAGCAGCAAATTTTATACAAAGAACTGATGCATCATCTCTTGCAGGCACAATGGAGCCAGATCCCATGCCACTTGCAGATGATGATGCTCTGCCATCCTCACTAGTTTCTCCCCCTGAAGATGTGCAGACTTATAGTCCTTTCAGGAGCTACCACATAGCGCTCTCATGCACCAATGGAAGTGCCAGCTTGAGCGCTCACACCTCCACTTCCTACAAAATTATTGAGGTGCGCACGCCCCCTTATGTAGTCCTTTGATGATTGGTGCTGCACGCATCCAAAGCGTACGAGAGGAGGATATAGCCTTGCCCTTGACACCCCAGTATCCGTGATCGATGCTGATGTCGGTCTGCACAACCAATGGTGGCTCCCCTTCTTAATGTTGGATAAGTTTTGGCACTACTACCTGTTGAGATATTGAGCTCGACTCATGATATGCCAGGGTGACCACTGTGCATTTATGTCACTGACTTGTTAGCTATAGATGCAGTTGGTACACCGCCCATGAATAATAGCTGGATGACAGCTATCTTTATGTACTCTAGTTAGTGGCTTAGTTAGTATGCCACCTTAGTTAGCTGAGTTTAGTTTGAGACCCACATATAGGGTTCACCTATTCTTTTGTACTTAAAGTTCTTTTGGCTTTCACAACTAAGAAGAGGAAAACTATTTTTAGCCTCCACCTTTATGTATATTCCCCAGTGTGTATGTGAGAAAGCTGCCAGTGAGACTCCTTCCTTCTCTCCCACTCTCTTCACATGGTATCAGAGCTCAATTCATGGTAAGGAGCTCAAGAAAGCAAACCAAGTTCGCGGTATCCTAGTAAGAGGATGAGTGTTGCTTTCCTTTTTTTTGGAGTTTGGGAGCAAATCTATGCGGGTAGCACAGCTAAAAAGTGCAAGAGTGCACTCCTCAGATTGGGACACCCTTTGTGGTGTGACAAAAGGGTAGTATATGCTACGGGGATGGGTGAAGCCCTTCATGAAATTATTTGTTTGATTCGAGGCCATTTCGGCGCCTGTTTTGGTGGCAGAAGTTTCCGCAGGCACTCAAGAAAGTGCCCTATTTTTGCAGTGCGACCACTGTTCTACAGGTCGGTGAAAAGTTATCATGGAAATTACATCGTATGGCTATGCGTAGAGATATTGGGAGTGAAAAAATCATTCTTATTGCTTGTTGATGCATAATTGTCACTAGGAAGTGACTGTGTGGTCAAATACCGCTTGCATCAATTTTGCAAATTTGCTGATGTGAGGCAGAAGTTGTGTTTTTTTGCAGTGACAGAATATTTTCCAGTGTTTTGTAATGGAATTTGATGCTCTTTCACAGATTGTCTCTGAAAAGCTTGACAAGAACAACTTCCAAGCATGGAAGTTTAGAATGACGAATTTCCTTAAGGGAAAAGGCTATTGGGAGTTCATTACTAGAGCTGAACAAGAACTAGTTATTCCTAATGTTCCCAATCAACAGGAGTTGCAGGCATTTAAAGGTTGGCATGAGAGAGCTAGAAAAGTTATGTACTAGCTGTCTATCAGTATTTCAGATTCTATGATTGTGCATATTCAAGATGCAAGCATGCCAAAGGAGGGGTGGGATACTTTGACAAAAATGTATAGCACAAATATGCAAGCCAAGAAAATACAGCTCAAGCAAGAGTTACATAATGTGTAGAGAGAAAATATGAGTATCAATGGCTACCACATGAAGGTAAAGAAGATTGCAGATGCACTAACTTCTATTGGGTCACCAGTGGAAGATGATGATTTAGTTTCTGTGACCTTGAATGGTCTAGGAAAGGATTATGCATAATTCCGGACATCCATTGCCATCCATGAGAATTTTCATGATTTTGAGGAGTTAATTGCTCTTCTAATTTCTGAAGAGTAGAGAAATGGTGGTGCATCTTCTTCAAGAGGAACTTCAATGAAGCTGTCTTCTACTCAAATGCTGGAAGAGGTAGAGGCAGAGGTAGAGCAGGCCGATTTGGAGGCCATGGTAGAAATCAAAATATGTAGCAAATTCAAGAAAACCAGTCCTATGGAGGAGGATGTGGTAACTTTAGAGGCAAGGGGAGCCAAAGAGGTCGTGGTGGATGGCAGAGAGGCCAAAATGCAAATAGCAATGTTGAATACCAGTATTGTGGTAAAATGGGTCATATGGTTAAGGACTGCTATAAAAACCAGAATGACATCATGACTGGAAAATTGCAGCATCCTCTAGTAGATAGGGTGATGATAGAAATGAGCATTTGTTTATGGTGCAGCACACGACCAATTCTATGACTAGTGCAGAGGAAAGCAATGATGTGTGGTATGTTGACTCAGGTGCATCAAACCACATGACAGATCATCCAGAATGGATGCAGTATGCAAGGAAAATGGAAAGACCAGGATTTGTGGAGATTGGTGATGATACTGCACATCCTATTGTGCAGATTCATAAAATTCCTTTGTCTATGCAAGATGAAAAAAAGAAATACTTGTCTGATGCATTTCATGTCTTGAATATCACCAAGAACCTAGTTTCTGTTGGTCAAATGGTTGAGCAGGGCTTGCAGGTCAGGTTTAATCCTCATGGATGCTTTGTTGAGGATCTGAAAAATAAAGGTTACTTGATAGAAAAAGGGAAGAAGAAGGGCAGGATGTTTACATTGGATGCGGACATGCCTAAATTGAGTGCAGCAATGTTTGCACATGGGACCGGTGTAGTTGTAGATATTGATATTTGGCATAAATGCATTGGTCATGTTAATGTACAACGACTTAAATTAATGCAGGCCCAAAATATTATTGCAGGATTGCCTAAGTTCAAGGTTGCAGAAAGGTATGTGAAGCCTGTCAATTTGGAAAACAGGCAAGGAAACCATTTCCTAGACATTTTAAGAGAGTAAGAGGCCATTGGAATTAATCCACTATGACGTGTGGACTACTAAAGCTGTATCTATTGGAGGCTGTCATTATTTTGTCACTTTTATTGATGACTATAGCAGAAAAGTTTGGGTGTATTTTATGAAAAAGAAAAGTGAAGTGTTTGGGCATTTCAAAGCTTTTAAAGCTATGGTTGAAAAAGAAACAGGCCTGCAAATAAAATGCCTAAGGTCAGATGGAGGGGGAGAGTACCTCTCAAATAAGTTTGCAAGTTTCCTGTAGGAGTATGGCATAAAGCAACAATATTCATGCAGTCATACCCCATAGCAAAATGGACTTGCAGAAAGGAAAAACAGGCATATTGGAGAGGTATCTCATGCCATGCTCAACGAAAAAGGCCTACCAAATTATTATTGGGCTAAAGTAGTTGCTAGAGTAGTCTACATAATGAACAGGACTCCCACTATAGCAATACATGGCATGATGCCAGAGGAGAGGTATATTGGTAGAAAACCAGATATTTCTCATTTCAAAGTTTTTGGTTGCATTGCCTATGTTCATGTGCCAGATGAGTTGAGATCCAAGTCAGATCCAAAAGCTGAGAAGTGCATCTTTATTGGTTATTCTCTATAGCACAAAGGGTATAGATGCTATAACCCTTCTATTTGTAAGTTTAGAGTGAGCAGAGATGTTGTTTTTGATGAGATGAGGAGCTGGTATAAACTAGTAAATGTGATTGATGATGTAGATGCACAAAACGGTAATGCTGCATAGAATTCACAGCAGCATTCACAAAATATTAGTGGACCTATAGTGTCCTTTAGCAGTGGTTCACATACTTCACCATGAATAGGTAGATTGAGATCAGGGGAGGATCTCCTCAAAGCAATGCAGATAGTGGTATGCAAGTATCACAAAAAGGAAAAGAGAAAGTAGATCAGCCTATGGTTGATGTGAATGCAGGTCACTCTTATGTGGATGGTGAATCCAGTGGCTCAGAATAGAGCCTTGATGATGAGTTGGGTATTCCTTCTATTGTTACACCTACAATAAGGAAGACAAGGGATGTTTTGAGAGCACCTAGTAGTTAGCCTATTTTGCATAGGTCTACCAGAGTTATATGTGGATAGGCTGAAATATGTCCCCCCACCCTCAACCCATGCTTGACCCTTCTCCCATATGCACCTCCCCTAAACAAACCTACAATTCATTCAAGAGGTGGAGGGCCCTTCTGGGTGAATTTCCTCCCCTCTCAGCTTGTTACAGGCCTGCCCCCCCTCTTCTCTGGTCCAGCTCCATTCTCCCTCCATTTTTTAAAATGTGGGAACTCATTTGGCATCTTCTCTGCCCCCTCTTGCTCTAGTCCACTGTGTTTCTCCCTCTCTAGCACCCCATGTAGAAGTTGCTCATTCTCTCTGCATTCCTAGCTACAGCACCTCCTACAGTAGTAGCTGCTCATCCCCCTCTGCTCTTTCTTCCTCCATTCCTAGCTATATTACCTCCTGTAGTGGTTGCTCATCTCCCTCTATTGTTTCTCCCTCCATTCCTCGCTACAACACCTCCTGGAGTAGCTGCTCATCCCCCTCTACTCTTTCTCCCTCCATTCCTAGCTACAGCACCTCTTGGAGCTTCTCTCAACCTTTAGTTGCACCCTCTATACCTTCTCCCTCTCTCTCCCTCTATCGAAGCTACTCTCTCCCTCCAAGCTTCCTTTTCTAGTCCACTATTGCTGTTGTGACCTCTATACAAGCATGGTGAGGAGACCATACATGTATTCTATGTCCCACAGGAGCAAAAATGCATTGGGTGAATGGATGCCTTGCACCTATAGCTTGAATGATTGGATAGTCATGAGAGGATCTGCCAAGGGTCTACATGAGCTTCCCAAGAGCAAAAGAGGTGATCTTTTGCATGAATGGAAGGGCCGCATCATGAAGTTCAAGCTTGGGAAGAAAGGATTGCTTGCAAAGGTGCAACACATCTGCATTGGGAAGGACATGCGCCTTCCTCCGTCAAGCAATCAATTGACAATACCATCGCATTGTAAGTCTATATTTTGTGTAAGATTTTGAAGTGTAATAAGTCAACTTGAAATTGTATTTTGAAATAGAACCAGTGTAATGAGTCAATTTGAAATTGCATTTTGAAATAGCACTTGTGCATACGAGATGTATTTCCTTCAGACTTTGAGGAGTGGGAACCAGTCGAGTGCTTCTTAGGTAAGTTTACTACCATTCATGAGGATTTAGGAAGGCAAATGCATGCTGGAGAGAAGTCCTCTACTTTGAAACAGAGAAATATCTATTGGTATAATGCCAAGTACATTACTCCAAGGACGGCATTAGGTTATGGCCATCTTCAATGCATTGCAACACCACAACTTGAAGACATGGATTGCAGCATGGTGGACACAAGAACAATGCAATCATACAAGGAAAAGATTGCAAAGGATGTGGGCATGGCCATGAAGTTTACATTTGGCTCTAAATGGGTAAGGTTGTCTTGGTTTATGCCTTTGCACATTTTTGCTTCTTGGTTTCATAATATCCAAATGCACATAACAAAAACCATGTGGTCATGCAAGTGCCTACATGAGAATGCCCTTGAGAAATTGGTTGGGGTGAATTGGGGAAGCAGGTCAGCTGAACAAAAGGGTGATCTGTTTCAATGCCATGTATGTAAGGACAATGTGGTTTCAAGGACCACATCTCCCACCAAATGTTATATTTTGCTTTCCAATATAGGCACTGGAAGAAAACAGGTGGCAATGGGCTCCCCTTGACTCTAATGATGATGATAATATAGGGGTAAGTTTATGTATTGGTTCTCATTTAGGAGATGTCAAGAATGTGACTATCACATCACATTGGACTCTTAGGGATGTGTGGGAACACCTATTGGTCATGGAGGATGGCATGTTTGAGTCCTTTCACTTTACCTTAAATGGTGAAAAGGTAGGAAAGCTTGTAGAGAAGCTCGTGCATAGTGCCACTTTTATCCCTCCTGCAATATTGAAGATTGTTTAGAAAATGTGGGGTGGAACAATTGTGGATTTTGACATTTTGCAATTAATAGTGGTGCAATTACTTTTGATGTTTTGAATGGTTTTGTTTCATGTCAATGTCAAGTTTTTTCCCAAAATTTTATAAATATTTTTATTTTTTATATTTAGAACATTTGGGTATATATAGGTTATAAAGTTACTTTAGTTTCAAAGTTTCACTATTATAGCCATAGTTCTCCTAGCTACCAAACTACCATGGATTCTGCTAGGTCTGCCTTCCACGATTTCATCTCCCATACTCCATTAATTGATAGAGAGGAGTTATTTCCAGTCTTTGATAAGAGCATAGATGTCCTTGGCACCTACTTGGGAGCCCGATACGATTTTTAAGACCTCATCAAGTACATGCAAGACTACATTGCGAGTTTTTCATATCAACTTGACGAGTCTACAAAAAGTTGGGTCCCAATTGATTATTTAAAGTACTTGTTCAATCAAGAACCCAAGGTGGTGAAGCATTTAGATCGCTTTCGCACCCCTAGGGTTTAGGGAGGTGGACACTGATGACCTCCTAGCATGTGGAGTCGTCAAAAACATAGGAAATAGGTTCCTATCCTAGGAAATGACGTTTATTTTCCTTCTCCAAGAGGGACAAATGGAAGAGGAGGCCTCAACCTCAAGGCCTCTGCCCTTTCCGATCCTCTAATTTTTGTAGATGAGCCCAACATCTACAATGAAGAGCCCATAGATGAATAAGCTGAGGAATGGGAAGCTGCATTGGCCTTGGAAGTGCTCCAGCGACCTCTTGAACCCCATTCTACTTCTCAAGTTCCATCCACCTCGGGCACCACTTCTATTGACCTCGCAACAATGATATAGTTTCTTGCTCCCCTTCTTGTCGATGGAGAACAATACCTCTTTCTCCATGACATAGAGGTTATGTTTGGTCTCCGGGAGGATGAAGCTCTTGGTATCCTATGTGGATACAAGGTGGACACGACTATGCAAGAACCTGGGTTTTTGGGAGTAGATGATTCAATAGAAGAGGTTCTTGCTTTAACACTGGCCCAGATCAAAGATCCAGAGACATCAATCTACTATGACCTACCTGATATTCCAGAAGAAGCCTCCACATCTCACTCTAGATAGCAGGAGGCCTGTGGATCCATCCACATTGACAAAGAGGAAGGGATTGAGCATGATGACTCCATAGTGGTAAGAAACTATGAGCTTTGAATTTCTTCTCTCTTGGTATACTTTTGCTTTAATGGAATTCTAATGTAATGTTGGACTATTGTAGGAGGCATTTGAGGTCAACCTTTCTCATCTCGGCAATGCCTTGTTCGCAGTAGCTTTGATCGAGATCACTCACTGGCACATTACCTTGGCCAAGCAAAAGGGTACTTTGTGATTATTTAGAAAAAGTTTTCTCCACATGGCACTGATGACCTCCTGAAGTGCAAGGCCTTGTCAAGAGTGATTGGTCATGCTGACATCAATCGCAATGCTGACAACGTCATTTTGGTGAACCGCATGGTTACTCTCAATGCCTTTGGAACCAATTTTCAAGGTATGGCATTGACGGCAGCAACCATGTCCTTGGCCAACAACAACAATAGTGTTGACTGTCTATCGACTAGGTTTAGAACTAGGAGTGTATTTGGGAATTCAAAGCCCGATGTTCTCAGTGTTTTAGAGAAGAGAGAAAGACTCTAAAGCCTTATTGTATAGAAATTTTATTTTATATGAATATAGCTATACTTTTTATACAGTGCCCCATTTTGTGTTCTTTTACAAAATTTGTTTTATACTGTCATTGTATTTTGTAACTTTAATTGTTGTTGGCATTAATATTTTCATTCACTATTATGTTCAAAAGCATGAGATCAGATAAATATTTGCGCTATAATGGTCATTTCTAAGCAATCTAGTAAGAATCTCACTGCGTGGCAGAAGGCAAATGTGTTCGGCATCGCACGGGGAGCCCAAAAATGGTAAAACCCACTATGGCACATATGGGGCTTGTTTAACTAAGAGCCCAAAAATGGTAAAACCCACTATGGCTTGTTTGACTTGGTCAAATAGGCCCCATATGTGCCATAGTAGGTTTTACCATTTTTGGGCTCCCTGCACGATGCTGAACACATTTGCCTTCTTTCGCATGGTGAAAAAACATCATTTGACCACTCAAATTCACACTGAACTTGCATAAATTGATGGAAAGCATCACGTAACATGTATAATAACATGGGAACAGTAATAGAACATAAAGATATCTTTTATTCATTGGCCTCAAAGGGCAGAGATTTAGAAAATGATTCAGGTCACACCAAATGAACCTAAACAACATCTAGGACCTAAGGGAGGGATTGGAGCAGATGCGCTTGGCGAGTGCAAGGCCCTTGTCCATCACTGTTACTGTTTTGGCATGGATAGCACATAAATTTGCATCTTCCAAAAGACCTATTGTCATCTGCTCCATTGCCTCCTGAATTGCTCCCATAGCGCCTAAAGTGAAACACACATCACTCTTGTAATGCTGTGCTATTTCACGTACAACACACTGGAAGGGTGCATGGGGAATGAGATTACAAGTCCACAATGGTTTGGAACTTGCGGATCTCCTGAAGTGCCTTCATTGTTGAGATATCAAGCTCTATCCCCGACATATCTCCTGGATGACTATCATTTATGTCACCGCCTATGTTAGTTGTACTCGTGGTGTAGTTAGACTACCACGTATGTTTTTGGTTTGGGTTCACATATGAACCACGTATTCTAGGTTTTGACATATAGGGTATTTCCCTCTTCTATTGTATTGTTGTTGTGTGCAAAAGTGAAGAAAGGCTTCACCCTCCAACCTTGTGTCTTCTCTCTTTTGTGTGTTGTGAAGAAAGCTGAACTTGAGTCTCCTATCTCTCTCCCTTATTCTTTACATGGTATCAGAGCCTTGTTCGTGGTAAGGAGCTCAAGAAAGCTAGCCAAGTTTGTGGTGTCCTGGTAAGAGGACCAGTGTAGCTTTCCTATTTCGAGTTTGGGAGCAAATCTCTGCAGGTAGCACAGCCAGAAGTGCAGGAGTGCACTGCTTCAGATTGAGAGGCCCTTCACGGTGCGGCGAGAGCGCAGTATATGCTGCGGGAAGGGGCGAAGCCCTCGTTGACTTTATTTTTCTGATTTGAGGCCGTTTCGGGGCCCGTTTTGAAGGCGAAAGTTCTTCGCAGGCACTCAGAAAAAGGCCCTGTTTTTGCTGTGCGACCACCGCGGGGCTAGTCGGTGGAAAGGTGCCATAGAAATTGCATCGTATGCCTATGTGCAGAGATATTGGAGTTGCAGATTCATGCCTGTTGCCTGTTGATGCAAAATCGTCACGAGGAAGTGACTGTGTGGTGAAATACCACTTTCGTCAGTGTTGCAGATCTGCCCCTGTGAGGCTCTTTGCAGAAGTTTTGCTATTTGCCCTTCTGAGGCATTTGCTGTGTTTACAGGTTGCTGTTGCAATTCGTGATTTGTAAAATGTCTGAGAATCTGTCTACCATTGTCAGTGAGAAGCTTGACAAGAACAACTTCCAAGCATGGAAGTTCAGGATGACAAACTTCTTTATGGGAAAGGGAGTTTGGGATTACATCAGTGGTGAAACTGCAGAACCAGTTTTGGGTGCTGCTCCCACTCCTACTGAATTGAAGGCCTTTAAAGAATGGCATGAAAAAGCCAGAAAATGCCTGTATTGGCTGTCCGTTAGCATTTCAGATTCTATGATTGTGCATATACAGGATCTAGAGACGCCTAAGGAGGCATGGGATACATTGGTGAAGCTGTATAGCACAAATACCAAAGCACGAAAGATGCAGCTAAAGCAGGAGTTGCACAATGTGCAAAGGAAAAATCTGAATATAAATGAGTATTCCTTGAAGGTGAAAGGCCTTGCAGATTCTCTTGCCTCCATTGGAGCACCTGTTGATGATGAGGACTTAGTGTCCGTGACCTTGAATGGTCTTGGGAAAGATTATGCACAATTTCGGACATCCATTGGAGTCCGTGAAACATTTCCTGATTTTCAGGAACTTATTGCTCTCTTGCTGAGTGAAGAGCAAAGGAATGGTGGTTCAGCCACCTCAACTTCTCAAGAGACTGCTTTCTACTCGAATACAGGTAGAGGCAGGGGTAGAGGAAGAGGCCGTTCTGGTGGCTGTGCAGGAAATCAGAACCAACAGCAACAACAGGAAAACCAGTCCTATGGAGGAGGACGTGTTAGTTCTAGAGGCAGGGGGAGCCAAAGAGGCCGTGGTTCATGGCAAAGGAACCAGCAAGTAAATAGCAGCACAGAATGCTATTATTGTGGAAAGCCTGGACACAAGGAGAATACATGCTATAAAAAGCAGAATGACATCAAAAGTGGAAAGTTGCAGCAAAGCAACTATGCATCATCAAGTGGGCATGGTGACGACAGAAATGAGCACCTTTTTGTGATGCAGCATATGGTTAACTCCATGTCAGGAGATGCTGCAGCTTGCAATAATGTTTGGTATGTTGATTCAGGTGCCTCTAACCACATGACCAGTCATGGTGAGTGGTTTCATGATGTTAGAAATTTGGATAAGCCAGGTTATGTTGAAACAGGTGATGATACTGCGCACCCAATTACGCAGGTTGGTAAAGTGCCATTGGCTATGCAGGATGGCAAAACGAAGTACTTGGCAGATGTACTTCATGTTCCAAAAATCACAAAGAACCTGGTTTCAGTTGGCCAGATGGTTGAGCAAGGTCTGCAGGTTAGATTTAATCCTGATGGATGCTTTGTTGAGGACCTGAAAAATAAGTGCCGCTTGGTTGCAAAAGGCAACAAAAATGGAAGAATGTTCACCTTGGATGTTGATATGCCTGAGGTGAAAGCTGCTATGTTTGCGCATGGGAGAGGTGTCATTGCAGATATTGAGATATGGCACAAGCGCATTGGGCACGTGAATATACAAAGGCTGAAATCTATGCAAACGAAAAACATTGTTGCAGGTTTGCCTAAATTCAGAGTTGAGGGAATGCAAAAGGTATGTGAAGCATGCCAAATGGGTAAGCAGGCCAGACATGCATTTCCTAAAAATGCTAAGGTGAGCAGAAGACCTTTGGAAGTAATCCATTCAGATGTTTGGACAACCAAAGCTGCTTCTATTGGTGGATGCCATTATTATGTGACGTTTATTGATGACTACACAAGGAAGGTGTGGATTTATTTTATGAAGCACAAAAGTGAAGTGTTCAGCCATTTCAAGGCTTTTAAGGCCATGGTTGAAAAAGAGAAAGGTGTACATATTAAAGTGCTAAGATCTGATGGAGGGGGAGAGTACTTTTCAGAAGAATTTTGTGAATATCTGAAAGAACAGGGAATTCAAAGGAAGTACTCATGCAGGTCTACCCCTCAGCAGAATGGGGTTGCAGAAAGGAAGAACAGGCATATTGCAGAAGTAGGACGGGCGATCCTAAATGAGAAAAACATGCCTGATTATTTTTGGGCTGAAGCAGTAGCAACTGCTGTTTATATTATGAACAGAACCCCCACTGCAGCTGTCCATGGCATGACGCCTGAAGAAATGTATACAGGCCAAAAACCAGATATTTCTCACTTGAAGGTATTTGGTTGCATAGCTTATGTTCATGTTCCTGATGAGAAGAGAACAAAGCTGGATCCAAAGGCAGAAAAATGCATCTTTATTGGATATGCTCAGCACCAGAAAGGGTATCGCTGTTATAACCCTTCCACCCGCAAAATGCAAGTGAGCAGAGATGTTGTTTTTGATGAAATGAGCAGCTGGTATGTACCAACTGTTATGGTAGGAGATGCAGATGCAGGAAATGGGAATGCTGCAATAAATGCAGAGCAGCAATCTCAAGCCTTGAGTGGACCCAGAGAGTCTTCTACTAGTGGATCTAATGCATGGACAGGGAGATTGAGATCTAGTGAATCGTCACATGGCAGTCCTGATAGTGTTGTGCAGGTATCACATAAGGGAAAAGAAAAAGTGGACCATGCTCCAGTATTTGATGTGTCTGCTGGTAGCTCTCATGTTGATGGAGAGTCAAGCGGCTCTGAAATGAGCCTTGATGAGGAACTTGGGATTCCTTCTGTTGTTACACCTGGTGCAAGGAAAAGCAGGCATGATTTAAAGACTCCTGCAACTGATCCAGTTGTACGGAGGTCCACTCGTATTAAGTATCCAGTTGACAGGCTGAGATATGATGGGTATACAGCACATCACTATGCTTATATGGTCAAGGTTCTAGAGGAGCCAGAGCCCACATGTTTTGAGGATGCAGCAGGGCATAAAAATTGGGAAGCAGCTATGGATGAAGAGATGGCTGCCTTGGATGCAAACCACACTTGGGATTTGATGCCTTTGCCTCATGATAAGAAGGCTATTGGCTGCAAGTGGGTTTACAAAGTAAAGCACAATGCTGATGGGTCTGTTAGCAGGTACAAGGCAAGATTGGTTGCCAAAGGTTTTGCACAGACATATGGAATTGACTATGAGGAAACTTTCAGCCCAGTTGCAAGGATGGCAACCGTGAGAGCAGTAATTGCTATGGCTGCTGCAAAGGGATGGTCTTTGCATCAGATGGATGTGAAAAATGCCTTCTTGCATGGTGACTTGCAGGAAGAGGTTTATATGATGCAGCCAGAAGGTTATGAGGATAAAGCACACCCCGATTTTGTATGCAGGTTGCGCAAAGCCTTGTATGGCTTAAAACAGGCGCCGAGGGCATGGTCAGACAAGATAGGGCAATATCTTGTCACTATTGGATTTCAGATTTCCAATTCAAATTTTTCACTTTATGTGAAAAGGACAAACAGAGGGATTGTGCTTATAGTCATCTATGTTGATGACTTGATTATTACAGGTGATAGTGATGCAGACATTAATGAAGTGAAGCTGCTGTTGAAGCAAAAATTTGAGATGAAGGATTTGGGAGAGCTGCGTTACTTCTTGGGCATTGAGGTTATTAGATCCCCGAGTGGGATATGGCTGTTGCAAAGGCAATACGGTTTGGACATGCTGTCCAAATATGGGATGACAGGCTGTAAGCCTATCTCTGTTCCATTGGAGCAGAATGTGAAGCTCAATGCAGAGTCAGGTGAGCTTCTTGAAGATATTACTATGTACAGGCGCATAGTAGGTAGCTTGATTTACATGACTATAACCCGACCAGACTTGAGCTATGCTGTGGGGCTGGTGAGTCAGTTTATGCAGGCACCAAGGAAGCCACATTTGGATGCGGCTAGGTGCATACTGCGGTATGTGAAGTCCACATTGCATTATGGACTGTTTTATGAAGCTGGGTGTGCATTACAGGTACATGGATACACAGATGCTGACTGGGCTGGTAGTGTCTCAGACAGGAGATCTACTAGTGGTTTTATGTTTTCCCTTGGGAGTGGTGCCATCAGTTGGAGCAGCAAGAAGCAGCCAACCGTTGCCTTGTCGAGCACAAAGGCTGAGTACAGGGGTGCAGCAATGGCTGCATGTGAGGTAGCTTGGTTACGGAAGCTACTTGCAGATATGGGACAGTCAATTCATGCAGCAGTTGTCATTCATTGTGACAACATTAGCAGAATCATGCTTGCTAATAACCCAGTTTATCATGCTAGAACGAAGCACATTGAGGTGCATTATCACTTTGTGAGAGAGAAGGTTCTAGCTGGTGAGATTGATCTTGTCTATGTCAGCACTGAGGAGCAGGTGGCTGATATCTTTACGAAGGCATTGGGTACCGAGAAGCTTCGCAGATTTAGGAGCTTGCTTGGTGTACGTGAGATGGATTTGAGCTTGAGGGGGAGTGTTGAGATATCAAGCTCTATCCCCGACATATCTCCTGGATGACTATCATTTATGTCACCGCCTATGTTAGTTGTACTCGTGGTGTAGTTAGACTACCACGTATGTTTTTGGTTTGGGTTCACATATGAACCACGTATTCTAGGTTTTGACATATAGGGTATTTCCCTCTTCTATTGTATTGTTGTTGTGTGCAAAAGTGAAGAAAGGCTTCACCCTCCAACCTTGTGTCTTCTCTCTTTTGTGTGTTGTGAAGAAAGCTGAACTTGAGTCTCCTATCTCTCTCCCTTATTCTTTACATTCATGCCTGAATTTTTGTGCCTCTTAATCTTTGGGGGACCTTGCACTGGCCTTTGGACATGGCTCCATGGCCGCTTGTCCGCTTTGAACTTCTTTTGCCTCTCCTCCCTTGCAACCACCTCTTCAGACTCCTCTTCCTGTGTCTAGTGGGTCATTCGAGGTGGCTTCTCGTGCCTAGAGGTCTACTTTGTCCTTGGTCTCTTTTCCTTTTCACAAGGCTATGAGACAACAGGCTGAGGCTCTTGCTCATCTCAAGGCACAGAGGGTTGATGGTGCTCCTTTGTGCGGTGTGCCTAGTTGGAGGATTGGGGCCAAGGTTCATTATATCTGCGAGCCCGCCAAATACTTCCTCTTGTTGTGGCCCCTGTAATCTCTCCATCTCCTCTCTTTGCTTTTCTTGCTCCCCTTGTTTGTCTAGATGCTCCATGCCAAGACCCCATGGAGGAGGGAGGGGCAGTTGATCAGGATTGACTAGACTATTTTGCCCCTCTTGGGAGACCTCTCTACTTCCACGGTTAGTTGTGTGGAAGGACTGAGAGGACCCCTGATTGTGCTTGGATCCTTCATCATGCTAGGATTCCTCATGGTGCTGAGATCCCTGGGATCCCCCATGAGAGTCGAATGGTGGGGACTTGCGTTGCTTGGACTCTTGATGATGAGAACCGCCTTCAGATCCCTAGTGATCATTGCCCTCTTGGCCACTAGGGCTTGCAGTGTGTTCGGAGGCCATGGCATTTTGAGAAGGATAATGGGTAGCGTCTAAACAACGTTTAGTGGGTCTAGCAGTTTGTTTAACCCGTGCCATAGAAATGAGGGATTTTAGGGTTTTGAAGTGATTTATATAGTCTTTTAAATGACTTTAGGGTAATTCTTTTAAATTAGGGTTTTTTAAGTGCACCTCCTCCCCCCCAGTGTTTTGTCACTAGTTGATAATACTTAATCTTCACCACCCTCCCTTCCAACCCACTCACCTCTCTGCCTTGCCATGTCGCACATGCAATTCTGCAATTTCCAAACAAATTTGTGAATTTTGGAATCTATAATTGACTCAAAATAGTGTTAACTTTATTCATCAAACATTTTACATTTGGGGCTCTCTTAGGACCCAACGCCTCCCCTGTCTGACTCTACGTTGTTGCAACCAAAGCACAACCCCTTGGCTCCCTATTGAGGACTTCCAAGCAACACATCTCCTTGTCTTCTTGACATGTTGAACTGCTTTTGTGAGGACCTCTACCTTATTGCGCTTCAAAGTCCTAGCCTCTAGACATCTATAAAACCAATCGAACATTTCATGTAGTCCATTGCTTTGCGCGATACCACCCCCATGCCTTGTATTGTTGAAGTATGCTCCCTTTTCTCTATAGTGTGATTTCTCCATTTCTTGAGTATTCCAAATGGATAGAGGGCCCCATTGCTCCACAAACCATGGTGCATGTGTGTAAAGAATATGCTGTAAAGAAAAACATTGTATTAGAAACATAAACTGACTCAAGTTTAAAGCACAAAATTTCAACCTAAGGAGGATCACCATGTAATGTGTAATATGTGACTCCCCCCATGCTTCTACCATCAATGATATGAATTCTCCCAATGCTGTCCTGAATCTCTCATAATAAATCTCATCTGTTTGACCTTGTCTAAGCAATTTTATAAATGCATCAAGGTCCACAGTTTTGCTCTCAAAGTAGCAATTCGCGGATGTGAAGCTTGATTTGTGGTACACTCACACAAATCTTTCCAGTACTCCCAACCTAGGGTGCTTTGAGCTAATGTAGTTTTTTCTTTATCAGCATTGTGGTTGGACAAGAACCTCCTTGCCTTTCCTCCACCCATGGACACTTTAGCGGGAAGATTTTGTGTCTTTCCTAATTGTTTCTTTTCCTGCTTAAGCTTCACATTGCCTCCATGAAGTCCCATTAGTGAGAGTAGTTCTTTAGCTTTTGCAATGCATTGTGCAGATACTTGCTATGGCCTCAAATTCCAAGCATAAACTAGATGGAGATAAAGTAACTTATCAAGTATATGCATTTCAGCATGCAAAGTACACATGTGTACCCGCTCCAATGGAATTGGTAGAATGGGGTCCCACTTAGGATCCTTTTTGTGATTATCAGGGGCTGCACTTTGGTTGCAAGAAAGGATGCCATTTTCCCACTGTAGGCTTCCCTTTTGCATCTTCTGAGTGTGGATGCAATACAAGCATGTCCATTTTGCATCTGCACCTATATCACAACCATACAAGTACTTGAGGGTCTTCAAATCACCAGCTAGATGCCATTCAACTTGAAATGTTCCATGCCCATCCATAATTAATGTTTGCCCTACCTCTTGTCTTCAAATAATCGACGGGATGCCGGTTCTCTCCAAAACCCACTTGAATGTCTCGTGGCACTCCTTTGGGGTCTCAAAGGCTACAAGCCATCATATGTCCTTCTCAGATTGGATTGAGAAACCCTTCTCAACTTCCTCATCCCCTTGAGCAAAACGCAAGGCATCATTCATAATACAAATTCTCACCCTCTCTAGCTTGTGCTCTTTTACCAACTGAGCTTCATCCATTTTTATAACAAATACTAGCTTGCCATCTGTACAATGAAAGAGAAATTTATTAAGGATATAGAAATCAGAAGAAATAAAGTTGAATGTGAAGAGGTAATTTCTTTTACCTTCTTCTCTCATCCCATAGAATTTGACCATGGCTCTCTGCAAATTCTCCACATCCACGTAAACATTATTGAAAGCATTCATCTCAAATGTTTGGATGCCAGATTTCTTTTTACTCTTCCAAGTCATTGTGCCACTTACACAATGGTATCCTCCAAGCTTTTCTCTAGCACATTGGTTTGTTTCTTGACGTGCAAACATTATAGACCACGCTGTTGGAAATGCCATTGTAGATATCTTATACTTTTCCTCCATAGTAGACTTGAAAATTTTTAAAATAGAGTTGTAAGCTTCATGACTTACACCATTAGCATCACAAGCTCCAAGCACCTCCTATGCTTGGACGAGGCCCTTGAAATCCTTCATTACTTCTCTAGTGACTTGTTTATGTAGCCCTTTTTGTCTAGGGTCCTTCAACACTTCCATGACATCACTTGGCTTTATTAAACTTCTTAGAACATATGAAGGATCACTATCATCCATTTCCATTGTTCCCATCACATCGTCCATGAAATTCCTAAAGTAGAGTACAAATGAGTCTCAGTGGAAAGAATGCAACACCACAAATATTTTGGGGTAAGAAATTTCATTGAAAATTTGGGGAACTAACCTTGTAGCCCATATTCTCCTCTTTCAGGCACCACTATTGGTTGACAATGCATCCATAGATTGCAATTGTCTTTTCCTCTCCTTCAGTCCCAAAGGTGTTCCCTTCAACTTTTGTACTCGTTCTATCAACTTCTCTCGTTCCTTCTCCACAGCACATTGAACTTGGCCATAGATAGACCTTTCCAAATCTTGTTTGCTTTTAGCAAGCTTCTAGATTGATTCTTCCAATTCATGTTGCTCCAAGTCCATTGCATGTGCTTTGTCACTGGGTTCTTTGTTTTGCAATTGGAGATCCTCCATAATATTATGCATTTCCACAATAGTAATATTTCCCAAATGTGCAAGTTCTTCTGGTTGGGCTCTCTGCACCTCGCTTGCTTGCATAGCCAATGTCTGAGAATGGTTCAATCGATTGCAATAACCAAGCAATCTAGCATGTCCCTTGCCAACAAACCAAACAACATCATGCACTGTATGAAAAGGAGGACTCTTTTGGGTGGTAGGGTCTAAAGGATACAAGTTTCCATCCACCCAAAGGTCAAGAGGCTTCTTCCCTTGCAATTGAAGACTGTGGAGCACACTTTGAGGAGTTCCACTATATCCCAAAGAGCGTGTGCTTGCATATTCTACCTCCAGTTGTAGGTTCACATGGTACTTGTTGGGTATATCCTTGAATGGTGCCATGAGTACTGAAAGAGAGGTATCACAGATGCAAGCTAAAATGTAGGGGAGAGATGGCAAAGATGGAGCAGTGAGAGGGAGAGAGTAGCAAGGAAGAGGGAGGAGGAGAAGCAGATGAGGGCAAGATGAAGAGGAGGAGAAGAGTAGGGTGACAAGTATAGAAGGGAGGGAAGGAGCTACTGTAGAAGGGAGGAGGAGGGGAGAGATGCTACAGGAGGGAGGAGGAGGGGAAAGATTCTGTAGGAGGGAGGAGCAAAGGAGAGGGATCCTGGGTGGCTGGAGAAGGAGGGGAGAGGAAGGAGAGACGAGGAGCCAAAAGGAGGAGGAGGAGCTAGAAAGAGGAGGAGGGGAGAGGGAGGAGGGAGAAGGAGGAGCAAGACGAAGGAGGGGAGAGGAGGAGGGAGGGGGAGGGTGGGAGAGGGAGAGGGAGAGGGAGGAGGAGGAGGGAGGGAGGGAGGGAGGGAGGGAGGGAGAGAGAGGGAGGGACAGAGAGAGAGAGCGAGGGAGGGAGGGAGATTAGAAATTTGAAATTCAAATTTCAAAAAGTGGCCCCCTCCCCTCATTGATGGGGGGAGAAGACAGCTCAAATGTGGGCTTAACCCACCTAGGTGGGCTAGCTAGGCCTCTTTGGGACCCTCCAGGGCCCTTGCATTAGCCCACTAAGCATTCCCTAATCCATTCCTTATGAGGCCCTTTTGAGACCCCAATTCTCCCTTAATGTGGATGGCTTGTTGGGTGGGTAGGGTAGGATCTAGATGAGGTGGTAGCAGAATTTTTGCAGGGGGCGGTGGTATTAAAGAGGGTGATTGCATCATTTCCCTCTTCCTTGGTGACTTCCTCTCGGTAGGCTACGTGAATTGTTTCAAAATTGCTCACCAAGGACTCAAGTGAGTCTTGGAGAGCCTATAGCACCCTATTGAAGAGGATTATTATTCTGAGGGGGTGGTAGGTTGTGGATTGGTAGGCTGCAAGGTGCCCTTGAGATTGGATGGCTAAGGCTCTAGCTATAGGTTTGCATGCATACTTGCGGGACTGTAGACCCATGGCATGAGTTCCTTGGGCTTTGCGAGTTGCATCACTTCATCGTCCGTAGGATATTTAAGGGACTCAATGATGATGATGCGGCACTAGGCTTGAAAATTGAGAAGGATGGGATGGGCAAATAGTGTTTGGAGATCAAAGGGGTGGAGAAGAGATAGAGAAGTGGCTTGAAGATCAAGAGAGAAGTATGACATGGCTAAGATGGGGAGTAGTGGTCGGGATTACGGTGAAGGATAGTATGGAGGGTGTTAGGCGGAAGCGGAGTAGTGAGGTCTAGGTCAAAGTTGATATTTTGTGTGTGAAGTGCATCAAAGTGCATTGGGAGGGTTTGGGGGATGGTGCATGGTGCAAGTGTGTATGTGGCTAATTGTGTGAAGACATCCTTGTACATCCAAAACTCCTATTGCTCCCAGTCTTCGAATGCTGACTCCTCTAATTAGCCAATGGTGCTGGCATTCATTTGCTTCTTAGAGGGAGAATGTTAGGTTCCTCTCTTGTGCCAAGAGATCCTATAAAGATAGGATTTGTTGTTCGTGGGACTCTTGTGATTGGGCGTATTACTTCTCTGCGTGTGCTTGTAGTTCCAGCATTGTGTGGAGGGTCGACTCTACCTTGTCTACCTAATCCATGATTTTCTAGACCAGGGTTTCACTGGTGGTGAGGTCGTCCTTGAGCCTTGTAAGAGCGAGCTCGAGCTCTAAAAATTTGGCCCGGTATTCTTTGGCTCTATGTATTGCAGCATGGCCTGTTGCTTGGGCTACGACCATTGTCGATTAGCTTTCATGCGCAGAGAGTTGGGCTTGGATGAGAGCTCTGATGAGACTAGTGGAGATCTGTGAGGCTTGTTCCTACCTTTTCTATAAAATCGTGCGGGCGACCTATGGGAGTTTTGCCATGGCTTCAAAGAGGTTTAGCTCCATCAGGTTTGTGCATGACAACTACTCTTCTGTCATGTGGCTATAGCCACCTGATACCTTATACTAGGGTGCGCTACAAAATTGTAAGGCCTCTACTAGGCCTCTCCATGGAGTGGAAGAGGTGCTAATGGTGAAGGATGTTGTCTCCTGAGGGGTGATGGACATTGACACATAGGGTGTAGTTGGGCTGGTCGGTGTAGCTTCAGCTCCTATATGGAGGCCAATTTTGATTGTCTCATCACCCTAGAGGTCTTTAATGAGGAACCTATTTGCCCTTTCCTTGAGGATCCACCCACTGGAGATGCAGTTGTTGATGCATGAACTCGTGCAACTGGCTGTCCTCATATTGGGTGAGCAGCTGACTTGTGTCCAGTTACACATGAATTGCCACAGTGACATTGCGCGTTGTCCTTGCTCTCTTGGGCCTTACCTCCGTTTCTTCTTGCTCAGTCTATATTGGGCCAGTGGCGCATTTCTCTGCTAGTCCAAAGCCAACTTGTAGATGCTGACTCTTTAAGTAATAGAGGACCGGCATGTATAGAATGGGATTGGTGATAACATCCCCATGGGTGCCAAGATCTTCTTGCATTTGGTTGTAGAAGTAGTCATTCCAGTTTGTCTCTTGGAACTCCACCATGCGCAGCAATATATTGGGCACAATGGACTAATGAGACTTGATTGAGCCATTACAAGGCTCTTGCTGGTTGCTCCTCTTCGGGCTTGTGGATGGCTATGAACTGGAGGAGGCCCTTACACTTGTGGTCGTCGTAGTGAAAAACCATTTTGAGGGCATCGAGCATTTTCTTCTTCTTGGAGTATTTCTCCCCGACCACTGGAGGATCCTCGCACTATGTCCTGATTTATTTGGTAGTGGTGGGGATTGCCTGCTGCATCTTGCAAGATGCCAACATTGGTGTTGCTGTTGTATGCCTTGAGGAATTTTTTTAGCAGTGTCATGTCCAAGTGGCATGGGAGACAGGCAACTATTCTACCCAAAGTTGAGTGCCTCCACCATTGCTCTAGCCTAGAAAGTGGTGTATGCTATTGCTATTTGGTAGTGGAGGGTGTAGTTATTGCCCTAGTATGCATGGCATGAGTGTATCACGCAAGCATTTAGCTCTTAGAGCCATGCTTCTCCAAGTGGTGAGTGTGCTTGGGAGCACACGACCTTGTACTCACCGATGGTTGGCACCGGGGTGCGCTTTCATGTCCTTGAGGGCAGCGTGCTTGCTGTGGTTGGATCCTCTTGAGTGGCCTATCTGGTGGATGTCTCTTCGCCTTGCAAGTCTTACAAGGGTATCTTGACCGGCATGCGGATCATGGCAGACCGAGTGCTTTGGGAGTCCGATGGACCAATGGCCTCTGAGGTAGGGCGAGGGTGGAGTCCGAGGTTGGTTTTGAACTCAAACAAATTGTGTTCGGTATCCATTGAAAATAGTGATGGGAGTTGAGTGATAAGGGAGTCAGTGGATGAGGAAGAGCAAGAGGACATAAACTTGTTGTCTAGATTGTAGTGGAAGGGGGCAAGAAACTGTCAAATTTCTAGGGAACTTTTGCAAGAGTTTTGAGGCAACTGCTATGTTGACAACCCGGTAGGGTAAGCTTGCTTATATAGACTTCCTATCCCCTCATCGACGGGATATGGGTATGGCAACGGTCGATGCTAAAAATCGATGGCGGCGGTCAGTGCTAAAAATTGATGGCGACAGTCGGTGAGATGTGGCGGTCGGCGGTCAATGAGATGTGGCCAAGGCCGCGACTGACATGATACAGAATAAAGACAGATGGTGCGATCTTGGAATGGCAACGAGTGGTGGTGGTGTCTTTCCTTGGCATTGATTGCTGGGATGTTGGTATCGCGACAGTCGCTGGGATACTTCTAATGTGACAATCGGTGTGATTTGTAAATGGCAATGGCAATGGTCAGCAGGATGTTGGGATCCCAATGATTGGAGAGATACCATTATGGCGATGGCCCGGAGGGGTACTGACTATGTAAAAAGAGTGAAAGAAAGAGGGAGTGGTGTGTGAGGGGAAAAAAGTGTGAGTGTGTAGAGTGCACTTGTGTGGTGTGGTCGTGATAGTGAGGTCAGCATGCAAGATAATGAACAAATGCAAAAATGGATTCTAATCCTGGTGCTAACCAAGTTCGCAGTGTCCTAGTAAGAGGATCATTGTTGCTTTTCTTTTTTTTCGAGTTTGGGAGCAAATCTCTGCAGGTAGCACAGCCGGAAAGTGAAAGAGTGCACTGTCTCAGATTGCGACACCCTTCACGATGTGGCGAGAGGGCACTTTATGCTATGGGCAAGGGCAACGCCCTTGGTGAAATTATTTTTTTAATTCGATGCCATTTCGGGGCCCGTTGTGGTCACAGAAGTTTTTCGCATGCACTCAATAAAGTGCCCTATTTTTGCTATGCAACCACTATTCCGCAGGTCAGTGAAAAGTTATTGTAGAAATTACATCGTATGTCTGTGCGCAGAGATATTGGGAGTAACAGAATCATTATTATTTCCTATTGATGCATAATCATCACTAGGAAGTGACTGTGTGGTCAAATACCACTCTCATCAGTTTTGCAGATTTGCCCTTGTGAGGCAGAAGTTGTGTTTTTTTGCAGTGATAGAATATTTTGTAGTGTTCTATAATGGAGTCTGATGCTCTTTCACAAATTTTCACTGAAAATCTTGACAAGAACAACTTCCAAGCATGGAAGTTTAGAATGACAAATTTCCTTAAGGGAAAAGGCTATTGGGAGTTCATTACTGGAGCTGAACAAGAACTAGTTATTCCTAATGTTCCCAATCAACAAGAGTTGTAGGCATTTAAAAAGTTGGCATGAGAGAGCCAGAAAAGTTATGTATTGGCTGTCTCAGTATTTCAGATTCCTTTGATTGTGCATATTCAGGATCCGTAGGAGGCGTGGGATACTTTGACAAAATTGTATAGCACAAATACGCAAGCCAGGAAAATGCAGCTCAAGCAAGAGTTGCACAATGTGCAGAGAGAAAATATGAGCATCAATGACTACCACATGAAGGTGAAGAAGATTGTAGATGCACTTGCTTCCATTGGGTTGCCAGTGGAAGATGATGATCTAGTTTCTATGACCTTGAATGGTTTAGGAAAGGATTATGTACAATTCCAGACATTCATTGCCGTCCGTGAGAATTTTCCTGATTTTGAGGATTTGATTGCTCTTCTAATTTTTGAAGAGCATAGAAATGGTGGTGCATCTTCTTCAGGAGGAACTTCAAAAGAAGTTGTCTTCTACTCAAATGCTAGAAGAGGTAGAGGCAGAGGTAGAGCAGGCTGATTTGGAGGCCGTGGCAAAATCATAACATGTAGCAAATTTAAGAAAACCAGTCCTATGAAGGAGGATGTGGTAACTTTAGAGGCAGCGGGAGCCAAAGAGGCCATGGTGGATGTTAGAGAGGCCAAAATGCAAACAGCAATGTTGAATGCTACTGCTGTGGTAAAATGGGTCATATGGTTAAAGACTATAATAAAAAGCAGAATGACATCATGACTAGAAAATTGCAGCAAGACATTTATGCATCCTCTAGTACACAGGGTGATGAAAAAAACGAGCATTTGTTTATGGTGCAGCACATGACCAATTCTGTGACAAGTGTAGAAGAAACCAATGATGTGTGGTATGTTGACTCAAGTGCATCAAACAACATGATAGGTCATGCAGAATGGATGCAGGATGCAACAAAAATGGAAAGACCAGGATTTGTGGAGACTGGTGATGATACTGCACATCCTTTTGTGCAGATTGTTAAAAATTTTTTGTCTATGCAGTATGGAAAAAAGAAATGCATGTCTGATGTATATCATGTCCTAAATATCATCAAGAATCTAGTTTCTGTTGGTCAAGTGGTTGAGCAGGGCTTGCAGGTCAGACTTAATCCTCATGGATGCTTTGTTGAGGATTTGAAAAATAAAGTTCGCTTGATAGAAAAAGGGAAGAAGAAGGGCAGGATGTTTACATTGGCTGCGGACATGCTTGAATTGAGTGGAACAATGTTTGCACATGGGACCGACCTAGTTGCAGATATTGATATCTGGCATAAATGCATTGGTTATGTTAATGTATAGTGACTTAATCACTCAGGGGGGTCACTCATCATATGTAACCCTATCACATGAGTTCGATAGAAGGATATTTTTTATTCCTAAAATTTACAGAAATAAATATACATAAGGGACTATTTAAAATAAATTTGGAAAAAATTTACAAATTTGTATAGAAAAGGGGTACATTTTATTAATGAAAAAATTTACAGATAAGGGATTTTAAATATAGGCCTTGAACGCACGTGATATAGAGGGTTTATATATAGTGACCCCCCTGAGCTTAATCAATGCAGGCCCAAAATATTGTTGCAAGATTGCCTAAGTTCAAGGTTGCAGAAATGCATAAGGTATGTGAAGCCTGCCAATTTGGAAAACAGGCAAGGAAACCATTTCTTAGACATGTTCAAGAGAGTAAGAGGCCAATGGAATTAATCCACTCTGATGTGTGGACTACTAAAGCTGCATCTGTTGGAGGCTGTCATTATTTTGTCACTTTTATTAATGACTACAGCAGAAATGTTTGGGTGTATTTTATGAAAAAGAAAAGTGAAGTGTTTGGGCATTTCAAAGCTTTTAAAGCTATGGTTGAAAAAGAAACAGGCCTACAAATAAAATGCCTAAGGTCAGATGGAGGGGGAGAGTACCTCTCAAATGAGTTTGCAAGTTTCCTGCAGGAGCATGGCATAAAGCAGCAATATTCATGCAGTCATACCCCACAGCAAAATGGACTTGCAGAAAGGAAAAACATGCATATTGGAGAGGTATCTCATGCCATGCTCAATGAAAAAGACCTGACAGATTATTATTGGGCTGAAGCATTTGCTACAATAGTCTACATAAAGAACAAGACTCCCACTGCAGCAATACATGTCATGATGCCAGAGGAGAGGTATACTGGTAGGAAACCAGATATTTCTCATTTGAAAGTTTTTGGTTGCATTGCCTATGTTCATGTGCCAGATGAGTTGATATCCAGGCTAGATCCAAAAGCTGAGAAGTGCATCTTTATTGGTTATTCTCTGTAATAGAAAGGGTATAGATTATATAACCCTTCTACTCGTAAGTTTACAGTGAGCAGAGATGTTGTTTTTTATGAGATGAGCAGCTGGTATAAACCAGTAAATGTGATTTATGATGTAGATGCACAAAATGGAGAGGCAGATTGAGATTAGGAGGATCGCCTCAAAGCAATGCAGATACTGATATGCAAGTATCACAAAAAGGAAAAGAGAAAGTAGATCAGCCCATGGTTGATATGAATGCAAGTCACTCTTATGTGGATGGTGAATCCAATGGCTCAGAACAGAGCCTTAATGATGAGTTGGGTATTCCTTCTGTTGTTACACCTGGAGTAACAAAGACAAGGGATGTTTTGAGAGCACCTAGTAGTGAGCCTATTTTGTGCAGGTCTACTAGAGCTAGGTCTCCTGTGGATAGGCTAAAATATGATGGATTTACAGCCATTCACTATGCCTATATGGTCAAAGTGATACATGAACCAGAACCCACTTCTTTTGAGCAAGCCATGGGAAAAGAAAAATGGGAGAAAGCCATGGATGAAGAAATGGATGCCTTGGAAGCAAATGCTACATGGGAATTGGTGCCTTTGCCTAAAGACAAGAATGCAAGTGGCTACAAGTGGGTTTATAAGGTGAAGCACAATGCAGATGGTTCTGTGAATAGATACAAGGCAAGATTAGTTGTCAAGGGGTATGCATAGACATATGGCCTTGATTATAAAGAAACATTCAGTCTGGTTGCAAGGATGGCAACCATAAGAGCAGTCATTGCTATGGCTACATCAAAGGGCTGGTCTTTACATCAGATGGATGTAAAGAATGCTTTCTTGCATGGTGATTTGCAAGAAGAGGTCTATATGGAGTAGTTACCAGGTTATGTTCATGCTGTTCTCATCCTGAGTTTGTTTGCAAGTTGAAGAAAGCCTTTTATGGCTTGAAGCAAGCACCTAGAGCATGGTACGACAAGATAGGATAGTATCTTGTCACTATTGGCTTTCAGATTTCCAAGGCAGATTTCTCACTTTATGTGAGAAAAACAAAGAAAGGTATAATGATGCTTGTCATTTATGTTGATGATTTGATCATCATAGGTGATAGTGATGAAGATATCCTTCATGTGAAAATGCTATTGAAGCAGAAGTTTGAGATGAAGGATTTGGGAGAGTTGCGTTACTTCTTGGGCATTGAGGTGATTAGATCCACAAGTGGGATATGGCTCTTGTAGAGACAATATGGATTGGACATGCTGTCCAAATATGGGATGACAGGCTATAAGCCTATTTCAGTTCCTTTGGAGCAGAATGTGAAGTTGAGCACAGATGCACGTGAGCTTTTGGAAGACCCTACTATGTACATATGCATAGTAGGAAGTTTGATTTATATGACTATTACCAGGCCAGATTTGAGCTATGCTATTGGGTTGATAAGTCAGTTTATGCAGGCTCCAAGGAAACCGCATTTGGATGCCGCTAGATGCATATTGAGGTGTGTGAAGTCCACATTGCAGTATGGACTATTCCATGAGACTAGGGTTCAGATACAGTTGCATGGATGCATTGATGCTGATTGGGCTGGTAGTATTGCTATTAGACGATCTACCAATGGATATGTGTTCTCTTTTGGGAGTGCTTTAGTCACTTGGAGCAACAAGAAACAGCCTACAATTGCCTTGTCTCAGGGGGGTCACTCATCATATGTAACCCTATCACGTGAGTTCAACAGAAGGATATTTTTTATTTCTAAAATTTACAGAAATAAATATACATAAGGGACTATTTAAAATAGTTTTGGGAAAAATTTACAGATTTGTATAGAAAAGGGATATATTTTATTAATAAAAAAATTTACAGATAAGGGATTTTAGAAATAGGCCTTGAACGCACGTGGTATAGAGGGTTTATACATAGTGACCCCCCCGAGTGCCTTGTCAAGCAAAGAGGCTGAGTACAGGGGTGCAGTAATGGCTGCATGTGAGGTAGCTTGGTTGCATAAGCTACTTTATGATATGCATCAGTCTATAGATGGGCCAGCTGTCATTTATTGTGACAACATGAGCAGTATACAATTGGCAAATAACCCAGTCTATCATGCTAGAACAAATCACATTGAGGTGCATTATCACTATGTGTAGGAGAAGGTTCTAGTAGGTTTCATCGATCAAGTTTATGTCAGCACAGAGGATCAGGTAGCTGACATATTCACGAAGGCATTGGGTGCAGAGAAGCTGCACAAGTTCAGAGACCTGCTTGGTGTGTAGGAATTGGGATTGAGCTCGAGGAGGAGTATTGAGATATCGAGCTCCACTCGTGATATGCCAGGGTGACCATTGTGCATTTATGTCACCGACTTGTTAGCAGTAGATGTAGTTGGTACACTGCCCATGAATAATAGCTAGATGATAGCTATCTTTATAGGGTTCACCTATTCTTTTCTACTTAGAGTTCTTTTGGCTTTCACAACAAAGAATAGGAAAATTGTTTTCAGCCTCCACCTTTGTGTATATTACCCCATTGTGTATGTGAGAAAGCTGCAAGTGAGACTCCTTCGTCTCCCACTCTCTTCACAGGGGGTACGTTTGCCATTACCTTCGAATGTTTGCCCCTAAAGAGAGGTTCTTGTGTAACTCTTTATGGAGGGCAATTCGGTTCCTACGGAGTTCCTCAACTGGTTGTGGTGATACTTGTGTTGAGTCGAACCACTCGTGGCACTAGTGCGTATTCCGTACCTTGAGGCTAGTCTACTTCGTTCTTTTTGTCATTGGCAGGTTCTTACAGTGCTGTATCTCGGGGAGACATAGGTTCTTGTGGTGCCACCATTGATGACTTTGTGGTTTTTATTGTCTATTTTTGGACCGAGGCCACTTTCTTGCCTTGGCCGCCCAAGTGGGTGGTGTTGATTGAACTATTGACGGTGTGTGGCGGGGGCGCGAGAGAGTGGTGCAGCTTTCTTCTTGTAATGGATGGGTTCGGAGGAGCCTTTTCTTGGGGCAATCGAAGCTGTCGTTGTTGCTTTGACATTCTCAGGGAGTCGGCTTCAATTGAAGTGATGTTGGGCACAGAGGATAGCATCTTGTACTTATAGCTCACAAATTTCTTGGGTGGAGGGTGGTGGCATAGTTTGAGTAGGCAATGGCATTGGTTTACCACTACGGCGAGCTTTCTTCTCTTTTTGAGCTGGGGCCTTAAGTGGGGTGCTAGTGGAGGTGGGGGCTTTCGGTCTGCCTTGTTGTGTAGTGTGATGCAAAAAATTGATATTTTTTATTTGGCATTGGTATTGTTTTATTCTATGTTTGATAAGAGTTTGAGTATCAAGTGATAGCCTAGTAACTCTCACTTATTTCTATTTTCTAAGATATTGTATGGGATTGAGAGGATGGCTGGAATGGATCATTGTAAATACCATGTGTATGAATGATAAATACCTTGGTATGGGGTGTTGAGAGTTCACGCTCAACATCATGTGATCAGTGTGCATAGCACCATCACGTGATCATATGTGCATAGCACTAACCTTATAGAGTGCTATAAAGGAAAGGGTTAGATCCCCCTAACCCTAACCCTAAAAGGGTTTGTATATATTCTATTTTTTCAACTAATTCTAGTGTACAGTTAGTCATTTGTGGTGTGCTCTCTAGCTGTGCCCTCTCTCCTCATCTCCACTCTTCTCCTCTCCCCTCTTCATATTTTGTCATGGTATCAGAGCTCCCTTGTCTTCCATTGAGACATTGTGATTCTTGAGAGTGTGAGAGAGATTGTGAGATTGAGAGTTCTCTTGAGTGATTGTGAGATCCTTCCCTTCACTTCCATTGAGAGAAAATTCCGTCCATTTGGTGAGTTATTTCCGTTCATCTCCTTCAAGAGTTTGTGAGATATTTGATTCTTCTTCTTAAGAGAAATAGAGAGAAAGTTTCCATCCACTATTCTTGAGGTGTGAGAAAGAGAGAGATTTCTGTTTGAGAGAGAACGAGAGAGATTTATTTCCTTGAGAGTCTTTGAGAGAGAGATTTGTGAGAGTCTCTCGACTTGCTTCTACTCTAGCACTTCCTCTCCAATGCATACAAGCTTTCGAAGCCTTGCTCGCCATCAACAGCCTAGCTCTTGCTTCGATCGACTACTCCAACTAATACTCCAGAGGCTCTACTACACTCCAGAGACTCTGCAATAAGCACCGCTCAAAGACCATGCTCCAATGCCCTTCAGCGACTTTGCAACAACGACTCGGTTTATCCAAAGATAGCTTGTCCATCAACGACATCCTGTAGCGACCATCTACGAACAGCTATGCCCAATCCAACGAGCGGCTGCACATAAAGCTCCAAACAAATCCAAACGACTGGCATAATTCATATACGGCTACTCCATGTTCAGCAGTAGTCTCTCCAAATGCCTCTTCAAACAGATTCCCAACGACACACAACACTTGCAAATAAAGCAACAAACGAGGGACCTCCACAGGAACGACGCTTCAGCCGACATTCAACACACTAGGCAGCGGGCGCATGCCAGCCTCTATAACAAGCTTCAGGCTCCCGACTGCTCCAAAGTGTACGACGAAGACCTCTCAGCAGCAGCCACCGACAACGACACAAGCCTACAACGACCGTAGCTAGCCTCTCCTCCACGGGCTCCCGGCTCCTGCCAGTCCACTGACAACCGCCCGCCTAGCTTCAGCTCCAACGCGCTCCATCTCCATCGACTTTAAGACGCCACCTCCAAACGGCATCGACGAAAATCCGCAGGGAGACGGAATCTCGAAGATTTCGTCAGAATCTCCAAAAGATTCCGGTGGCTCACCTTGCAACACGTGGCAGATAGGACCTAACCAGGCTAAGGTACAGTCAACCCCTAGTTAGGTGGTTTGATCCCAATTGTGCCACATGGCAACGTCATCTTATCTGCCACATCAGCTGACACGTCATCACCGACTGCCACGTCATCACCGATTGCCACATCACCACCAACTGCCATGTCACTTGCCATGTCATCAGTGCCACGTCATCATTGCCATGTCATCAGGCCATGTCATCAGTGCCACCTCAGCACTGCCACCTCAGCAGTCCAGTGACCCCTGCAGGCACAGTCCCTTGCCAGGCACACTGTGCACACACTGCATGTGCACACTCCTGCCACCTCAGCACAGAGCTTCACTGGCACACCTCTTGCTAAGCACAGTGCCACATCATCACTGCATGTGACTCACAGTGACACATCATCATTGAGCACCATTTGCACTCCTTTTGCCCCTCCACCTAGATCAAGTCATATCTCTTGATCAAGGAAGAATTTGAGGGTGCTTCAAAAAGGAAAGTCGCTCGATTTTTCATGCTCTACGTGCTCGTTACATCACGCACACATTTCGGCGCAAGTTACACTCACATTTGAGCCTCGCCGACAAAACCACTTCCTTCACGCACATTTGCCTCTACATCGACGCATCTGACCCAACACTTAAAAAGAACAAAGGAAAAGGAATTATTTGCTGCTCTTTCATCGATCGACGGTTGGTTTAGATCTAGATCAGAGTAGACTAGATCGCCATAGAGGGGATGCTTTGAATTCCCCAAGTTGCCAATCTAGGCCATGCCCGAAATTCCCGACTAGTACCTACTCGGAGTCAGTCCATACGCTCACATCCGATTTCACATCATTACATTACCTGAAACCTTACGTTCATCAGTTCAGTGAGCAGACTTCAGAGTTCAGAGGCATTGCAGATTGATTCAGTGGGCAGATAGCACTTGATTTCACACACACATGCCACCATTGTAAAGCCTATTTGGCTATCTCACGGCATCGTGCACATCATTTTTCAGCCTTGTAAAGCCTCTTGGCTATTCCCGGCATCATTGCCACAAGCCAAAGGAAATTCATCAAAGAGAATATGAGGAACGAGCATATCACCATGTGTGAGAATTGGAGATTATGTAAGACAAAGCAAGAAGCTACCAACCAAGCAAAGCTCATTTGGAAGTGGTGGCATGCAGGACACGTCCGTGTGGCCGACATTCCTTCAATGGACATATGGTTTAGTTGGTGGGATGTGCGGATTGCCCATTGGGAGAATCTCATGAGCGCGGTATGTATTTTGTAGATAAATGTAGTAAGCTAAATAAATGTAATAAGCCAATCTAATTACCTCCCTTTTTACCACAGGTAACAAAGAGTTCCTTGGAGGAGGCACACACTCCAAGGTCAAATCTAGCTTAAAGCATGCATGGTAGTTGGCTAGCAGGAGAAGGGTTTAAGACAAAGATACAATTATATGATTGTTGCGTCTCGGACATGGCAAATGCCCTATTACAAAGTGCCAAACAATATGCATATATGATTGGAAGGCATGTTGGGGATGGTCCTAACTTGGAAGCCTTGATGCAAAGAGTGGCCTCAAGGAGTACACCTTCACCAGCACAAGTTGCACAAATGGTGCATGAAACAGTTGCAGGGACACCAATGTATGAAGAACCAAGACCATTACATGGGGATAAGGTAACAGTCCAAAGAAAGAGAAGCAAGTCATCAAGTATACATTTAGAAAACACCTCACACAAGCCAGGGTATGTGATGGAGACCAGAGATCGTAAGCAAAGAGGGCGGCCGAGAAAAATTAGGTTCGAGACAGAAGGTGGAGATTGGCATTCAATAAAACCGCAAGGTAATACCCAACCAGTGGATGTTGAGGCTTCCACAATGGAGCAAGGTGGAGTTCAAGGGGAGTCTACAAAAACATCATGGGAAAAACATGGCAATGTAGGGGAAGCTGAAGGAGCTCAGAATGAGACCATGCCCACAAGAGAACACACCCCAACGGCTCCACCTATGAGACAAGGAGGCCTTCCTAGTGGCCTCTCTATTGTTGAGGTGCCTATCCACCGTACCTTTTGGGCAATTCGAAGGACCTCCAAAAACTCTAAAGTGAAGTGTCTTGGATTCATAGATGGAAAGGTTAAGTGTAATCGATATATACAAAGCAGTTCACAAGGAGTGGTGGCACCCTGTTTCTACTCTGAACGGCGGCCAAGTGAGGAGATAGGCAATCTCATCAAGGCTGGTTTTAGACTGCAAATAGTGGATCAACCCCATGTAAATTGGAGGACACCAAATGTACCTCAAGGATCAGCACCGATGCCAACTAATTTTTGTGATGCACATGGAGGGTCGGCATCCATACCAAGGAATTTAGCTCAACACACATTGGTAAGAACCACAAAATGGAGGCATGGCATATCTAAGGAGGCTGCAAAAAGAATAGCTAGTGCTCAATCTATGCACGCTGTTGTCATGGGAGAAATGACAGTGGAGCTTCTTCATCATAGTATTTTCCATTTGAGAACAACAGGGTCTGACAAGGCTCGTATGTCTTACGATGTGCACATCAAGACTGAACCCATGTGTACATGTCCAGATTTTCAAAGAAGAGAGTTGGGTCAAAAACCTTACCTGGCATGCAAACATATCTATTACATCTTCATCCGTGTATTGGGATTGGATCCAAATCAACACATGCTTATTCATCAACCAACCCTTTCCACTATGGATGTTTCATCAGTGCTTAGTCGACCTAGGATCAATCCATAGACCTGAATGCAAAATATAAACTTGGTTGGTGTTATGATAGCCCACTTTTTGATGTGACACTTTTTTTTGCTCAAAATTTGATGTGTTGAGTCAACACAATGTTCTTAATGTGTGGAACATTTTACTAATTGCTTTGGCCTTTTCAAATAATAGAACTACATGAAAATTGGCATATGCTTACTTGAAGTTTCATTAAACCTTTGTTGCCTTAGCAACAATCCATAGACTTGAATGCATAATACATATTTGTTGGTATTGTGATGGCTCATTTTTATATATGATATCATTTATTACTGACTTGCAATATAAATTACTTGGATTAATAGCTTTGTCTTTTTTAGTCCTTAGAATTGCTAATTGCTTTGGTATTTCCTAGGATAAATCCATAGATACAGGATAAGTAATTACTTTGTTATTTTTTGATTAGTAGGTCTTTTTTTATGGGACTCTAAAAAAGCTCACAAAATTTGATAAATTTCCAAAAAAGCTCGCATTAAAAAGCTCACAATAAAATTTTCCCCGTTTCTTTATAATCTCTTTGTGAGGCCCTTATTGTTCTTTCAGCATCTGCATCAAATCGTCCATACTGAGTGTTGTGATAACGTAGGTTGCTTAAGAAGTTTAAGAGATCTTGTCATGATGTTATAATACATTGCAAAAGCCTTTCGCTCTCTGCTATCTTCTGAGTCTCCTCTCTCTCTACCCGCCTCTATGCATTGAACTCCTCTCTCTCCATCCGTGTAAGTGGAGAGCCTTGTTGAATTCTTGCATCTCTCCTTGCTCCTTGGTATGCAATCCATTCTTTGAGATTGTCGATTTCGGACTCCATGTCTGCGACGATGCCAAGGACATCCGTGGTGGGTGGGGAGATGATAAATTAAGAGTGATGAAAGAAGAATGTGCTTATAGAACGACTAGGATGGACGAAAGAAGGGAGTGTGATATAATATTATTCATGTCTGCAATCACTTTATTTCATAGATTTAAATGTATTCAAAATCTATCATCTCATATGTCTTTCACATTATGGTCTTGCATCTTTTACTTCAATCAATCGACAACTCACCTCTCTTTCAAAGTCTAACTTATTATATACAATAAATATCTCATTATGAGAATCTAATAATTATATCATTCTTGTGTTCCATCAGTTTATTTTATAGATTTCGATGTACTCAAAACCTATTGTCTCACATGTCTCGCTTTACGATTTTGCATCTGCAAGTCTAACTTATTATATAAAATAAATATCTCATGATGAGAATCTAATAATTATATCATTCTTGTGTTCTATCACTTTCTTTTACAGATTTCATTGTACTCAAAATCTACCATCTATTATGTCTCACATTACGGTCTTGCATCTATTACTTCACACAGTCTAGTAGTCTAGCGTTCTCCAACCATCATCTTAGGGACATCTCAGCCTCTCCCAGTTATTTATTCTAAATCTTTCATCTCACAATATGAGTTTGCAATTCTATAAATCCCTCTCTAGTCGTTTGTCTTCTACATCTCGTGCATAGCTTTATAGCCAAACACTTCTTTCACTTTTGCTCTCATTACCTTCCTCCTCTCCTCAAGTTTACTCCTTCCATCTTGCCAACAGCCTTACAACAAAATACTTCTTCCACTTTTTTCTCGTTACCTTCCTCACTCTTGTTACCTTCCTCCTCTCGTTTTCATGGATCTTTTTGAAGTCATCGATTCCTTCGAGGAAGCCATTAGCACTAGCAAAGAATGGATCACTGAGAATGAGGTGAAGAGGGAGGCAAGAAAGAGATATTGATCTTCGTTAACCTAGTATGAGAAGGACGAGTTTGCTTGTCAAAGAGCTTAGAGAAGAAGGAGAGAGGAAAATTAAGTAGGTCCACTAAAAAAATAGATAAATTACATTCATATAGAAGAGAGCTAGCACACTTTCTAAGTGAGGTTACTTTGCGTGTGGATCGTTATGGAAGATTTCCATCCCAAGAAGCGCAAGCCATTCGGAATCAGTAAAGTGCTATACAAGATAAATTTTATAATTCCTTACTTCTCTTCTGTAGTTTTAACTACATTGATGATGATGAGATGAACTCAGCCCTTGAATGGGTTGAATTTAGGATTTCAAGAGCAAATATTAATGCATTCCACTGAGAGACTTATTGTAACTTTTGGTGTTTGTCAACACCTTTATAAATATTGTGAGAGTTTGCTTAATACAGTTGTGACTTTTGAAGGTGTTTGCTAACACCATTATAAATATTAAGAGAGTTTACAACTACTGAATCTAATTTTTTGGTGTAACTTATCTGAGGCTTATTGTAAATGATGGCATTCTCTTCTTTGCTTGATGTAGCTTGATGCATGATGCTTTGTTCTTCCATGTGCCTTGATGCTTTATGTGTGGATGCCATGTTTTATGCTATGGTCATCTCATGAACTTGTGCTTTTGGCATGCTTATGATAGCGATGTGTGCATTCATGCTTTGATTTGTCATTTGTTGCAAAGGTCTTACCAATTGATTTCTTTCAATATTGGAAGTATCTAATTGCATAAAATTATTCTGATCTGATAGCTGCGCAGAGCTTGAAAAGATGATCACTTTTCCTTTTTGGAGTGTGTGCAAATTCCTCTTGGATTACAAGTTACGGCTTGTTGAAAATTCTATGGAAGAAGAGGTGGCCTGATGATGTGGGACATGGATTCATATGCTGAATTCCAAACTGTTCTTGGCAAGGGCTATGTGCTAATAGAGCAAAACGGAGGTGGATGGAGGAGCAACGTGCATTAAATTTACCTTGAAAGCCACCTAGCTGGAGAATAGCAGTATGGAGGGTGTGAATATTAGAGGTGGCAAAAACCCCCGCATGTGAGACCTCCAGAGTTCTATAGTTGCATCGACGAGTGTGCCCTTGCACGTTTCCTTCCCCAATCCAGAGGTCCATGTGGCCACGAGGAGCTGAGATTCTGTGTCGAGCTGGTGCTCGAGCTATTACTGGAGGTCTCCGTGGTTCCATGTGGCGGCGGTGCGCTCCTAGTGGGGAAGACAAACAATAATGACAATAGACGGGTGAGAGCACCAACCCACTTTGTACTCGTGTACTTGAAAGTTCCCAAGAGAGCCGCCATAGCCAACCTCCCACACCTCAAATCCTCCATAGCTTCTTCCCTCCCCCCAAACCAACCATGTCCTCTGTCAGTGCAGTCGTTCAACCTCACCCCTTCACCCCAAAAAAACAAGAGACCCATGTCAACAACCTTGAATACAAGAGCTCTTCCACCCGTCGTCGCAAAATACCCATCAGACGAATCGAGAACATCACCAGCCGCCAAGTCATATTTTCCAAGCGCAAAAACAGCTTGCTCAAGAAAGCTTGCGAATTGTCCGTCCTGTGCGACGCTGATGTAGCTGCCATTATCTTCTCGACCACTGGGAGGCTTTACGAGTACTCCAGCTCCAGGTGTGAGAACAAACCCGACGAAATTTGCATTCTATTGTTCCAGTTAAAAAATCCTTACTCGTTGAAATGAAAACTCCAAATATGAGTGGTTGAAAATCGAACATTCGCTTGCTAAACTGCTTAAACAAATGGCTACGGTGGAACCCTTTGTTTCCAGCTAGATTATGTTTCCATTCGCACGATGAGTGAGACTGCATAAAAATTACTTACGGATTTTAGGAGCCTAACTATAATCAACATCATGAATTCACATGTTCCGACGCTGATATCAGATTGCGAAGCAGCATGGATGATACCGTGAGTAACATCCTAGTATAAACAGTAGGGATAGAACAATTCCATTGCTGTTATAAGGAGTCATATTTTGTAGCACATGCCTTCACTATCTCATAAAATAGCAGATTCCCAAAAGAACTCTACATCCATCTTTCTTGAAATGGGATAACAGAGAGTCACACCCTAGTGGTGGTAGTTGCTACGGGGCTTTTCCACTCTCAAAAAATCTATCATTGATTAGTGCGTTTAGCGTTTAGGTTCCGAGAAAGAAAAAATTTATTGGCGATTTAGGATACACAAGATGAACATTGCACCTACAAATTAATCGGAATTGATTAGCTTACATGTTAGACTAAATAAAAAGCATGCAGGCACTTGTTATTGGTTTATCTTGAGATCCTTAAAAGAGCAAGTGAGGTCATAGATGTCATAAAGACCATTGTTACTTCTAGGTCTTGTGGAACTATGCTTGATGTTAGCTGCAATGCTTTTGTGGTCATAGCGACAATTGCCTTGGATATTTGAGACCAAGAGGGACTCAATAAAGATAGAACAAGGTTTATACACACACGACGTTTTTCCCAACTTTGTAAAGAAAGATAAGCTCAAATGGTTTTGCACTCATTTGTAGTTCCATTTGGATTGGCTTGTTTTGGGTGGTTCTCTTGGACTTGACATAAATGTAGTATTGATATGCCCAACTCTCTAGGTATAGCATGTTTGAGAAACATGATTCTCATTCATTAATACTTGCAAAGAAAGTACAATATTCATTTTAAGCGCTCCATAACATTATATGGTACACCCACTAAATATAATTTATTAATCCTTGTGCTTCTTGTTGTATCTCATATGTAGATGGATGAATGTGAGATATGTACATAGAAGGTTTGGCCAGGTTCTGCGCCAAAAATTGCCAGTTCCCGCATTTCTCCGGCTTCTTTTTTTCTTCAATTCCGATTGGTTGAATATTTTTGCATATATATCCTCTTTGTGGTTTCATTAAAGAAACAATGCAACTAGGAAAGTTCTAAATCCCTTGGAATACCCCCTATAATGTTTCATATTTGTAGTGGTGTAAGTTGTGTCAACTTGATAGCTAAAATTTAATTCAGCTTCATAGCTTGTGTTTGATTGCTTTTGTTAGCCTTTGGGCTAGGTTATCTAACATATAATTTGCTATGTCCAGTAGTGATTGTCCCTTTGACTCTAGTAAACTATGGAGTAAGCTTGTTTATATATGCTTATGAAAAGAAGAGAAAAGAGGATGAAAGAGAGGAAATAAGAGAGGGGAAAAGCAGAGAAAGAAGAGAAATAAAAAGGAGAAAAGAGAAGGAAAAAAGAGAGGGGAAAAGAAGAAAAGAGAAGGAAAAAGAGAAAGAATATGCTTATGCTTATGCATGAGCATATGAGCATATGCTCATGCATAAGCATAGGCAAATGCATATGCTTATGAAAAGAGTAGAAAAGATGATGAAAGAGAGAAAATAAGAGAGGGGAAAAGAAGAGAAAGAAGAGGGAAAAAGAGAAGAAAAAAGAGAGGGGAAAAGCATATGAGCATATGCTCATGCATAAGCATAAGCATATGAGCATAAGCATAAGCATAGGCAAATGCATATGCTTATGAAAAGAAGAGAAAAGAGGATGAAAGAGAGGAAATAAGAGAGGGGAAAAGAAGAGAAGGAAGAGGGAGGAAGAGGGGAAAAGAGAATGAAAAAAGAGAGGGAAAAAGAAGAAAAGAGAGGAAGAAGAGGAAATAAGAGAGGGAGGAAAAGAGGGAGGAAAGAGGGAGGAAAAGAGGAAAAGAGGGAAAGAAGAGGGAATAAGAGAAGAGAGGGCAAGAAAGGGTTCCTACGCCCAGCACTACAGCTAGTACTTAAAGCACTCACTGCAGACCAATGCAAATAACGGACATTAAAAAAAAAAAAAGAAGAAGCACTTTCTTACTTGGAAAAGTCCCCTCCTTGTTTCGTGGACTGGCCTTACAAAAGAGAGGAAACATCTCGGAAACATGCCATTTTTTAGATAACTGGTTAGAGGAAAGAGGAGTTTGGAGAAGCAACTTTCCAAAGGGATTGGATTGAGGGGCAAGCATAAGCCTACAAACAAGGAGAAAGCACGAAAGGAAGGAAAAGAGGAGGAATAGAAATACCAAAAAGAGGAGCAAATCTCGTTTTTTGTCGTTAATCTCTGAAAATCAAGCATGAAAATTAGCACATTGGCTTAACAATGCAAGGAGAAACATGCTTCAACTCTCACAAAATGAAATCTCAGAAAAAATGAACCTACATTGCTTAAAGAGGCACACCTTCTTGAAAAAATTCCTTTCACACAAGTAGAGAGGGAGAAGGGTGGAGAGGGAGCACAAGTGTCAATGGGAGAGGGGCTTGGTAGGGGCAAGGAGTGTGGGGAATAGAGGAGGAAAGCGAGGTTGCCGAATAGAGGAGGAAAGCATGGGAGGAGAGATTTTTGCTTTTCTCGCAATAGAGTTATGAAAGATAGCATCGCACGGCATTTCGGGTTTTACTCTCCTAGCGTCGCTATATAGCGACACTTATATCCTAAAAGCGTTGCTATATAGCGACACTCATATTCTAAAAGTGTCACTATATAGCGATACTCATATCCTAAAAGTGTCACTATGTAGCGATACTTTATCCTAAAAGTCACTATATAGCAATCTTTAATCCTAAGTGTCGCTATATAGCGACACTTATACCTTAAAAGTGTCAGTTCAAGGCACTTGATCTAAGAAGAGAGGGAAGGAGCTCATAGGTGGCTATTTTTTGGATCTTAATGGATTCCCTTGCATTTTGTGTTGTGACTTTGGAGGTGTGCAGATGGAAGGGACGAGTGAAAGCTTGTCAGATGATGCACCAATGCTTGGGAGTGCAGAGTGGCTTACAGAGAGGTTGTATTGTCATTGCACTCATTGCAAGCGAGAAGTACGACATCAATGCCGTAGTCATGCGCCACTTGAGAATGTATGGGAAGGAGCGCAAACCAGTACCCACCGTTGGTGGTGCACATGGTGATGGATCATCGAAAAGTCAATGCTATTTGAGTTCGTGATTAATATTGCATGCGTACACGACACGAAATCTTGAGACAAGATCTTATATTTATACGAAACCTTGAGACATGATGAGGAGGGTGGTGTGCGTATACCTTCACACTACTAACATGGATATGAAGATAGAGATGTAGATATGGAGATTCCACTACCAATGTCGGATCCAATTGATCTAGATGGATTTACAGAAGAAGATGAAGATCACAATATGAGCCAAGAGGAAGATGTGCATAATGACATCATATGGGAGAAAGATGGAGATCACGATATTGAGGAAGAAGATGACGATCATCAAGAATCACCCGACTTTATTGAAGAAGATGATCAAGTCTATGGTGAACGTACGATGCTAAAGTACGATGATGATATAGGAGATCAACTCAGTATAGAGTTGGAGATAGACTTGTTTGGCATACTAGACTTGGCTCAGGATGAAGCCAAGTCTCAAACGTGGACATGAATATATGAGCTTCAAACTTGATGTACATGCTCTTGTACTTTTATTTTTTCAAAGGATCAAACATGTATGAAAAGAAATTTTTTTTGTCATTGGATAAAACTATCTTTAAAGGTTGGTATGGGGAAAAACACTCTCTGTATAACGTCGCTATATAATGACTTTATACAAGTCTAGCAAGTGTTGCTATATAGCGACACTTTTATAAAGCGCTGGTCGTCGGTATGCAAAGTGGGCTTAAAAAGTGTCGCTATATAGCGACACTTTTATAAATGTCGCTATATAGCGACACTTTTTAAGCTCGCATTGCATACCAACGATTAGCACCAAAGCGGGCTCAAAAAGTGTCCCTATATAGCGACACATTTTAAGCCCGCTTTGCATGCCGACGATTAGTGTCCCGCACGTGCTAAACGTTGGTGCGTAACCGTCTAAAAAGGACCTATGTCTTATAGCGATACTTTTTAAGCCCACTTTGCATACCGACGATTAGCGCCCCGCGCGTGCTAAACGTCGCAAAAGTGCCTATGCCTTGTAGTGATACCTCAGCCTAACACTGAAATAGTAGACTTTTTAACATGATTTTCTATCTAAATTCAAGATGCAATACTAGACTCCTCTAATAAAACCTCAAGTGTGCCTAGCTTGTTGGCTAATTCCTTATTTTAATAGAACTTCAATGCTGATGCAAATGGAATTCAGCATCTCTTCATACATATGAGTATTTTGAATCTACTTTTGTATCCACAGTATAGGTCTATTTATTTTTCACCAAATCCCTATTAAAGACATCCATGAATAGCCCCACAAAAGTCATCACAAAATATCTATATTAGTAGAGATGAATTTTTTCTTGATACAACTCTATCAAAATGGAATGTAGCAAGCGAAAGGGATATCCATCAGTTTATCTATTAGTCATTCCTTCCCTCCCCTTTGTCTATCCATCCATCCTCCCTCAATCGATCAATCGATTGTTTAATCAATCCATACACACACACACACACGCACACACACACACACACAAGCATAATGCCAAGAATATATATTATATTATGAATACAATTTTGTGAAAAGTGAAAAAAATTAATATTTCCATCTCTACACCTATAGCATTAGTACATAGATTTGGAACTTCTTTTTCGTAATCTTACCATATTGGCTATGTGAAATTTGTTGTATTCCTACCATGTATTCTTGGTAAATACGAAATATTAAAAATTATGAAGGGCATGTTCCATTTGGCTCCTTACGAAAACAAGGTTTATGCATTTTTCTCCAAAATGAGATCTTTTGCATTAGCACATAGGGTTCACGTTTTTTTTGCATGTGTGAGTTTAGTAGCATAACATTGATATGTTTGTATGTTACAAGACTAGATGTTTCTTATATGTTAATTAATTAAGATGCATGCTTCCTTTTAAAATGTGTATTTCTTTTAGTATAGGTGTTTCAATGGACTAAACTTATCTTCAAACATTACATTCTCCTAACATTCCTTAAGCTGCAAATAAAGTCCTGACATATATTATCTTTAGTTATACAAATCATTATTTCCTTCTTGCTCCCATTCATTCCTATGAATTTATGATATAGAAGTTGATTTCCAAAATTTAGGTACCTTCATGGAAGCCTACGAATTTTTATTATTCATTTTTGAAAATTAAAATTGCTTTTATAACAATAAATATGCCGGATATTATTAAAAAGTGGGGGTTGGTCTCAAAAGACCCTTTACAAAAAGTGGCCAAAGAAAAAAGGGCAGGGCCCTAGGACTATGCTAAGACAGCCTCCTCATCTGCTCTTAGAGATTCCAATATCTGATAGGTATTGGTTAATCAGAGAATGGAAGATTTCCATAACTTTAGATGTATCCAGAGTAGCACACTTATCAGCTTTCACCACCATGACCTTTCTTCTTCCCGGTCACAGAAGACGAGCTGATTTCTCAATTGCCAGATGGCAAAGAAGACTACCCCTCTCAAAAAAGGCCATCAGGCTTGAAAGGTCTAAGGGAATCCAAAAGAATTTCCTAGCAATACTAGCTTCCAGTTTTTGTCAAAGCAAAAGTTGGTCGTTAAGCCAGTCGACCCAATTGCTCATTCGACCCTAGTCCAGACATATCTAGACACAATGCATCTCTAGAATAAGTGATAGATGTGCTCTATAGCATTCCCAAAAAGTACGCACAGTGGGTTCACTTGGAACCTCTTAGCTAATTTGCCTCTTACTGGAAACCATTGGTTTGAAATCTTCTACAGAATGAAGCTGTATTTCCCACAAGCCCTTTGCATCAAATCACTTTAAATCTACGATGCCACCAACTAAGTGCCCGCCTCAAGTTCCATTGTCTATTCAAATCCACATGCTCAGCCCGTTCATTCATCAACATCCTATATATTGCATTTGCAGATATCTTCCTATGTACCAGTGGAGAGGCCTTTTGGTTTTTCATCTTTCCTATGTACCAGTGGAGAGGCCTTCTGGTTTCAATATTGATGCAATTAGTTGGCCAGCCCTCATTCTACTTTAGTAAAATCTACCTCAGAAATGCAATCTCGTGAGTGCTTAAGGTAAAATGGCAGCAGCAAATCTCTCGAAGAAGCCACCAATCTCCTGTCTTTGAGTCCCAAATTCACTCCCAGTAAACTAAACTTTTTTGACGAATGTGACTATTCAATCTATAAGTCAGTGATAAAGACAAAGGGGGATGTTGCATCATTCCTTATACATGATTCCAAAACCACAACTCCTAATCATATATTCTTCACCTCTATATTCACTCTGTGATAGTTAGGTCCACAAGATTATTGAGATTTAGACAAGTGGCAGTGACAATATGTGGAGTTGTTGAACCCTCAACCACCTAGCCACTCTAAACAACATTATTCCTAGAAGTGGATCTAGGTGTGCTGACAAGTCCTATCACTAAGGCATCATATGACTTCAACTTTAGGCCCCAACTTTGTATGTGGGATTAAGCTAGCATACCCATTTCCACGTCATTCCAAGGTCAAGTTCAATGTAGCCCTCTCCCTATTTCACACTTGCACCATCTATGTACCTCATAGTTGTGCACATTTCAATAGCTTCCCTCTATCATGAGTGGAATTTTAACTTTTCCTTTGAATCCATCCTCCTTGGTCCATTTTTGTGTCTCATGGGTTCCAATATATCATTGTCTCATTTAGAATTAGAGCCGCTAGCTCTTTAGATATAGATAAGTGACCTTAACATTACGTCGATCTATGTACTAAGGTTGCCTCAACCCTCAGTCACCTAGTCACTGTTGGGGATTGGGAGAGAAGATGGACATGAGGGAAAAGAGTGTGGGAACCAAAGGGAAAAATGTTCCATTAATGTGTGAGGGAGTCCTCTCTTTTATAGAATGGGAGAGAGGGTGGCCTAGATCATAGGAACCTCTCCTACATCAAAGGATAGAGACTCCTAAATCAAAGGCACCTCCCCATCTGGGGGCATTTGCTTTACATCATCACTTATGTCATGGTCTAGACACATCATAGCACTTAGTGTGCTACTCCCACACCCACACACACACACACACACATGATCATAGGACAGACACTTGATCACATGATTCCCAACATGCCCCCCTCAAGGGTTTGCCTCTTGGTATGTCAAGGATACATCCATGCACATAGTTTCACAAGCCATCTCATGATGGTCAAGGATAAATGTATGGCTAGGATCTCATGCTAGCAAAGGTGCCCAAGGGTAAAGGTTTTCGAAAATGGGATAGACCCCCCCCAAAATAGTTATATCCTTCACATGTATAAGGATTAATCTTAGGCCTTTGTGTGGAACTAGTTTCTTATGTCCATGGAGGCAAATACATATCACATGGCTTACATAGTGACCAGAGGTGATTACAAAAGAAAAAACACAAAACACATAACATTCTTTTTGGAGTACTACTCTAGGAAGAGAACCTCAAAGTTGACCAAGTGATGATAACTCGATGATAAAAGAAAGCTCAAAAGATAAAGTTTTTATTTTCTTCTACCACAATGTTTGTGTCTTCATTTGTTGATGGAGTTCTCTCTTTAGCCAGATTTGCCATGCTTTTCTTCTTCTCATTGCAAAACTTCTCTAAATGATTGATCTTAGCACAATAAGTGCAAGGATTGATCTTGTAGCAATCTTTTTCAAGATGATTGGTCTTTCCACAATGCTTGCATGCCTTGTATTTGCTCTTTGATGAATACTTCACTGCAAGTGGTTGTGTGTGCTCTCCATCCTTTCTTGAAGTCTTCTTTCTCTATTTCTCTTGTAGAGCACTAATGATTTCCTCTAGTATGGGTTGGGGAAGATTCTTCAAGGTAGTCACAAAATAATCATAGTCTTGAGGCATACCCGTCAAGAGCACAGCCATAGCATCATCTTTAGTAACTGGAGAGTTGATTGAGGCCAATTGTGTCATAAGACTTCTCAAAGTATTAACATGAGCTACAAAAGTGTTTCCATGCATCGTAAGTTCAAAGAACTTAATTTTCAAATTCAACTTAGAAGTATGAGAACTAGCACCAAATAACATATCTAACTTATGTCAAGCCAGACGGGGATTCCAAATTAGAAATATGATGCACAAAATCATCTCCAAATCCTAAAGCAGTGCATGCATAAGCCTTCTCTAGCCTTTTAGCATCTACAAGTGTAGTTGAAGAAGATTCACTTGCCTTCCCTTTACCTTTGGTTATGGTGGATTCTCCTTCTTTAGATGATTGATTCCCTGGCTTGACTAAGTCCCACAAATTCTCCTTCATAAGCACAAATTTGATTTTCATTTGCCAAGCATGAAAACCTTGGCCATTAAACTTATCTATCTTAAAGGTGGCCATTGAGAGGGTCTTATCTTTATAATTAGGCAGTGTCTACTGTCTTACAGATGGTCAATCTTTTTTGACAAAGAGGTCTCCCTCACCATACAAATGTAAGTTATTTGCTATGTACTCAGAAAATCATAAATTCTTGCCATAAAAATACCTAGTAGGCTTTTCCTAAAGTCTCTTGGAAGGAGTTTTCTTACCTTGATCTTTTCCCTTCGTGTTGACTTGGACTTCTTCACATAGCTCTCATTACAAGAACCACAAGAGCTAGTCACGGTTACAACTGATCAAATGTTCATCAGCAATCATTGTGCATGTGTATCATCTTCAAATCAAAGAAGATACTCACAAATGAAATAAAACACTATAAGAGAGTATTTGAACCAAATTATCAGCATCAACTGAGTGATAAGTGACTAACTCTAGAAATGTATTGTTACCAGCATCCTCAAAATAGATGATCACTTGCTTCACCCATCAAACATCTAAAAAACTATGAAAGTGCCTTGCAGAGCACTAACTCAACTTGGAGGGCAGAATTCACGCAACTAGAGAAGAGATTAAAAGGGATTTCCATGTAAAATTAAAGCTTGAATACCAAAGTACGTCTAGCATAGAGCTTAGGTGGAATTATGTGCTACTCTTTCTGGGAGAAGTGTGCCTTCTTTGACTGGTCTTTGTGTGAATCCTCCTTGCTTCAGCAAGCATTGGTCCTCAAACTTGGACACAAGGTAGCTTGTAATGTCGCCCACTCGTGACTCAGAGGAATTAGAGTATAGTTGAATCTATGGACAGAATTACAAGAAAGGTCGATGGACTATTTTCTTGATAAGGGATGTATGGTGGGTCTGGGAGCATATCACAAATCCATTGCAAAAGTCATGAAGTACAAAACACGTGACAAGCTAAGTCTAAGGGTATCAGACTAGGCTTTCTAGACCCTACAAATGGTAAATATTTTGAGTGTCGTTTCATAAAGAATCAACATGCAAACAAATAGTAAATTACTCTAACAAAAAGCATGGGCAAATCGTTGATGACATCTAGCTTGATAGCTAAGTTTTGAGCGATATGATAATACATCCTTCACAGCTTGATAGTATATGGTTCACTCCAAATGAAATGAAATCCCCATGTACCTAGATTTAATGAATACAATCCTCGCTTCATCAAGAAATGACAAGATGGTCCTCTAGTGCACACGAAAATCTAGAGATGGCTACTAATGATCTAGATAAGAATTTTAGAGTGCAATGAAATTGTCAACAAATAAAATTGGCAAAAGATGCCAAGACTAATCCACTATCATCGTTTGCTAAACTATAATGTAATGGGTGGCATGAAGGTATCCCATCAATATTGGCAAAAAGATGCACTAGAAGTGAGCCTCCATGGTGCTCCAATTTGTGGCAAAGGTAGCATTGTATATAGGTTCATGCCATTATGGACAATATTAACAAGGCAAGATATGATGCTTACTACCACAACTTGATTGTCTATAATTCAGAAATTCACTCAAAATAGCTAGTTAGGCCTTTTAATCATGGAACCATAAGACATGGCCAAATATTTGTCAAGGACAATAGAAAAGTCTTAGATAAATACAATATTGTAATTAATTAACTATAAAAAATTAGGATTCTTGGATATCTTACTCATCTTGTAATTAAAAAAACATGTATATTGACCTAGGAAATGGATGTATAGAGAATCTTATTTGGGTCCCTCCCTAGTTTCTAGCTTGCAAATAGATCCCAATTTGTGAAATTTCTACAAGTCCATATGGTTGGTTGATACAACTTTTTGAACTTCATCTAGCTATAGTCAAGCTTTACTCCCATACCTAAAGGATTGAATTCATAATAAAGAGGAGACCCTTTCGGTTTTTAATCAAAATTAAAACAAAGGTTAAGAGGATTCTTTCATAGTAGTAATTAATAATGTTACATTAATAATATAACAAGGCATAATAGACTACTTGGTGATCTTCAAATAAGTGTACTTTATTTAGAGACATTTTTAATAAAGAATTTAATAATCGTATAATGAATATTATTAATAAATAAGCTAATTTCACTTTCTTGTAACTAGGGAAAACTTAAGGAGGTATATCATAGTATTTCAAGATGTGTCATTCTAGTGAACCATTGATAAATATCTTGTCCCACTAGCAATCATATTTACATAGATTATTTATTGATTGACCACATTAGTAGTAGTTCATCAACGATAGGGGGTCTACAAGACATTTTATTTTTAAAATGATTTTGGTGTTCTCCAAAGTCACTTTTCCCAAAAGCGCATCACTTTTAAGAGCCGTTTGCTAACAATAAAATAGCTCTTTTAAATAGATTTTATTTTTATATATAGCTTTTTTTAATTTAAAAAATATTAAAAGTTACCCATCCACTCACCCACCGATTTGGATCTATTATGGAGCACTTGCTCTTGGCTTACACTTCACACAATTGGGCTTGAGCAGAGTCTACCACCCTAGCAGGCAAGTGCTGAACTCCTGGGCAACCACGGCTTCTGTAATACTTTCCCTTTTTAAGAAGTGTTCAAGACATTTAATTTGTCTAGAAACCTACAAATCTTAAGTGAATGAAAAAAAATAAAATTTCATAAGATATGCATGTTTTTTTATGCTTTACCTCAACTTCAAATGTTTGAAAGTCTTTTTTTTGCAAAATTTCAACATTTGAGGCCCCAAAATAGTCATCCACATCTTACATCCAAAGCTATAAAAATTTCTCAAAATAGTTTTTGTATTCCTTTTCCTTATTATAACTAGACCATTTTTTAAAAAAGTAAAACAAATAATTTTCTCCCTGTAGAGATTTAGTCTAGGCTCCATCATGAATTCCCCAAAAAATTCAAGTCCTTGCATATGTCTTTAGCCTACGACAAGGATGAAAAGCAAATTTTGAATTCCGAAATATAAAAGATATCAAAGAGAATATGGAATGTGTGAGATGTGACATGTCACCTTACATGCAATTCAGAAATACATTAGTAATAACTGGTTGTGGACCTAGTGCCAAAATTAAATTTAGACTTCATGTTCATCATGTGCTTGAATCTTCAGGGGAAAAATGAAATATTGGTTCTTCATGATCACTCACCTACTTCTACATGGGCCCATTCATCATTATTAATTTTCCAAGTTTACTCGTTTCCCATTTGAGGGATTGTAGCATTTGAAGTTGTAAAGGTCTTATTGAGTGTACTTATATGTTTGGTGCTATTGCAAGTCAAGTATTTAAAATAAATGTATTTTAGCAAATTTTGATAAAAAATAGGTAGTTCTTTGTGCATCAATACCTTTGCATGATCTAAAATAGGTGATCCATTACATGTGGTAAAGTTAGCTGATTCCTATATTCTCGTGCAACATATGTGGTATTTACATTCAACTATTCAGTTTTGAATCAATTTGGTGCTTGAAAAATTGTTGCTTATCTTATCCACTAGTTACAAGGTAGGACTTGGGTAGGCCATTGTCAAGTTTAGTGCCCGCATCTTGACATGCTAGATGCACTCACATGTGAATATGATTATTCTTTATACTCCCTAGGCATGTAAGGAAGAAAGATAATTCTATCTTCATGTGATAGTATCAAAATCTAGAAATTAAAGTGCAATGTAAGACAAAATGAATAGTTTGGGTAGACCATTATCACTTATTGCCTAGCTCTTGACCATGCTCGATGCACTTAAATATGAATATGGTTATGCTTTATACTTCCTAGGCCTAAAAGGAATGAAGATAAATCATAGTATTCTATATTCATTTTATTGTAAGAAAATCTAGAAATTACCATACAATGTGATCCAAATGTGTTAGCTTGATATGTAAAATTTTCCAAATGTCATACAATGTAGAGTTTTTTGAAAAGTGATATCATTATTCACTATGTTTATAATCCCTTGCCCAAAACAAAAAATTGTTGAGTAGAGAAGCTACAATTGCAATGGTCCAAAGCCACAAAGTTTTGATATATGAAACATGGTATTTAAAAATAAATGAAGCCAGCAAGTTAGCACAACACAAAACATTAACTTGAAGCCAATATATTTAGGTGGCTTGACTTGTGCAAGGGCTACATCCAATGTGGATTGTTGATTACAAAGGAAAGGCTATATGAACTCTAGTTAGAAACAGGAAATATTTCTACTTAAAATTAACGTATTCTTGGAATTTTAAGTTTGAAGGATTATAGTTTGAAGATTGAATTCTTCATAGATCTACAATTTCTAATATTATTATTGATTATTGATGTTATGCATCTCTCTCTCTCTCTCTCTCTCTCTCTCTATATATATATATATATATATATATATATATAGAGAGAGAGAGAGAGAGAGAGAGAGAGAGAGGCTAACTAGCATGCACTTTTGATTTTGTAGCATCAGCAAGATCATAGAAAGATACACAAAATATGGAGGTGGAATACAAGAACATGGTAATCCAGATCAAGAAGTTGAGGTAATGCTCAAATTTATAGATCAAAGAGTGGCTATAGTGTGAAAAATGGTACACAAACTAGATATAAGGATAAGCCTTAATGTAAGAACTTGCACACACAAATCCACATGATTCTTTAACCTATAATGGAATGATTGGGTTATGGCTGAAGTTCTAGTACTTTCATGTTGTTATCTTGAGGTAGAATAAGGAAGTATTTATCCATGTCATGAAAATAACCTTTCATGCTAAGAAGGATCTTGATTATTTGATTATTTCAAGGTAAAGAGAAGTGACACTTTGCTAAAATTTTGACTTTAAGACATGTTCCTATATTTCTCCTCATCATCATGGTATTTCAAAGAAAATAGTGCAATTTAAAAATTTAAGCATGGAATTAGTCATGGTAGCACAAGGGAAAAAGGAAGTTTTCTTGAAAACGAATTAATCATAGGACTCCTTGAAAACTAGGTTTGTGGAGTTATTCAAAGAAGGCTTATTTTTGGGATAAAGAATCAAATTACATTGGTGATAAACATGCTTTGATGTGATTAATATACCAACTAGAACATACATAGTTTGCATACATACGGATAAATATATGATTTTTATTCTTATGAGAAATTACCCCTTTAAGGGTATTGTATCCAAGTCTAAATTTGAGCACATAGCATGAGGTCATAGTGCTTAGAATATTCAACAATATTCTTTCCTTTTTAATAAGGCATGATGAACCTTTCATTCTATCTCCTTTATATTTGCTAGCTCACCACATCATTGTCCTCTCCAAATACATAGAATCTCGCTTACTTGTTGTTAGGCAGATCTAATCATCTATATACTCAGGGATTCCTTGGGAACCTATCAACACATGGATAATAGAAGTATTTGGAGAGCTATTTAAAGATATTAATAAATTACAAGTGAAGACTAAAATGAGACTCAAAGCAATGCATTAATACCTACAATGAGAGCATAACTCAGCTTAATTTGTATTAATGCTAGCCTAGAATAACTTTTGGGGGATTTGGTATGGATTTACACCTTGAAAATATTATTTTTGCATTTTAGTAATATCTATAGCATTCAAGTGTTTGGTTAGTATACTTAATAATAGAGAAATAAACAAAAAAGCTTGATGGATAAGATGGCTCCGTTGTGGGATTTCATATATCTAAATATTAAATTTCCTTTGTAGACTACTTTTAGGTAATAAAATGCTGTTAGAGAACATTGGTGTGATTATTGGATGATAATACATCACGTAAACTGAATTTATGATGACGTCCTTTTTAGAGGTAATTTGTTAGTAAACAATCATGGAATTTCCTTTAAATTTGTCTCAATCTATCAAATTCTAGAGGCATGCTATTTGAAACTCATTCTTTTTGGGCTCCATAGATTTTGGGATACTACCTAGAATAATTTTGGGGGATTTGTTATGGATTTACACCTTGCAAACGTTATACTTCATTTGTGTAAAATCAATAGCATTTTAAGTGTTTGGAAATTAGATTTAATATAAGTGAGAAATGGAATTCTAAGTTTGAAGAGACAAAATGTCTCCATTGTGGGAGAATGCCTTATACCCTAAGATTAAATTTCCTGCATAGACAATTTTAAGGTAATAAAGTTCTCTAAATTAGAGAACTTTGGTTGGCTATTTGACGATAATACCACGTGTAATCCAAATTTATTATGATGTCCTTTTTAGAATTATTTTATTTATAAAAATCATGGAATTTTGTTTAAACTTATGTCCGTTTGATATTTGAGACTCATTGTATATTGAGCTCAATATAAGAATGTATATTTGTATCCTTGGCTAATTTATTTATAGTTTTAATTCTTAGATCCAAGGCTATGGATATTGTAAGGATTTGATGTGTTACAACTAAAAATAACATACATTCTTAGAATTAGATGGAATGGGTTACATTAAAGAAATAGAAAGCTAATTGAAGGCCGCTCTCTAGTGGAGGAACTAATTTTATTAATGTGGATGTCTTTTGATTTTGAGACTAATTATGGACCTTGCATGGTACCTCCATGGACTAAAGGTTCCATTACAACTCCCCCCACTCCATGGTGGGAGTGATTACCATCTAACTCCTTGTGTAGGAAAAAACATATAAGGATGAAGTGCAATCTAGCATCATATATAATATGGAGGGTAACACCTACATTGGAAACAAACCCTATATATAATACAAAAAGAAATACACACATAAAGCTCTATACTTTTCACATCCTTGTCACTAGACCAAGTCTAAAATTCATCAAGAGTATAGACCCTATATAATATGGAAGGCAATACATACATTGGAAACAAAACCTATATATAATACAACAGGAAACACATACATAAGGTCTATACTTTTCACATCCTTGTCATTAGACCAAAGTCTTAAATTCATCAAGAGTATAGGCCCAGTTGGATAAAATGAGAGGCTTGCAAGTATTTATTTCTCATTCTAGAATTATGATATAAAAAAATATGGAGTCTAATAAAAATGTGGAATAATAAAGTCCATGTCGAATATCTAAAATAACAAGAAAATCTATTGAGCATTGAATACTTTGAATCTTTTTTGCCACAGTGAGATGAGTCACAAGGTTTTGAATTTGTTAGAGATACCACAAGTGTTATGGAAGAAGCTGAGCAATGCCCTTTCCTTGAAGATTCTATGGTATGAAGGGTGACAAGTTCTTACATGAGTTTGTACCATGTTACAAAATGCAAGAGAGTATATTTGTTACTATCTAGAATCAAACTTAGATGACCAAGGTGGCCCAATTTGGGTAGTAAAGCTTCTTCATCTAGTAAGGGGTGAAAAAGAAATCCTTACCACATTCACAGATTTTTGGTATGCATTGAAGCCTTTGAAAATTCTCCTATAAAATAAACAATCAGATCATCTTATGAGGGATTTTCAAACCAAAAAGGTGAAAGTGAGTGCCATTATTCATCGCTAGAAATTGAGGGCTCCTAGAACCACATCGATATCTGAGAAAATGTCTTATAATCATTGATAGCATTTGCATATATATTAAATATCAATTTAGATTTGATCCTTGAAGTCAAATGCAATACTATAATTCGAAGACTTTGAATGAGCGTAGAAGCATATGATAACAATTTTATGCCTCATTCCAAAAGAATGGTGTATCTGTATACCACCTATATAAATTCCAAACAAATGTTGTACCTTTACACCACCTATATGTTCAATTTAACAAAATCTTTAATTATTTTATTTAATTCATGATGAGACCTTTTTAACTATGCTATTATGTTTTCTCTCTATCAAACACTAAAGCAAGGCATTGCACAATGTTATAATTGAACTAGATTTTGGACTTTACTAAATCTTTATTGAGTGGAGGTCACCACTTTCTAAATTTGCTGACTTTTTGTTTTATTAGATTAGTTACACAAAGATATATTGTAAAAATGACAAATCTACATAATTGAAAGATATATTGTAAAAACAACAAATCTACATAATTATCTCCTCAAACCTATGAGAAGAATGATTACAAGAAGAGACGTTATGATGTAACAAAAACTACTAAGTAATGTGCATAACTCTTTTAATTAAATATAAAACCTGGAAAACTATCTAAAGATTTGTGTTAACATACACAAAGAAATAGAAACAGACTACACTACTTGCAATGTCACTAACTTGGCCGTTGAGATAACCCCACCATGTGCCAAGAATTACGAGAGCTTAAGAATGTGATGGCAATAGAAACACTAATTTGATTGTGAGGGAAATCCTTTTGATTGGCTATCTTAAAGTGGAAATTTTCAATGTAGAGAGAGCATACACCTTTCGAAGTTTGAACATCATCTACTAATGCTTGTAAAGAGACATTATGTAGTCAAATTCATGTAAATTAGTGGAAGGAAAAAGTGATTTTTTTTTCACAAGTCATTGTATTGAGGGGATCACATCCCTAATTTCATTTGTTCTCTCACAACTAGCATATATGCAATTCGATTTGGGATCAAGGTTGTCAATGGGATTTTTTCTTGGTTTTTCATAGACAGTCCAATGCATGATGAGGCTATGTATATGGTAGAATTGGGTATGAGTAGACACAAGAAAAATTGATGGCAAACGCAAATAAAAAAGTGAGCGTACATATAATTTATCTAAGTATCCGGGATTTTTCTTGAAATATAAAGAATTTAAATTATCGGAAAAGTTGTAACAATCCAGATTGAGAGGCTCTAGAGGAACCAGTGACAAAAAGCACGAGAATTTGCAAGAGCCGAATCAATCAAAACCCTTGATACAGATTAAAAAAGAAGACATTGGAAGCGCCAAATAAGATGTTGCAAGCTGAGACAAACACGATGTTGAAACGAATCTCCAGTTCTTCAAAATTTCAACCATCAGCTTGATAATCAAGCTCTTATTATGTCTTACAACTGAATTAAGCACGTCACTTTAAGGCATTCAGATTCACGATCATGTCTAGTAACTTCAAAAGAATATGGATGTCTTCAAAATGCAATAATTCAAGGACTGGGAATCATGCATGTTCGCTGCAGCTCATGAGTCACCTCAAATTATTAGAACGTTGAAATTGCAGAAACCTTTGTAGTCAATATGGTTGTGTGTTGTTTTAAGCATCGTCGAGCTTGATGTATTATGTTCTAATTCTTCAAAATCTCTAACCGGCTTGTTTGCGCATTTCAAAGCATAACGTTTCAAGATCAGTACATGGTTGGTATGGTTGGCTGCACAAAAAGGAGCATAAATATTGCGTGCTATTTATCCAATTTATCATTTCTATATCTTCTGAGCATCCTAGCACAATGGATAACTAAACAACAATTTACAGTTGTTCAAAGATCTAGGACCCATTAGATAGATTGGTATTTTCCATTTCCAATTTCTTCAAGATCTCAAAGTAAATTAAGGACAACACTCCTCTGTTCATGGCCTGCTGGTTATGCAGGGGTGGAGACAACAATCTGCCAGATTGAAGGAGCAATTGGCTTTTCTGGAAAACGAAAACAGGTGTGATTATGCAGCGTGGTTGGTGTAAGCTCTTAAGAATAAAAACTAGATTTTTTGATCTTTTGGTAACTCTGTACAGTGCAGACACAGCATGGGCCAAAATCTTGCAGGATTGTCATTGAAAGACTTGCAAAATCTAGAAAGGCAATTAGAAATTGGGGCAAACCAAGTGGAGGCCAGAAAGGTTTGTGATCAATCGTCTTTGCTTGCATCAAACGTAACGTAGTCTTCCAGAATCAGGACAATCCTAGACTCGTCATCATCCAAGTTTCACTTGTCTGGGCAGACTCAACTGCTGAAGGAAGAATTACAGAATCATTGTAAAAAGGTGCGTGATTTGTTTGTTTTCTGGCTGTTTGAATCATAGGGCAGTCGTTGTCTGACTGCTTTATCATGGGCTTTCTTTAGGAACATCTGCTTTTCCAGGAGAATGAGATGCTCAGAAGGAAGGTAAGGCAACACCATGTTACTGCATGAGCTTTCAAATTTCAGATGAGTCCTTGCCTGTTCTTCTGATCGTCGACGTCCTTGAGCTTGAAGATTTTCCAGATGGCCAGCATGGAAGGAAAAACGACATTGGCAATCAACTTTCAAGATTGTCAGGATTCTTCGAGTGTTGAAGGTGCTTCTAAAGCTCAATCAAGCATAACCGCCACCGAAACAACCCTGCAACTTGGGACTAACTTATCAGGTTTCGTGTGTCTCTCTGTTTTCTATCTGTCTCTCTTCCACCCACAAATTTCTTCGGTGTTGATGTGTTGAAATGCTTGGTGCACAGGTTAAATCATCGATTTTCTGAGCTTTATGTGGATGCAATTACTGTAAAGAGTGATTCTTGTAAGTATGGAAGAAAAGATTAGAATGGTCAAGTGTCATCCCCCAGTCTGGCCTGGTGGTACATGGAAGACATTGTGTAGTGCCCTTTACTTTGCTGATACTTCCTCCTATGAGCTAATTCCATGTGTTGCCATTGAAATGATTAGTGGGAGACAACATTCCATTTGGGCATTGATGGGATATCATGATAGCTCATCCCTGTAGTTTATGGTTTTCCAACCTTCTGACTATCATGAGATTGAAAATGCACTATTTGTTATGATTTTAGAGGACCCATGTTTCTATGTTAATCTAAATATGTATTCTTGCCACACTAGCAGAATTGTACAGTTCCTCTTTTGAAGTTTTCGACCATGTTGAGGTTGGTTGATATTGGGATAAATTTTATCTACCTTACGGGTAATGTTAGCTATCTTTTCTAAGCATTTTTCTCTCCAAGATGTTATTTGGGAGAGACTAAAATGAAATACTAAAGTCTTCCCAAGTAGTTGTAGCTTGAATAAGGAGAATGAGGGCACTTTTTATTAGCTTTCCTCGGGGGGGTCACTCATCATATGTAACCCTATCACGTGAGTTCAACAGAAGGATTTTTTTTATTTCTAAAATTTATAGAAATAAATATACATAAGGGACTATTTAAAATAGTTTTGGAAAAAATTTACAGATTTGTATAGAAAAGGGGTACATTTTATTAATTAAATTTTTTACAGATAAGGGACTTTAAATATAGGCCTTGAACGCACGTGATATAGAGGGTTTATACATAGTGACCCCCCTGAGTAGCTTTCTTCTTTGGTGCTAGCGTTGACATGGTCGAGTCTAGCCTTCACCTTTGAAGTATTGATAGCAACTGAGTATCAGGTAAACATAGGTGCTTAAGTATGTGTCGGTGCATGGATTTGATCTGCGTTTCTCGCTTTTCGATGATGCTTCGCTTCCTAGGGCTCTTGAGAGAGTACCCATCGGATGTAAAGTGGCTAGCCCTTGACATGCATTATGACGTTTATGGTATTCAACCTTGTGATTGTCATGAGATTCAAATTGCACTATTCATTATGTTTTTATAGGATGTTCTTGGATTCCATCCAAATATAAATATAAATATTCCCATTTAGGATTATGGGTGTCTTCAATTGTCGTATGATAAGATTATTTTTGAAATAAGATAATGTTATCAATTCCAATTCTTCTTATTCTTGGTATTTTGTGTTGTTAATTTTCTCCATTCATCATATCAATATTGTGTGCCACTACGAGGGAAAATAATTACCTCTTGTTGAACTATAGAGTGTGCAAACAATCCTCTTCCTACCACTTGCAATGTTGACTTATCTTTAGAGTATAGGTTTTGTTGAATTTGAATCTCTCTTCCTCTTCCTACCACTTGCAATGTTGACTTATCTTTAGAGAATAGGTTTTGTTGAATTTGAATCTCTCTTCGATGGGTATTTAAGAGTTGCATTAGGGGAGATGTGGGGTAACAAAAGTGGCCCCTAAGGGAACGATAAAAGAAAAGTTTGCATGCTAGTTTGATTCTTTAAGAAAATACATCTAATACCATATAAGATTCAAATTTGAATTTTGGAGGGAAAATTAGAGCTCTAGTACTTGTCCAATGTATATTATAACATGTATATCACTAGAAGGCTCTTGATGAGACAATTTTGAAATTATGAAGTCCAATAAATTTGGGTGATTCTAGCTATAGGTTGCCCATGGTTGTCAAATTGTTACTCCAAAATTCCCATGAACTTGTAGAGTCTCCTTAGGTGGCTCTTCTTAGACCCCAAATCTCCCCTAATGTAATGTATTTGGTATTGCTTTACTTATGTTTATCAGATTGCATCCTCCTAACTATACTTTAATAAGCAACACATTGACTAATATTAAAAGATATATCAAAATATCACTCCCAATTTTGTTTTAGAACGCAAATGCTCACACACAACATTCTAAGTTAGGTTTGTAGCATCAAATTTATGACATTAAGTTTCTAAGGAGGCGTGCCATATATTTTTGTCCCAATAACTATTACCACATAAGATCAAATTTATATGACATCAAGCTTCTAAGGAAGCATGCCATGTATTTTTGTTTTATATAAAGTATGGATCACATACTCGTTCCAAAAAAAAAAAGATACTAAAAGTAACATAGATTTTCTCATTAATGTCATCATATATTTGAAATACATAGGTCAAATCTATTGCTTCGTCAATCCATATAAAAAGTTTGTAAATAGGCTTTTGTACTCTCTTGGTGATACAAGATTATCATAACCAAGTTGTTGAGCTCTTACCATTGCTTCCATTTGAATGATTAAACTTTTAACCGTTCTTTTTAAATATATCCATTTGTGCTTTAGTGGGTTTCATTGTGGGTTGCCTCTTTACTCCATACAGGCTTAGTTATTTTACCTTTTGAAGGTTTTGTCTTCTTATCTACTTCCATAGAGAAGTACCTAGAGTTCTGATTAGGCATCATTATCCTCATTGTCTTGAAATGTCTTATGACATCTTTAAAATTTTTCTATAGATTGTATCCATCTACCACAAGTGGTTTTTGCATTGGTTGTGCTTGGACCACCACACATGCTCAAGTATGTGTGGGTGTGTGGATTTGTATGTATGAGAGCATATTTTTATACTATGGTCTACACCCACTGTTGGGCGCTGATGATGTCAGTGGGGATGTCATAGTAGCTAGTCCCTGCTATGCATGATGGAGTTTATGGTTTTCAACCTTGTGAGTGACTATCATGAGATTGAAACTGCACTATGTTGTGTTTTTAGAGGATGAGTTTGGGAATGTTCCTGGATTCATCTAGGTATATGCTTCTGCCGTATTAGCAGACATGCAAATTTCACCTTGTGAAGTTTTCGTCCAAGTTGCGCCCTGCTGGTATTGTGATAATTCTATCTTAAATGGTGCGTTGCCCTATCAGCTAGATTTAGATTTAGATGTTCATTGGGGAGAGACTAAAATGAAAATGTTTAGACTTCACAAGCAGTTGTAGCTTGAATGAAGAGATTTTGGACTACCTTTTGATTAGCCTTCTCCTTTAGTGCTAGCCTTCATCATGGCTGAGTTTGCCTTTCACCTCCGGAGTGCCGACAGAAACTCAGTACGAAGACTTTGTATAAATGGATGCTCAAGTATGTGTGGGTGTGTGGATTTGTATGTGTGAGAGCATATTTCTATACTATGGTCTACACCCACTGTTGGGCGCTGATGACATCAGTGGGGATGTCATAGTAGCTAGTCCCTGCTATGCATGATGGAGTTTATGGTTTTCAACCTTGTGAGTGACTATCATGAGATTGAAACTGCACTATGTTGTGTTTTTAGAGGATGAGTTTGGGAATGTTCCTGGATTCATCTAGGTATATGCTTCTGCCGTATTAGCGAACATGCAAATTTCACCTTGTGAAGTTTTCGTCCAAGTTGCGGCCTGCTGGTATTATGATAATTCTTTCTATCTTAAATGGTGCATTGCCCTATCAGCTAGATTTAGATTTAGATGCTCGTTGGGGAGAGACTAAAATGAAAATGTTTAGACTTCACAAGTAGTTGTAGCTTGAATGAAGAGATTTTGGACTATCTTTTGATTAGCCTTCTCCTTTAGTGCTAGCCTTCATCATGGCTGAGTCTGCCCTTCACCTCCGGAGTGCTGACAGAAACTCAGTACAAAGACTTTGTATAAATGGATGCTCAAGTATGTGTGGGTGTGTGGATTTGTATGTGTGAGAGCATATTTTTATACTATGGTCTACACCCACTGTTGGGCGACAAACCAACAATGGTTGTCATCAAGATCCCATACTATCAGGCTCCAATGTAAGCTACATCACCAATAAAGAAAAAAAGATTTATTGACACAATATTACAAATAAAAGAGTAAAAAAAAGGTTGAGATGATACTTCTCATAATATGGCATAAAGATGACTAGCATGCCATCCAAGTCTAAAGGTTGTAACATTGTACAAACATCATCTATTGTCTAGGAAAGTGAGATATAATCATACTAGAGTAATGAATAAACAAATGTTAGTAGCAGATTGAATCAAAAGATTGAAGTATCAAGCCAAGAGAAGCTCATATCAAACCTGAGGATGGCCATCATGACTTTGTCATTAGCCTCTTTCAAAGGGTCTGAGAGGATTGTAACTTCCTCACTAGTGTTCTAGAGCGATGATTCTGTGGACTTTGTCATTTGTGTTATCGTTGAATCAACGTTGGACCATTGGAAGCAGCATCAAAACATGAGGTCGCTATTGCTAGTTATAACCCTGACATCAAAAGAGCTACCCATTTTGTCCAATACAGTGGTTACATTAGGATAGCTTATGGGTGTAGCAGCCAATGTTGTCAAAATCTGAGGTCGCTGCTAATGCTAACCCTGACATCAAAAGAGCTACCCATTTTGTCCAATACAGAAGTTACATTAGGACAAATTATGGGTGTATTAGCCAATGTTTTCCTTGGACACTCCACCATGCTATCAATAAATGCCTTAATTGTAGATGACATAAATGCGTGTAGATGCAAGTCTGTATATGTTGACAATGAGGTTTCACCTATCGCTTAAATTAAAATTTTGAGCAAGGAGCAATAAGGAGTTATATCCGACTCTCCACCCACAACTATGGCCATATTTCTGCTTCATTGCCAAGCATGTTACATACTCTATTTGATCTTCTAAGTCACCTTCCAATTGCATAACTAGATCTATAGTACCTACCAAATTCTGAGCTGATCTACACATCATAATAGATAACATAAATGAATGTGCACATTGCATATGATGCATCTCATGGAAGTAATTGTGACACAGGTAGGTTATACTTACTTTGACACACTGCCATGGACAGATGCTATTGAATTGATAAAGAAACAGTGCTTGGCTAAGATGTCCACATTCACCAAGCTCCAATGCGAGCTCCATTATCAATTAAGAATAATTATTATTTGACATAATCCTCCACAATGTAAGAGATAAGCTAAGTAAGGATTGATACTTACTCCTCGTAATATGCAGTAAAGATAACTCGCGCCTCAATCAAAAAATCCACAAGTTGCAATCACTTGTAAAAATCGTCTATGGTCTTTTGCTTGTTGCTAGGTACATTGAAAACAAGAGGATCGACCATATATGCACATCTCTATATATATTGGGGAAGCTGTTCTAAAACCATACTATAATAAAAAGAAAAGAATATTAGTTCATTTGATCCAATGGAAATACAAAAGCATCAAGTTAAGAAAAAATTTTGTGTCAAAACCTGAGGATGGCTATTATGACTTTGTCATTAACCTCTTTCTTGGAGTTTAAGAGGATTGAAATGTCCTCTTCATCAAATAGAAAAGTAAGAGGTTTTTGTCGAACTTGAAACCTAACTTGAAATGACTTCCCCATCTACTGCAAGGTATGATTATTTTCTAGACTCATCTAATGGATAGCGAGAGCAACTCTATTTTCTTGAGATGAGCTTCCTATATTCTCTACTCCAACTATGTCCTCTTGCTTTTCCTCCCCCTATAAAAAGATATAATAACTATGAGATTCAAAATTTTAAATTAATTATAATAAAAAATTTTAGTCTTTTTCAATAAATGAAGAAAATTAAGGATAAGTTTTCATACCTTTAGATATCTTCGTGGTCTTTTTATGTAACCTTATGAGGCAAGGTCAGTGTCATATCCATCTCCTTCAGCTTTCTCACTAAAGTTGGTGTCCTCACTATCATATCCAAAGCTTTCAGCATTTTCATCCTCTTTATTGCTCTCATCATACATGGCCATCTCTATGGCAGCATCCTCTTCATGTGAGATTGGACCTTTTTTATCATACTTCATTGTGAGAGCAACCATGGTATCAAGGTATTCCAAGAAAGCAAGGCTCTCAATAATATTTACAGGGTGTCATTTTTTTATAAGAGCTTCAAACAAATGTCCCATTCGACACAATGTGACTTCCCATCTGGGCGGCAACAAAAATTCCATCATCCTAATTAAAAGATTAGCACTTTTTGTTGGCCTTTGATGGAGAAGACCTTGAGCTTCATGCTCTTCCAGCATCAGTTGCAATCTCTGTGCATTCCCTCTTATGTTATTCTATAAGGAGTAATCATTTGTAAGCGCTCTTCATGCACAAGAAAAAGGTTTCAAGACTCTATATCTTGAGATCGCATTCTCTCTTGTCTCTCTTTCTTGAGTATATACCATTGTAAATCTTAAGCTCATTGCCATATTGTTTTTCTAGGGTAGTAAACATTTTTTCCTTGGCTTCTTTATCACCAAATATGATGATGTTACATAGTCCCACTCTACCAATGGTGGTATGTATTTTATTTCAAGGAGTTGACAAATATCGTCAGGTGATATTTAATAGACAAAGAAAAGCTGAGTCCTCTCCCAAGCGGTGTCGTCAGATAAGAAGTCATTCAATGAAACTCCCTTGCACCCTACACTCTTTCCACACTCTAAAATTATCTCGTGTATGAAAAAAAAGCCCCTGTTCAAAGTTTTTGCTTTTCCGAGAGTGTGCTCATTGATAATTTTTTGTGCATATGCATGCACATTTTCCAGAATGTCATTTGCCATAGGAGTAACTTTAGACCCATCCTCTTCTACCTTTACCCATTTGTGTGCCCAAGCCTTCTGTTTAGCTGACAGTAAATCTAATGCCATCTGCTTCACAATACTATGATTAGCTTTACATTGACTAATTGGAATATTTTTTTCTACCAACTAATATTCAATCGCACTCTTTACTACATCAGGCTTGATGTGCTGGATGATGCAATCTTCCATGCAATGATCTTTATCCCTTTGCAAAAAAACCATTGTTTTGACTTTCATTTCTCTGCAATAATACTTGCGTATTTGTCTGGCAAGTTTCTTACAGGCCTCCACATCTGAGCCGTCGTCTCTTTTATCTCATTCTTCTTTGCCTTATCTTTAATAAATGATGGAGCCTCATATGTGACATATCCCTTCTCACCAGTAAGACATAATTTTGTTATCTTATTGAAAACTTCATCACTGCAAAAAAGTATGCTTGTGTAGTCTTGATAGATGTCACTTCCCCGTATTAAATCTTGTCATCACCTCTTTCCTTTCTTGCTTTCCCCTTGGTACAATTGCACTAAGCATGTGTAAAAGTCAATAAGATTCTCCGTTTCCACTTTAGTAGCAATTCTTTTGAGAGTGGTCACAGGAGAATAAAAAGCTCTCCATATGGTCCTAGATTTGAGCAACATCTCTAAAGTGGAAGAGATCTTTCATAGTGCATGAATGTCATGATTAATTCTTTCCAACTCAATCAAATATTTTTCCTCGTTCTTGAAGATACAAATGCTAGTGGAATTGAGGCACATTCACAAAGGTGTCATAAGTAATTTCTCCTTTGTTGTATGCCCCTCTAGAATGCTCATTACAAGCATAGGCATAGTGCTGCCTCAAATGTGCAGTGAGCTAAGAAATTTCTCTTAGCATCCTTTCTATGTCATTCTGGATCATCCACTGAATGTTGTCCTTCCTGAAGTGAGGGAACTTGTTTTTCAAGGAACTTAGTGAATTCCATCTCAAAATCTTGAGGCTGGGATGGATTGACTAGAATCTCCTTTGGCTGGCCAATATGCCCTTGGATGGATTACCAAATTTGAAACAATTGGTTTTTTCCCATTAATCAAAGCCTAAAAAATCTTTTCAACATAGTCTATATCTAAGGTCCTTCTATTGGTGAAGATGCTTGCTTTCACCACTGATGAAGCATGTACAACATAAGTCTTCTAGCCTTGCTTTTAAATCTGAGTCCATTTCAAGACCCTCCGCATCCTCTTTGTGTTCTTCCTCTTCTCTTTGCCCTTTCTTTGTAGATGAATGACCTCTTTTTCAAGTACTTGTAGCTATCATAGGACTTGGAACTGTAACTCATGAAGTACTCACCTTTTGCATTTGACGTCGAGCTTTATTTTTTAGGGGCTCTATCTAAACTTCTTAGATCACCCTACTTCTTCTTCTATTGCATCCACTTCAAGTATACTCAAGGGCTCTACTTGTTCTACTATCCCATCAACTTTATGCGTTACACCATCTAAGTGAGTATTACCATAAACGAGAGATGCATGTGCATCTCCCATCTCATCTGATGCATGTCGTGTCTTAGCGAATTTAATTCATGTCTCAGATGTAGATCCCTTGTAAGCATCCACATGTACAAGACCCTCATTCAATGCTACATGTTCTGTCTCATCCACTCTAGTTCCTCTCTCATTTGAATGACCCTGAACTAGGTCTACATGGTGTGTCTTATCCCTTCCTTTCTCATGTGTGGATTCTTGCACCTTAGGTGTATCGCAAATCCTTGTACTTTAGGTCCCTCGAATGAAGTTGAACCTTGTTCTATGGCACCCTAAAAGTATTCAAGGATTATCTTTGACATCATTTTTCTTACTTCCTCAATGAGAAATTTCTCCCACACATGTTGGAGGATCATCAATTAGGTGCTTTTGGAGGCAGCATCACAAAGTGCATTGCGTCTTTCTTTGAAAGAAGAAACAATCTATTGCTCATTCTTGAATTTGTGTAAATCATCATTGTATTGCTGTCTTTTTCAATTTTTATTCCTAGTAAGGTGCCCCCTTGAATCAAATTGCTCTTTGAGAAAGATACATCCAATGCCTACTCATCTTTCTCCACTCTCTCTTTATCATCACTAGAATGAGATTGCCTTTGCTCAATACCAAGAACCATGCTTTCTTTGTGGTGTCAACAATGGTCCAGTTTGTGAAGTTCTTTGGGTCAAGATCCATCCTATATTAAAAGCATAACAAAATTTTTAGGTACAAATAATATAACACTTTTGCATGAAAACTACAATTACCTTGATAAATCAAAGTACAATGAGTCCCCTTGATACACCTCAAGTTTTCATTCTTCCCAATGGTATAAGTGTCAATTTCATGCTTTGGGAATAGACTAAAAGGCTTTAAAGTCTTAGATACATGCATAAATGTGGAAAAAAATTTAAGGATTTACAATGAACTCATGGATAGTGTAAAATGAAATAAAGTACAATCGGATACAAATCTGAAGTCTTTCTGATACAAGTGCAATATGCTTTGTCCACTCCCACAACTAGTACAAATATAATCTATTTTGTCGACTCCCACAACTAATACAACTGTAATCTGTAATATCCACTCATACAACTTCCAATCATCTTGAAAGTTGTAAAAACCTTGATTGTTGCTTAAATGGTAGGGTTGTTTGGAGTGTGAAACCACATGTGAGCAAATGGGCTAGGAACTAGTGGGGAAATTTTGAGCAAGGCTTTGATTGGTTTTTTTGGAGTTCTCTCCTCTAACGATAAACTAATATATGCTAATCTAGGCTACACCAAGTGCCGAAGCCAATAAAAGCAAGAAATAATTTCTTTTCCATTATTTTTTTTAATATGCTTAGGTTGCGAGTTTAAAAAAGACAATTACAATTGAGATAAAAAATTTTAAAAATGAGACAATATTTTTATTTACAAAAACTAATTTGCTTACAGCTCATAAGGATTTAACATTCACATTAATAAGAAGTTGAAATTTCAATAAATTTAAATTTGACTTTATGATAAATAATAAAAACTAAAAATTGAAATTAACGGCATGGTACATTACCCATGAATAATAGCTCGATGACAGCTATCTTTATGTAGTCTAGTTAGTGTCTCAGTTAGTATGCCACCTTAGTTAGCTGAGTTTGGTTTGAGACCCACATATAGGGTTGACCTATTCCTTTTGTACCTAGAGAGTTTTTTTGGCTTTCACAACTAAGAAGAGGAAAATTGTTTTCAGCCTCCACCTTTGTGTATATTCCCCCATTGTGTATGTGAGAAAGCTGCAAGTGAGACTCCTTCCTTCTCTCCCACTCTCTTCACATCTAGTATGAGCTGCAAATCTCCCGCATTTCTGTCTGAAAGGTGGAGGCAATGTTCCACAATCCGAACCACATGATTGTACACACATAGACTCCCTGTGATGAATTTTCTCTTGGGTTGGTCTTCAGGAGCCATCCTGATTTTATTGTATCCACTACAACCATCCAACAATGAGTATACCTCATGACCCGCCACTTCATCCAGCATGGAATCCATGTACGGTAGAGGAAAGGGATCTGGTACTGTGGCCACATTCAACTTGCAATAATCTACACAAATCTGCAATTTCTTATTCTTCTTTGGCACGATGATAATGGGTGAAATCCATTCCGGATTCTTGATTGGTGCTATGAATCCCACCTACAGCAAGCGCTCTAGCTCCTCTCGCACTTGCTTGGCCACATGCAGATTCATGCGATAGCATTGTATCTTTGTCAGAGTTGCATCTTAACCTGATGCTGGTCAAATTTTTTATCTAATCCTTTCATGTCGGCATAGTCCCATGCAAACACATATTAAGAGAAATCCCTTAGTATAGCTATTAGTTTGCTTTAGAATTCGGCCATTAGCAACATGCTGATTTGGATTGGATTAGATGCACCATCATCCCCCAAAAAGGCCGTATCCAAAGCATCTTCTTGCACCGTGTGATTTGGCTCATGTGCTCCTCGAACTCTCTCTCTTGCTACAGCAGATCCAGAAAATCCATATCCACTGCCGCTTGTTATTGCTCGGTCACCTCCTCTTGGACCATGTTGATGGAGCCCACAAAAAGATTCTGATGTAGGTATCTCTCCGTAATGCCTTCCACATCGATGGTGAATATCAGGACCAACTCTAGATTTTCTTTGAGGAAGGCTCTTTCCTCCTCATCCTCCAATCCATCTGACATGTTCACCATCTCAACCAAGACTGGTCACATTGCATCCACTAAGGGTGCTACCACTCCCATTGTGACCCGCACTTTCTTCTTGCCTCTCTACACAAAGATGACGTTATGCTCCCACTTCTACTTGGGAGAAGGCCATTGGCAGAATGAATTTTTGGATGGTCAGGAATGGGATCGGCAATGAGCAGAGCGGCAAAAGTTGATGGGGAAAATGCTGAGTACCTCCATGGTGCACATTGTTGAGGATGACCTGTTGGTATGCCCAAAGATTGGTACAATCACCCGTGTGGGTACACAGCTATAGGTTTTGAATCCTTTGGAATAGGAGCTTCCATCTCATTTGAAGAACTCTTACCTCTACGACCTTTCACTTTTGATGGTGTCCATTGGCTTTGCTGTGGAAATTGTTCTACTACAAGAAGAGGCTTTTTGAAAGACACTGTCTCCCTTTTTGGCATGACCTCACTTTTCTATAGAGATTGTTCATGTGCAAGAAGCTCTCTTCTTGATGAAGCATTTGGTGAGTTGAGCAATCTTGTCTCTACAAATGCTGGAGTCATGGGTGGTGCTTACAAATGAGAAGGAGTCAAGGAACCTGAAAACCCCAACCTTCCTCTTACATCACCTCCCCACCTCAGAAGGTGATGTATTTTTGGATGTTTGGAACTTATTCTTGGAGTGGAGAAGCTAGGATTGTGATGCCATTGCCTAGAAAACAAATACTAAGACTAAGAAAACATAAAGTAATGGAGGAAAGAGAAATTATTATTGAAGTTCTTGTAGAAAAGTCACATTAGCATGACCCATCATGAAACATGTTAGAAATTGGATTCTAGAATCCAAACTAAACAAAAGAATCATTAAAGAAGAACTAATGAATTGGAAAGTAGCATGGAAGATGAAACCTAGAGTGTTGATTAAAGAACAACGAGTCACAAATCTAAGAGGTAGGATTCTAGAATCCCTGTATGAAAGGTACATAAATATGAAAGTGCATTCTTCTCTGTATTTACCAAAAAACATCTCAAAAGTAGAAATTGAAGAGAACATTGCGAAATCTCTTTAAATTCACATAACGTTTTTGAAATTGGGAGATAATAACTACAATATTTTGACCAAAAGAGCACTTTACTCATTTTAAATATATAGAAATTGCTGCTACCACTGAATAAAGTACATTTTAAAATAAAAAACAAAAAATTTTCAACTTTTATAGAATTTGTAAACTAAACATGATTCTTGTTCAGAATTCTCACCTCTTTGTAAAGAGCCATGGTGGATAGAACTTGAGCACATGGAAGTGCTAAAATTATGTTTGATGAATGGGGTTTTTGTGTGTTGAATGTAGAGTCATTTCAACTCAAGGATGGAATTTGATCCACTAAGACTCATGTAAACATTGGAGAGGTGAAAGGAATAGAAGATCCCATGATCATAACCACTTTCTGTTCTTCTTCTCTTTTTAACATGATTTGCAAGATTTCACAATACTTGCCAAACTTTTCCCCTAGGTGTAGAGAACTCAGATTCTAGAATTTGATTTCATGAAAAAAAAGGGGCATAGACGAGGGCAACAAGCGACAGTTTGAAGCTTTTGCATGATGTAAATGTTGTTTGTGCCAGTGTTAACATAGCCATGCTGATTTTTGGGATTCCAGTTTTCCAAGTGTACAGAAATGGGATTCTAGAAACCAACCTTCAAAGAAATACAATAGCCACAAAGAAGGTGAAGTAGCTTCTATGTCGCTTTTCAGACTTTTTCACTATATTGTAGATGATTGTGTTTCATATCAAGGCGATCGTGTTGGTTTTCAGGATTCCAGTATCCCATGTGTAGAGAATTGGATTCTGGAATCCAACTTTAAAGCAAAACAACAGGCGCAAAGAAGGCGAACAAGCTTCTATGATCCTTTTCGAGGTTTTGCATTGTGTTCCAGTCGATTGTGTTTCGTTTTGGGATTCCAGTTTCCTAATTTACAAAATGCAAATTCTAGAATCCAAATTAATAAAATAGAAGAGAAACCCCCAAGCCTAGGAGTGACAATAAATTGGTCATACTGTCATGGTCCCTCAGACCTTGCCACTAGGGGTACCCCCTCAAGGGGCTACCAATCCCCAAACCCCCCATTATTGGGGGGATGCCAAGCCCCAAAAATCTATTATTGGGGGATCTACCACCAAACCCCCATTGATGCTTGAAGTTAAAAAAACCTTCCACTACCTGTCTTTTTGTTTTGGGATTCCAAAATCTTTCACATCTTAGTTGGACTCTAGATGTCCAGTCTTCCCAAACTTTGGGATTCCAAAATCCCAAATACAACTATTTTATTTCTTTACAACCAATGTAAGCTTTAAAGTTAGGGTCCAAATCCCAATCTTTATAGGAAGTGGATTCTAGAATCCTACTTTCCTTTTCACTAGCTCTAAGGAACCATTTCCTAAAAATAAGACTTCTAAGGTTTGGATTATAGAATCCTAGCTTATTTTTCTTTTGGAATGGAGGACTCATATTGAGAAGAAAATTTGTTTTTTCTTTGGATGTTTTGTACTTTCACATGTAATTATGTTTCAATAATTATAAACAATCTGCCCAAAGTTTATAAACAATAATATCTCCTCAAATCTACTAACTCTATACCTCAGACTAGCAAAATGTGTTCCTTATCTTTTTCAAATATACAAACTCTCATAAAAACTACCTTTGTGTAATCCCAAGACAATAACCACCATGAATTAGGTAATGTTCTCTAAAAACTATATTTCTAGAATATAAACTAAACAAGACAAGTAAAAGACCAACATTTGCTTAAAACTTGTGCTAAAATGTGTGCAAATCTCTATAGTGCTCTCAAGCTCCAATTCCAACTATTGCAATTGAGAAATAAGGCCCTCCACTTTCTTTTAAAGCTCTCTCCTTTTAAAGCACTCTCTCTCTATTTTTAAAAAGTTTGGATATTTTATAAATTCAAATAATTAAATTCCATAAAAAGGGTTACGAAAACCTTTTCCATGTCTCTAAAGCCTCATTTACAAGGTGCAACATTTCATTTGTGTTTGGTGATAGAGTGGTAACATGGAGCCCCTAGCAAGTTCTCTCTTTTTTGTCCATTGCCTTCACAAACTCCACTTTTAGCAAGGATATTGAAGCAATTGATGCTACCTCACTTCATACACACTCCAAAAAATGTGAAGGAAGAAAACCTCATCCAATTGCATGTTGTTGGAGCATTGGTTTTCAATGGCATCTTGTCATCAAGAGTGTTCATCAATTTCCCTAACATTCATAATGATCCAAAGTTGACAGTTACAATACTTCAAAAGATCATTGATGGATGGCCTGGTCAATTACCACCTATTCTTTTTTTACAGCTTGCCCATACAAGTAGAGAGAACAAAAATCAAGTTCTACTTGCATACTTGAACATGCTAGTGCATAGATGTAGCTTTGTAACTCAGCACAAATGCTATGGGAAACAGAGATAAAACAACATGCACAACATCTACAAAAAGAATACAAAGAACATGAATAGAAGATCCCAATATTGTGCGACTCTGTATTCTTGGAGCAAGAGCTCTCTTAACAATTGTGTAAAGAAAAGAGATGTAATGCTAGTAATAGCATGCATACAAGAATTGACTGTTGGTTAGAGACCATTGAAGACTCAAACCGCTTGGAGAACTGAACCGCCAACCGTTGTTGCAGCTAACTTACCCTCGCACAACCCTCATAGTCACTGCTACTAACCCGCATGGTTATGCAATAACAATAGAGGGATTTTTAAAAATTTTAAAATTAGGTTTTTGTTAGTGGGACATGCACATGATCAGATTGATCAAATGTTCAGTAGATTCTCTATCAAACTTGCAAAGAAAAGTTCCTTTGATCTTCCGCAAATCTGCATTTTGGTACAAGATGCATATGTTCCAATGCCTACCATTGAAGTAATTGAGGAGACATATGATTTTAGATCATATGCAAATGGAGAAGGTTTCTATGATGCATCGTTTGTGCAGCTCAATGATCATAGACTTCAACATAAATTTAAAATATACAAAAAGGATGAACAATTTCTTATGTGGAGCAAAAATTATTCCAACTCCGAAACTTGGCTCCACAAGATGGACTCAAGTTCTTATTATCCCTTCCAGCACGTGCAATAGTTTGAGCTAAGCACATGCTACTCTCTTTCATAAGTGAGATATCAAGTCCCAAAAATATAATTGCACATGTCCAATGGATTTTCTTCAATGCTTGAATGAAATTAAGGAGGTAGTGTGGGGTGCACATGTATATTTTCCAGCAAGTACACTATAATGGTGGCTCATTTTTTTATTACGCCAAGAGAAACTCATTGAGGAGTTCAAAAATGATGCAATTCAGCTCAATGTACCATTTTTTGGGTGTGAAACTAAAGTTGTTAACACAAGCAAAATGGATTGTGGTGCAACAATCAATGGCATGCCAATTGGAGAAGAGTTATTAGCAATGGTCCTTCGAGAAACAAGGGAAATGTATGTAATTATTGCTATATTGATGATGAAAAAAATCATCCATTTTGGTTGGACAAAGTCACAAAGCTTATTTATGAGGGCAAAGTCACAAAGCTTATCTATTGCTACTGATGATGAAAACAATAATCCATTTTGGTTGGCCAAAGTCACAAAGCTTATCTATGAGGGCAATGTTGTCAATCCTGTGGAAGTACATTGGTATTGTAGTCATTCAATTGATGCACTCAATTGAAAGTATGATCCAGGATTAAACAAATAAAAGAAGAAAAGAAAAGTGAAACCCATCGGGGTCATTGTTTGGTTAGGTGTAGCCATTTTTGGTGAGGTTTAGGGACTTTTCTGTATATAGGTATGGCTCATAAGCATGCCAAAGGTCAGTGCATTTAATAATACACAACATCAAACCTGATAGCATGTCCTCTGGTCTATTTGTATTTTGAAGTGTTTTAGGCCACATTACACTTGTTTGGGATATCCAATTCTGCTGACGTGTATTGCCTGAGGGGGCAAAACCAACGGCTAAAATTTTTCTACTCCCGCAAATTTCAAATTTTCACACCTCCCACCCATCAAATCTTGGAAGATTAAGTACCTACAACCCTGCCCCCACCTTGCAAATGCCTTGCAACTTGCATGCACCTCGACGTGACCTTGTGTAGACTTTGGTTTTTCATTGTCTTCTTTTGAGCAAGTTGTCTTGTATTCTTTGCTTGCCTCACAAGCTAGCTTCTCTCTTTTTTGGTTTGGCATTGCCGACTTTCACTGATTGTTGCCATGGCAACATGCAGCTCGCCATGGCTTGCAAGATAAGCAAACAAAGGCTGCAAGATAGAAAAGCTGAAAAGCTTGGTCAGGGCACAAGGAATAGAAGACTCCTTATATAGAAGCAATAGGAAGCAGTTGTAGATGCATGCATTCGATCATTGCCATTAGAGCGAAGAAAATGAGCTGTGATGTCACAATTGGTGGTAGCATTCGAGGAAGAAACATCAAGCCATTCAGATAAATACTAGTCTCGAGTCTTCACAAGCTTTAGCTTGCACCCTAAAGTTCATAGAGTGACAACCCTACCAACACCTCGTATTTTCGTGCCAAAACGTTGCCACTATTGCAATGACTTTTGCACTTAGGCTATTTCTACTTTTCTTGCATTCTATTGAAGCCCATAGACTACTCGGATCAGGATGATTAGGCATTGCTTCCACTCTTCGTGCATCTCTCGAGAGTTTCTCCAAATAATAAGGACATCTATAGAAAGTAGATGGGATGCAAGATGTTTGACGAGAGCACATGCATCTTGAATTTTTGTACCCCTTTTCCATCCTCTAGTGACCTCATGATATTGATCATAATGAGTAGCATGACCCATCTACGATGGGTTGGAGATTCACTTTGCTGGGTCTCAAGGTGGGATCCTTAAAAAATTTTAAATTTAAGAAATGTGAAGACCCTAGAAGATATGATTATGTGACTACATCATACCCACTCCTTCCCAGAAGGTCTATGCATCGTGTGTTCTCTTCTCAAAATCAGTGTGTGCTCGGTGTGTGTGTGTTAAACATACACACACAAAGGGCAACCTAAGGGTTGCTAGGCACAATGGTGCTTCCTAGTAGCCATGCCAGGAAATTAAGAGTAGGTTGTGTTGCAAAAGACATGAAGGGATTGAAGTAAGAGGAGGTGCAAAAGCAAATGCATGAGTTACAACATGAACATATGTATATAGATAAGGTTGGGAGGGGATGATGGGTTCAAGGCATTTCGTGTTAATGGAGAGTTGTTTTGTAAAGGAGTTGCCATGTTGATGAGTAGAAGCTAGCAATGGAGATTCCAATAAAAGTGTAAAAAATAGTATTCAACACAACCATTTTGTCTCTTTGGTTCAAAGTCAAGACATTCAATATTTTACATTCCATTTTAGGCAAGGCATGCCCCAAGTTGTGAGGAGAAGTGCCACATTACATGTTAGGCAAGGCACACCACCAAGGTTGCAATGAGGGAGCACCACATGGCTCAACCCTCTGGATATATAAAAGAATAAGTTGCCATATTGCTCCTCAGAGCTTATGAGAAACATTGAGCTAGAATGATTTTACAAAATCTTTCCCTTGGTGTCAAGCAATGATAATGGTTTTAAAAGAAAAAAGCAAATGTAAGCCCACATTCAAAAACCAAACATAGTTAAGGCTCTCTATTCTAGTGCATTGAAGAAGCATATGAAGAATTCTCACCTCTCAATGAAGCCATAAAAAATTTCAATTCTATATTCTACAAGCAAAGTGTGCCCTGAATATTTTGACTAACCAAAGAATCATAAGTTGTAAAAAATTCTAGTCAAACATCCCTAAAAGCTCTTCAATTTGCTTGGCAACAACACAATAGTCCATCAGTGTTGCTTATAGAAATATCCTAAATCCATAAAAATATTGCAACCTTACATCCTTGAGAGACACTTTCCAACAACCACAACAACGTCCCTTAATGCTGTTTGAAAACACGGTTTCTCTAAGCTTGTATGCCAAAAATGGTAGTACCTGTAGGTGAGGTAACCTCATCTAAATTTAAGATGTCTAAGATGTTTCTTTGTTTCCCAAACCATCCTTGTTTCTCTAAAAGTTGTTTGGGAAGCCAACACGAGGGAGAGATCCCTTGCAACCCTTCTACCAATCTACATTGTGATGAAGCTTGTTTGGTCACAATGAGTTCACTCAAAAAACAAAACCTTGGACCTAGTAAGAGAAATTACATAATCTTGTAGATGGGGAAGTAAATGGCTACAATAATCTATCACACAAAACATCATCACTCAAACATAGAATGGCAATGATCATACCTCACAAATCCATTTCCCACACAGACATGCATCAACAATTAGCCCCAAATAGGATACGCGCTCTCATGATGGGTGTGACCCATATGAGATTACTTGTATCTTTTGCAAGCCCTTATTCCTTAATAGCTTCAGCACTTTGAGTTGAACATATGCCAAAAAATCAATAGATTTCATTAACTCACAACGTGGATAGCCAAGTATTTCTATATGTCAGGAGACAAATCTTCATCTATCCACTACCCTTCCTAGAAGAAGCACTTGCACTTTCTCTTTGTGCCATATCTTTGTGCAAGTTTTTTTGAATGCATTCAATGTTCTCATCTTTGTGTGCATTATATGTTTTCATATCTATATACATTCTATTTTCTCAACTTCATATATTTTTCAGCTATGAATGCATTCTATGTACTCTATGTAATCATTGACTATAATGCAGTGACTAGCCTGCTCAACTAGTTTAAACTCGAAAGATGAACTTGAGTAATTTAGAGGCACATTACATTGACTCATTCTAAAGAATGTAACATAAAATAAGATTTCATTACTTTGAGAGCAGCCTACTCATTGACATTAACTGGCTCTGTTAGCTCAAAGTCGAAAGTGAGAGAGCACCTTGCTCATTGACATTGACATTTTCATACACAACACAAAGCAACTATAGACGTGCTTGGTAAACGTGCAAAATAGTGGGCGCGTCTATAGGCGTTGCTTTAGTAGAAGAATTACGGGTGCATCTAAAAGCACGTTCAAAAGCTCGTCTATTTGCACGTAAATTGACGTGTCTACTTGCGCGTCTAAACTAAGAAAATACGGGCCCATCTAACATCGCGTTTATCAGCGCATCTATATGTGCATGTATTAGCGCGTTTATTTGCACGTTTACACTGAGAATTAGACGCGCATTTAGACGCGTAGATAGACGCAAACCAGAGACTACAAAAAGTGAGATTTTGGTGTACATCATTGCTTTCCAAACATTGCCCATGATTACCAAAGCACATAATTTTTTGCAAGCCCACATATACAAGAATTAAGTGAGATGAGGAGAATGAGACAATATGTAAAATAGTTTTGCCAATATCAATTATGGGGCTACTGTACAATCTCATCCTCAATGAGATCAACCCATGCCAAACTATCTACCTCAAAATACAAACAAGTGTTTAGATCTACAAATACATTCAACCCATTACTACTTGTGCCACTCATGTGCTCATCGAAATCAGCATCTCGAATGGTAGGCTCGTCCTCACAGGTAATGGCCTCAATATCTGTATCTCCTATCTCATGATCATCCTCCTCTCTTGTATCACGGTCATCCTCCGTCCATGGCCATGATCATCCTCCATACGCTCCATATTAGTAAATGTACTATATATCACTTTGGAACGTGGCATAATAGGTATGACATGCCACCATCTATTATTATCCACCATTGGTTGATAGACAACCTAATTCAAACACAAATACAATCATGTTATTTTTCTTGCATCAAATATTTAAAAGCGAGTATTTTTATATGTGTGCACAGTACCTGTTCACATTGTTGCAGTAGTACTAGTGTGTCCTTCCTACTTTGCCAAAACTTTGTGGAGTCAATAGTTACAAAGCCACTTGCATGGCGTTTGATTGTTGCATTAGGGCCTCTTTCCACCATGTCCTTAAACCACTTTACATCCAAAACATACACAAAGAAGCGTCGAAAGTCAAGCATAATAATATCTTGGATTATGCCACAATAATCATCCATGGCTCCATTGGCTCCCTCAAAGCTAGCAATGATGCCGCAATCTTGTGTGTTTCTCTTATCATCAATCCGTTGTGTTCGAAAATGCTTGCCCTCACACCATATAGCATTGAACATAGTGCACTACACCAAGAAAAAATCAATTAAATAAGCAATCTAAATTATTGAAAGCTCCTAACTTATGCATAACATTCTATATACGGACCTTGCTCATGCATCCCCTAGCATACTCCCATTCTTCCTTAGTGTCATGGACAACCAATAAAAAACATGGTCCTTGTGATATTCCAAAAAGTACTTGTTGGATGGGGAGCCACTTTGCAAGAAAGTCAATTTCAACTAGGTTGATGTGCGTGCACAGTATTGTGTCTATCAGTTATGCTTTGCATGGGGGATCACACATTATACACCGTTTTCCCCTAGTGTTATGCACATCCGTCAAAGAACACGCTCTTAGGTGTATTATCTACAAATCCTAGTCTTTCCATTTTCCTTGCATCATACATCCATTCTTGATGGTTCTACATGATACCAAGGCAAAAATGGTATTTAAGAGAGAGCGAGAGAGAGGGGATATCCTGGCGGCCGCGGCCGCCAGGGTGAGAGAGAGAGGAGACATGTAAATATATAAAACTCTCTCTTTCCTCTGAACTTTCTCTCTCTCTCTCTCTCTCTGTCTCTCTCGACTCCTAATTCGACGCACCTGAGTCAACATACCACACATCATTGCTTTCTTCTACACTTGTCATAGAATTGGTCATGTGCTGCACCATAAACATGAGGATTAAATCTGACCTACAAGCCCTGCTCAACCATTTGACCAACAAAAACCAGGTTCTTGGTGATATTCGGGACATGAAATACATCAGACATGTATTTATTTTTTCCATTCTACATAGACAAAAAAATTTTACCAATCTGCATGCAAAGCATATCCGATGGGCACAATACTTTGCACGTGCCTCAAAAGAGGTGGTATGGTGTTCCATGCAAGAATGACAAATCCTAGCAGCCAAGAGGATAGAGGGAGGGAGGTAGAGAGGGTGAGAGAGAGAGAGAGAGAGAGAGAGAGAGAGAGATGAAGAGAGAGAATGATAAATCCTAGGTAGAGAGAGAAGAGGAGAGAGAGAGAGAGAAAATTACAAATCCTAGAGAGAGATCAAGAGAGAGAATAATAATCCTCTAGAGAGAGATGTGGAGAGAGAGAGAGAGAGAGAAATAATTACAAATCGTAGGGAGAGAGAGAGAGATGAAGAGAGAGAATGATAAATCCTAGCGGCCATGGGAGGGAGAGAAAGAGAGACTTGAGATCAACTAAGAGAGAGAATGAGTGGGATGAGGACAGAGAGGGAAAGACATAAGAGTTGTAAGAGAGAGAGAGAGAGATTAAGAGAGAGATTGAGGTGTCTTGACTATGGCTACATATCTGCAACTACAATGGTCCCATGCGCAAACATTTCTACACTTAACTCAAGCATGTCTGCATCCAACGTCCAATGGCTTTGGTAGATAAACTCGACATCACATGGGTAGAAGAGCTTGGTTTCTTCATCAAAAGGAAAAGAGACTCTTTCTACTTATGCCAAAAAGGGAGTTCAATGATGTTAACGATCCATGGGATGCTACATTCTTCAAAAAAGATATGACTTCAAGCCTTGTAGTAGGCATAATGATAGAGCTAAAAGAGACTTTTATGGATATTTTCACAAAGAGTTCAGATCCTGAAGTTGGCGGTCTTCATTTTGTTGTGTCAAGGAGAGACTCAAAGAACTTTATGATGCCTCCTCCTCAACTATCAAAGTTTCCAGAGCTATAAAGTGCATTGGAGGCTCTTGCATATACTTGGGAGCAATTTCCTAGTGTGGTGGCAAAAAGGATGCATGCAAAGATTATGTTTGAGTACTTTCAGGATGCACAATATGCTCCTCAGATTCAAGGATCTTTACATGAAGGAGATCAAGCACAGACTTCGATGCAGGGGCAAGAAGAACATGCACACTGTCACAAACGCGTGTAGAACATGAGCGCAAACTTCTAGAGCAAGAATTGGTGGATGTCACTAAGGATGATGAAACGCAAGCCTTGAGTGCACGAGAATTAAAAAAATTGAAGAAGATAAAGGTCGATCCACTGCAGTTATGCTAGAAGCTCTTGCTAGCAAACCATGACATGAAAATGCAACATGCTAGTACTACAAGAGCCATGGTTCCAAGCAGTAAAAAAAGGCATCGTCCCACTCCCACTGTAGAGAAAGATCATGTGGATGAAAAATGGTTAAAAGAAGAGAAAGATGAAGAAGACTCAGAACCCGAGGCTGAAGATGATCAGGATGAACTCACATCAATCAAAAATCTCAATCTGCATCTTAATGAAGTAGTAACAGATGATGATGGGGGATATATCTGGGGTCAAAGGACGTGGTTTGTGAATGCCAAAGATGTGGAAGCTGCAGCTATCTTTACTAATAGATGAAACCTTGATATATCCTATGCACTACAAATATACGAGGCTTTGAGACATGGAAAGAAACCTATGGCAAGCAACGTGGTCCTGCATCCAATAATGTTTTGTCCAATCAAAAATAGCTTTTTGGACCAAATAACATTTATAGGGCCTACACATTTCAAGGAAACCTTCAGTCAATTCTTTAAAGACACTCTTAAAAATATTCCACATGAATAAGGCCAAGAGGCACAAGGTGAGAATATGTTAAAGGAAGCAAAGAAGGAATTCCTCCTTCATTGCAGATTCCAGCCCATTGATGGTCAACATTGGGCTTATGCTTGTAATCAGATCGCCAACGAAGCAAAGGAGGTCAAAAGACTCACTTCAAAACAATTTGCAAAGATAACTTCATTCCATTATTATCCTACAACAATCTGTATATTCAAGCATGAGATCAAGTATTTGATTGAGTCCGAAAGACTTAATCATTATGTCCATGGAAAGCGTAAGATATCCTCAACATCAGAGGTCTTACAAAAGGCAAGGGTTGTATGGACAACATTTGGTTCTCCAAATCCTGATTTGAAGCGAAAGGTCACAAAAGCAGACGTCGACACACTCACAAAATTCTATACTTCTTTGAGTGCAGTTGTGCCTAGGGGAACTCAAGAGCGAGAAGAAAATATGACAAGCCTCAAGGTGGTGAGAGATGGATATGCCGACTACACTTTTATCATGTTTCGTCCTGTTGAAGTGTTCAATGAGATGCTTGAAGTGTGCATTGCTTGTGAGCATGGAGAGTTGACCTATGAAGCTCCTTTGTTTGTCTCCGGAAATTCAAAGGTAATGGATAAGAAGGAGTTGACGGCAAGGATGTGGAGGCCTATAAAATACTTACCTAACAAGTATGCATCCATGGCAGCACAAAAACTTTTAAAGAAAGAATGGTTTTTTGGAAAGAAAGACAAAGACCACTGCATGGAGGAATGCATCAATTTACAGGTGAGCCGTGATGCAGTGCATAGTGCCATTAAGTATTTGTTGTCAAAGAAACAAATCCCACTTAGTCATTGTAACATTGACTATAATGTGGTCAAGCATATAGCTTCTTTGTTAACATCCAAGGTAAAGCTATGGGCAAACATGTGGATTAAAAAGGATGAAGATGGGTCAGAGATAGTAACCTCTTACATGAGAAAAGAAATCCCACAACAGATGGTTGCATATGTGGAAAGATTAATCAGTGAGATAAGGATGCCGACAGATATGCACCAAAGCTTTCAATTCAATGTAGAGGTTACGTCAGAGTCTAGAAAGCTTGTGAACTTTAGGGGAGTTTTAGAAGATGACTTCATCAAGAATGAGTCAGCATGGGACAAGCCACAACTATTCTTCATCAATGAAGTTTCTATCGATGATATCCATAACTTCATTGATAGAATAGTATATACCACCATTAGCAAAGTGGCAATTTGCAACATTGTCATGAATTTTTGTTGATAAAAAAGACAAAGAAGCCATGCAGGTTACTCTAGAGCGAGCATATTCATCAGATTTTAAGATCTATAGTGGTGTTTATGTAGCAAAGAGAGGCAAAAGAGAATGTGGCATAGCGATTCAATCTCTTGAATCATTCTTCTTGTGTATGCAGAGTCCAACCCTGATCACTCCTTACAAAAGAACATAAGAGGAATTCAAATAATTTGAGATTGATGCTAGAAGAGCAAGATATTCCCAGGTCCATACATTATCAAAAAAACAACTATGGAAGTCCTGCAAAAAGTGGGAGTCTCTTGCCTACCATGGTGGAGAATTTGCTACCGGCAGGTTCGGAGGTCACCTTGTGCAGGATGGGATATTTATTTGAGGATCTCCTCAGAAAAGGAAACTCCACAAATATTATTGAAAACAAGCATTTCATGGCCTGTTTTCAATTTCAAGTAGATCTAACCACAAGCTATGAAAAAGAGGTAGAGCACAAGGAGACTGATGACATGGATGATGACCTTGAAGATCATAATGTCCCAGTTGATGATGATGAAAAGATGGACTTACATGACCCTTTCAGAGAGAGGTTGGTGGATAAAGAGAAAGATGATGATGCCTTCTTTGATAATTATGGCTCGCAGGGTTATTTAAAAAGGCCACTACAACAATACTTAGCAGTATGAACTCTCTATTTCTCAACTAAATACAAAATTTTAAATAATATTTAAATTTAAAGATAATGAATCTAATCTCTCATATTTGTTTACAGGCAATAGAGGCAGAAGAAATGGATGAAGTCAATATGGAGGCACTCCCTTCTACTTCAGCAATGCAACCACCTCCTAATTTGATTGAAGAATCCCATGAGCACAAGAGCTCTAAGGACACCATGGAAAAGCAGAATGACCGCAAACATAGAATACAAGCTATGATACAGACCCATTCTGTAAATTTAGCTGCATTGGATAAAATGGAAAGCTCATTTGAAGTTAGGATCATTTTAAAACAAGAACCTTAGTATTTGAGCTTTGGTAGAGAGGAGGTTTCAATCCTCTCCAATCCTTTAAAAGAGGTTAATGACAATGTATAACTTTTTTATATTTTTATAGCAAAAGGAGGATGTAGAAGACATAGCAAGTGAAGAAGAATATGATGTAGACTACTCTCTCAATAAGATGAGTCATGAAAATATGACTATTGTAGCAGATTGGAAGTTCATTCATCGCTATGTTGTTAATTCGGCAACAACCTCATTTTTTTGAATTTGGTGAAGAAGAGATTTTAATCCTCTTGAATCCTAAGAAAGAGGTTAATGTCAAAGTCATTACAACCATCATCAGGTTTGATGCATCCTTTTCCTTGGCTTTATACTTTGCTTATTTTGATTAAACCCAAGAAGCTAATACTTTTTTTTTAAATATAGTAATGTTATAGCAGATTTTCCTCAAAATATACAAAGAGTTTCATATATGCTCGATCCTATTATTTCGGAAGTGCTTAGCAACAAAAAAGAAACCATAGAGGATGTTTGCAAGTGGTTGAAGCACATTCCTATGAATGAGGCACGAGTTATCTTTACAGCATATTATGAGAAGTAAGCATCAAACCCTACTTGTTTTTTCTATTGCATTTCTAGAATTGTCTCAAACATAGTAATTATTCTTTATTGATAATGCAGCTCACATTGGAGTTTGGTGGTCGTGGACATCTTTGCTAAGAAGTTCTTCTTTGCCAACTCAATGACATCCGTCCATGGCACTATGTTAGAGTAAGTATAGAAAATACACTTGTTGTCACTTCTTGACATGTAGATTGATATGCAATGCACATATTCACTGTTGTTATATGTTTTGATGTGCAGATCGGCTCGAAAGTTGGCAGGTGCTATTGACACAGTAATGCAGCAACGTGACTTGGCACAACAAATAGAGCATATAACATGTCAGGTATCACATCAAGAGGATAGCCACATCTATAATTGTGGATGGAGGGTGGGCTACAATTGCTTTTTGGTATTTGCTTAAACTTTTGAGACACAAAATGACACCACACTGTCAACATATACGGACTTGCATCTCTATGCATTTATATTATGTACCATTCGAGCAATCATTAAGGGCAACATTATGGACCCTCCCACAAGTCAAATAGATAATGGCTCAGAGGAGTGCGAAATGAATGCCGTCAAAGAGTCAAAGGGGATAGAAGACCTCAACTCTACAAACATGGCTTCATTGGAAGAATTGGGAAGCTCTTTTAATGTTAGGGTTATGATTCAACATAGACCTCAGTATCTTGAATTTGGTGGAGAGGAGATTTCAATCCTCTCTAGAGCTTCAAATGAGGTCAATAACAACGTTATGATGGCCATTCTCAGGTTTGATACAAACTTTTTCTCTGCTTGATAATTCAATATTTTGATTAAATATAATAAGCTAATATTCATTTATTTATTGGTGTAGTATAGTTATCTCATGATTTTGTAGAGCCATACAAAACCGTGTGTATGTGTTGGATTCTCTCCTTTCTCCTATACTTAGCGATAGCAGAAAGACGATAGCCAATGTTTGTAAATGGTTACAGCCTTTACATTTACATGGTGTGCGAGTCCTATTTATGGCATATCATGAGATGTAAGTATCATGGCAACCTTTATTTTCATCTTATACTGGAAACATTGTGTTAAATAATAATGGTTCTTAATTATTCCTGTAGGGAACATTGGAGTCTGGTGGTTTGGGACCTTGAAGATAACTATTGTTGGTTTGTCAACTCAATTGCAGGCTTTCATGGCTCAGTGCAAACATAAGTATTCTATTAATCTGTTGTTACTTCTATATTATGTACCTTATGTAATAGACACACTAAGTTTTTTAAATATGTCATGATGAGCAGGTCGGTTGAGAAGTTGGTATTTGATATCAGAGAAACAGGACAATACAAAGACTCGCTAGACTTTCAAAAGCGTTTAGTAGTAGAGCAAGAAGATGGGCATAGTTGTGGGTGGAGAGTTGCCTACAACTGCATGTTGATTTTCAAAGAAATTTTCTCACTTAAGCCACAGGTCTCATCGGAAGACTCTTTGGAGCTCAAATATTTAGAGGAGGATATACAATTGTTTAGGGCTGAAATCATTAGAGACCTAATTGTTGCCATTAGAATACAACATGCAACTGAAGCAATATCAGAGCTTGCATTTAAGGAAGATGAGAGTGAGTCTACTGTGAAAGCACTGTACACTACAGAAGAAGTAGAGACTCAGTGTACACCTATAGCACCACAGCCTCCACTGGAAGCATCAGAAGAGTTGCCACAGCCTCCGCTTGTATTTAAGGAAGAGGATACTGAGTCTACTCTGAAAGCACTACATACTACAGAAGAAGTAGAGACTGAGTGTACATCTAGAGCACCACAACCTCCACTAGAAGCATCAAAAGAGTTGCCACAGTCTTCACTAAAAGCATCACAAGAGTTGTGATGCATGTATGATGTTGTGTTTGTATATATGCATGAGGAGCATATTCTCATGATGTTGTTTATTCCATGAATATTATGGTTGACATTTATTTGTTGCAATGTATGAATCATGATGTAATTTTTGTTGATTATACACCAATTTGTGACTTATTACTTAAGTGGCATTTAGTCATGATATTGATATATTTATTTCATGCACACAATTTTATGATATGAAGTGTGAGAGATCACTTGCAAGTACTATCAGGGATAAAGGATTACATTAAGTTTTGGGAGAAATGTGCAAGTGGAAAGAATGCATCCTATGAGTCCTACATTAGGCCAGTGATAGACTATTGGAAAACCATGATCGGTGAGCTCGAACAGGAAAACATCTCAGAGATAGGAGTGTACAGAGAGTTTTGGCCAAGAACACAATCTCCTGATGAGGAGGATGATATAGATGCTTGCATTAATGATTTCCAAGGCTATGAGGAATGGAATGATCACTATCGTGGGCCTCTAAGAGGTAAGCCGAGGGAAGAGTTTAGACCAATGTTGGATGTTAAGCAAGGTGACTTTGTCTTGGTGAGGCCATCAGATCCTATATACCCCATATGGCTTGGGGTTGCCATATCAACTGCCGAGATGGATGCTGCTTCTCCTAATTTCAAGAAATTATTAATTCAGTATTGGGCACCATCAGTTAAGAGAAAGGGACTCAGTGATGTAGATGCCTATGTTGATTGCTGGAACAAGTATTGGGCAGAGAATAGGTTGGATCCACAGGTATGGGAGTGTATTGATGCAATTGTCTGGTCATGGACATCAAAATCCATAAATAGACCCAAGAAGATCAAGATTCCATAGAGCGTATGTATCAAAGCACAGGAGAGCTTGCTTGGTATCAGAGCATAGAAAATGGTGTCAAATTTCTCCCTTTTAATCTCCCAAACTTCCATTGTAAGGTGTGTTCTCATGTGATGTTTCTCAATTGTTGTTATCTTGTCAATGGGTATTTGCATATTATTAATATGACAATTTTTAGAAGCTGACCTTCACCAACAACTACTTTGTTTCTAGTGGAACTCACTATGCATGGTGTTTGTTACCACCACCAACTGGTGTTTATTAACACGTCAAGTAAAATATGCATGTTGTCCCTAGACGGTGTTTATTAACACCACCAAATACATGATTTTCAAACTCTGCCACAAATGCTTTGTTCCGGTTTTTATACGCAATGAACTGTTTCACAACCAATGAAGTTTTTCATAATCATTGGAATTCCAAATATTAGCTTATTCAATATTGGTAAAATACCCACAATCAATGGAAATTTTCCCAAATTAATTGAAGCCTTTCCCAATTTTAATGAAATCCACCCAATTTCGAAATTCCCAAAATGCAACTTTTGTCCCACTTTATCTAATACTATGTTTGATGCTGATTGGGCTGGTAGTATTTCTGATAGACGATCTACCAGTGGATATGTGTTCTCTTTTGGGAGTGCTACAGTCACCTGGAGTAGCAAGAAACAGCCTACAGTTGCCTTGTCGAGCACAAAGGCTGAGTACAGGGGTGTAGCAATGGCTGCATGTGAGGTAGCTTGGTTGCATAAGCTACTTTATGATATGCATCAGTCTACAGATGGGCCAGTTGTCATTTATTGTGACAACATGAGCAGCATACACTTGGCAAATAACCCAGTCTATCATGCTAGAACAAAGCACATTGAGGTGCATTATCACTATGTGCGGGAGATCAAGGTTTTACTAGGTCTTATTGATCTAGTTTATGTCAGCACAGAGGATTAGGTAGCTGACATATTCACAAAGGCATTGGGCACAGAGAAGCTACGCAAGTTCAGAGACTTGCTTAGTGTGCAAGAATTGGGATTGAGCTCGAGGGGGAGTGTTGAGATATCGAGCTCCACTCGTGATATGCTAGGGTGACCGTTGTGCATTTATGTCACCGACTTGTTAGCTACAGATGTGGTTGGTACACTGCCCACGAATAATAGCTGGATGACCCACCTTAGTTATTTGAGTTTGGTTTGAGACCCACATATAGGGTTCCTCTATTTCCTTGTACTAGAGTTCTTTTGGCTTTCACAACTAAGAAGAGAAAAACTGTTTTCAGCCTCCACCTATGTGTGTATTCCCCCATTGTGTATGTGAGAAAGCCGCAAGTGAGACTCCTTCCCTCTCTCCCACTATCTTCACATTGGGAACGCTATACTTTAAGTGAGTGGAGCATTGGGAATTGATACTTTGGAGTGAAATATATTACAAATATTACATCATCACTTATTCATATCAAAATTCTCATCACACAAGGTTATATTTCCAAATGATCACATCATCACCCCTCCGACAACAATGCTCGAGTACTCGTCTAATGCCTCTAACACAACCACCACATAGCACGGATCCTCCTTGTCCATCTTCTCCAATGCTTGGATTGACCTTCTTGACGAGGCCTTCAACACGCTGCTCAAAGCAGCAAATTTTATACAAAGAACTGATGCATCATCTCTTGCAGGCACAATGGAGCCAGATCCCATGCCACTTGCAGATGATGATGCTCTACCATCCTCACTAGTTTCTCCCCCTGAAGATGTGCAGACTTATAGTCCTTTCAGGAGCTACCACATAGCGCTCTCATGCACCAATGGAAGTGCCAGCTTGAGCGCTCACACCTCCACTTCCTACAAAATTATTGAGGTGCGCACGCCCCCTTATGTAGTCCTTTGATGATTGGTGCTGCACGCATCCAAAGCGTACGAGAGGAGGATATAGCCTTGCCCTTGACACCCCAGTATCCGCGATCGATGCTGATGTCGGTCTGCACAACCAATGGTGGCTCCCCTTCTTAATGTTGGATAAGTTTTGGCACTACTACCTGTTGAGATATTGAGCTCGACTCATGATATGCCAGGGTGACCACTGTGCATTTATGTCACTGACTTGTTAGCTATAGATGCAGTTGGTACACCGCCCATGAATAATAGCTGGATGACAGCTATCTTTATGTACTCTAGTTAGTGGCTTAGTTAGTATGCCACCTTAGTTAGCTGAGTTTAGTTTGAGACCCACATATAGGGTTCACCTATTCTTTTGTACTTAAAGTTCTTTTGGCTTTCACAACTAAGAAGAGGAAAACTATTTTTAGCCTCCACCTTTATGTATATTCCCCAGTGTGTATGTGAGAAAGCTGCCAGTGAGACTCCTTCCTTCTCTCCCACTCTCTTCACATGGTATCAGAGCTCAATTCATGGTAAGGAGCTCAAGAAAGCAAACCAAGTTCGCGGTATCCTAGTAAGAGGATGAGTGTTGCTTTCCTTTTTTTTGGAGTTTGGGAGCAAATCTATGCGGGTAGCACAGCTAAAAAGTGCAAGAGTGCACTCCTCAGATTAGGACACCCTTTGTGGTGTGACAAAAGGGTAGTATATGCTACGGGGATGGGTGAAGCCCTTCATGAAATTATTTGTTTGATTCGAGGCCATTTCGGCGCCTGTTTTGGTGGCAGAAGTTTCCGCAGGCACTCAAGAAAGTGCCCTATTTTTGCAGTGCGACCACTGTTCTACAGGTCGGTGAAAAGTTATCATGGAAATTACATCGTATGGCTATGCGTAGAGATATTGGGAGTGAAAAAATCATTCTTATTGCTTGTTGATGCATAATTGTCACTAGGAAGTGACTGTGTGGTCAAATACCGCTTGCATCAATTTTGCAAATTTGCTGATGTGAGGCAGAAGTTGTGTTTTTTTGCAGTGACAGAATATTTTCCAGTGTTTTGTAATGGCATTTGATGCTCTTTCACAGATTGTCTCTGAAAAGCTTGACAAGAACAACTTCCAAGCATGGAAGTTTAGAATGACGAATTTCCTTAAGGGAAAAGGCTATTGGGAGTTCATTACTAGAGCTGAATAAGAACTAGTTATTCCTAATGTTCCCAATCAACAGGAGTTGCAGGCATTTAAAGGTTGGCATGAGAGAGCTAGAAAAGTTATGTACTAGCTGTCTATCAGTATTTCAGATTCTATGATTGTGCATATTCAAGATGCAAGCATGCCAAAGGAGGGGTGGGATACTTTGACAAAAATGTATAGCACAAATATGCAAGCCAAGAAAATACAGCTCAAGCAAGAGTTACATAATGTGCAGAGAGAAAATATGAGTATCAATGGCTACCACATGAAGGTAAAGAAGATTGCAGATGCACTAACTTCTATTGGGTCACCAGTGGAAGATGATGATTTAGTTTCTGTGACCTTGAATGGTCTAGGAAAGGATTATGCATAATTCCGGACATCCATTGCCATCCATGAGAATTTTCATGATTTTGAGGAGTTAATTGCTCTTCTAATTTCTGAAGAGTAGAGAAATGGTGGTGCATCTTCTTCAAGAGGAACTTCAATGAAGCTGTCTTCTACTCAAATGCTGGAAGAGGTAGAGGCAGAGGTAGAGCAGGCCGATTTGGAGGCCATGGTAGAAATCAAAATATGCAGCAAATTCAAGAAAACCAGTCCTATGGAGGAGGATGTGGTAACTTTAGAGGCAAGGGGAGCCAAAGAGGTCGTGGTGGATGGCAGAGAGGCCAAAATGCAAATAGCAATGTTGAATACCAGTATTGTGGTAAAATGGGTCATATGGTTAAAGACTGCTATAAAAACCAGAATGACATCATGACTGGAAAATTGCAGCATCCTCTAGTAGATAGGGTGATGATAGAAATGAGCATTTGTTTATGGTGCAGTACACGACCAATTCTGTGACTAGTGCAGAGGAAAGCAATGATGTGTGGTATGTTGACTCAGGTGCATCAAACCACATGACACATCATCCAGAATGGATGCAGTATGCAAGGAAAATGGAAAGACCAGGATTTGTGGAGATTGGTGATGATACTGCACATCCTATTGTGCAGATTCATAAAATTCCTTTGTCTATGCAAGATGAAAAAAAGAAATACTTGTCTGATGCATTTCATGTCTTGAATATCACCAAGAACCTAGTTTCTGTTGGTCAAATGGTTGAGCAGGGCTTGCAGGTCAGGTTTAATCCTCATGGATGCTTTGTTGAGGATCTGAAAAATAAAGGTTACTTGATAGAAAAAGGAAAGAACAAGGGCAGGATGTTTACATTGGATGCGGACATGCCTAAATTGAGTGCAGCAATGTTTGCACATGGGACCGGTGTAGTTGTAGATATTGATATTTGGCATAAATGCATTGGTCATGTTAATGTACAACGACTTAAATTAATGCAGGCCCAAAATATTATTGCAGGATTGCCTAAGTTCAAGGTTGCAGAAATGCATAAGGTATGTGAAGCCTGTCAATTTGGAAAACAGGCAAGGAAACCATTTCCTAGACATTTTAAGAGAGTAAGAGGCCATTGGAATTAATCCACTATGATGTGTGGACTACTAAAGCTGTATCTATTGGAGGCTGTCATTATTTTGTCACTTTTATTGATGACTATAGCAGAAAAGTTTGGGTGTATTTTATGAAAAAGAAAAGTGAAGTGTTTGGGCATTTCAAAGCTTTTAAAGCTATGGTTGAAAAAGAAACAGGCCTGCAAATAAAATGCCTAAGGTCAGATGGAGGGGGAGAGTACCTCTCAAATAAGTTTGCAAGTTTCCTGTAGGAGTATGGCATAAAGCAACAATATTCATGCAGTCATACCCCATAGCAAAATGGACTTGCAGAAAGGAAAAACAGGCATATTGGAGAGGTATCTCATGCCATGCTCAACGAAAAAGGCCTACCAAATTATTATTGGGCTAAAGTAGTTGCTAGAGTAGTCTACATAATGAACAGGACTCCCACTATAGCAATACATGGCATGATGCCAGAGGAGAGGTATATTGGTAGAAAACCAGATATTTCTCATTTCAAAGTTTTTGGTTGCATTGCCTATGTTCATGTGCCAGATGAGTTGAGATCCAAGTCAGATCCAAAAGCTGAGAAGTGCATCTTTATTGGTTATTCTCTATAGCACAAAGGGTATAGATGCTATAACCCTTCTATTTGTAAGTTTAGAGTGAGCAGAGATGTTGTTTTTGATGAGATGAGGAGCTGGTATAAACTAGTAAATGTGATTGATGATGTAGATGCACAAAACGGTAATGCTGCATAGAATTCACAGCAGCATTCACAAAATATTAGTGGACCTATAGTGTCCTTTAGCAGTGGTTCACATACTTCACCATGAATAGGTAGATTGAGATCAGGGGAGGATCTCCTCAAAGCAATGCAGATAGTGGTATGCAAGTATCACAAAAAGGAAAAGAGAAAGTAGATCAGCCTATGGTTGATGTGAATGCAGGTCACTCTTATGTGGATGGTGAATCCAGTGGCTCAGAATAGAGCCTTGATGATGAGTTGGGTATTCCTTCTATTGTTACACCTACAATAAGGAAGACAAGGGATGTTTTGAGAGCACCTAGTAGTTAGCCTATTTTGCATAGGTCTACCAGAGTTATATGTGGATAGGCTGAAATATGTCCCCCCACCCTCAACCCATGCTTGACCCTTCTCCCATATGCACCTCCCCTAAACAAACCTACAATTCATTCAAGAGGTGGAGGGCCCTTCTGGGTGAATTTCCTCCCCTCTCAGCTTGTTACAGGCCTGCCCCCCCTCTTCTCTGGTCCAGCTCCATTCTCCCTCCATTTTTTAAAATGTGGGAACTCATTTGGCATCTTCTCTGCCCCCTCTTGCTCTAGTCCACTGTGTTTCTCCCTCTCTAGCACCCCATGTAGAAGTTGCTCATTCTCTCTGCATTCCTAGCTACAGCACCTCCTACAGTAGTAGCTGCTCATCCCCCTCTGCTCTTTCTTCCTCCATTCCTAGCTATATTACCTCCTGTAGTGGTTGCTCATCTCCCTCTATTGTTTCTCCCTCCATTCCTCGCTACAACACCTCCTGGAGTAGCTGCTCATCCCCCTCTACTCTTTCTCCCTCCATTCCTAGCTACAGCACCTCTTGGAGCTTCTCTCAACCTTTAGTTGCACCCTCTATACCTTCTCCCTCTCTCTCCCTCTATCGAAGCTACTCTCTCCCTCCAAGCTTCCTTTTCTAGTCCACTATTGCTGTTGTGACCTCTATACAAGCATGGTGAGGAGACCATACATGTATTCTATGTCCCACAGGAGCAAAAATGCATTGGGTGAATGGATGCCTTGCACCTATAGCTTGAATGATTGGATAGTCATGAGAGGATCTGCCAAGGGTCTACATGAGCTTCCCAAGAGCAAAAGAGGTGATCTTTTGCATGAATGGAAGGGCCGCATCATGAAGTTCAAGCTTGGGAAGAAAGGATTGCTTGCAAAGGTGCAACACATCTGCATTGGGAAGGACATGCGCCTTCCTCCGTCAAGCAATCAATTGACAATACCATCGCATTGTAAGTCTATATTTTGTGTAAGATTTTGAAGTGTAATAAGTCAACTTGAAATTGTATTTTGAAATAGAACCAGTGTAATGAGTCAATTTGAAATTGCATTTTGAAATAGCACTTGTGCATAGGAGATGTATTTCCTTCAGACTTTGAGGAGTGGGAACCAGTCGAGTGCTTCTTAGGTAAGTTTACTACCATTCATGAGGATTTAGGAAGGCAAATGCATGCTGGAGAGAAGTCCTCTACTTTGAAACAGAGAAATATCTATTGGTATAATGCCAAGTACATTACTCCAAGGACGGCATTAGGTTATGGCCATCTTCAATGCATTGCAACACCACAACTTGAAGACATGGATTGCAGCATGGTGGACACAAGAACAATGCAATCATACAAGGAAAAGATTGCAAAGGATGTGGGCATGGCCATGAAGTTTACATTTGGCTCTAAATGGGTAAGGTTGTCTTGGTTTATGCCTTTGCACATTTTTGCTTCTTGGTTTCATAATATCCAAATGCACATAACAAAAACCATGTGGTCATGCAAGTGCCTACATGAGAATGCCCTTGAGAAATTGGTTGGGGTGAATTGGGGAAGCAGGTCAGCTGAACAAAAGGGTGATCTGTTTCAATGCCATGTATGTAAGGACAATGTGGTTGTCAAGGACCACATCTCCCACCAAATGTTATATTTTGCTTTCCAATATAGGCACTGGAAGAAAACAGGTGGCAATTGGCTCCCCCTTGACTCTAATGATGATGATAATATAGGGGTAAGTTTATGTATTGGTTCTCATTTAGGAGATGTCAAGAATGTGACTATCACATCACATTGGACTCTTAGGGATGTGTGGGAACACCTATTGGTCATGGAGGATGGCATGTTTGAGTCCTTTCACTTTACCTTAAATGGTGAAAAGGTAGGAAAGCTTGTAGAGAAGCTCGTGCATAGTGCCACTTTTATCCCTCCTGCAATATTGAAGATTGTTTAGAAAATGTGGGGTGGAACAATTGTGGATTTTGACATTTTGCAATTAATAGTGGTGCAATTACTTTTGATGTTTTGAATGGTTTTGTTTCATGTCAATGTCAAGTTTTTTCCCAAAATTTTATAAATATTTTTATTTTTTATATTTAGAACATTTGGGTATATATAGGTTATAAAGTTACTTTAGTTTCAAAGTTTCACTATTATAGCCATAGTTCTCCTAGCTACCAAACTACCATGGATTCTGCTAGGTCTGCCTTCCACGATTTCATCTCCCATACTCCATTAATTGATAGAGAGGAGTTATTTCCAGTCTTTGATAAGAGCATAGATGTCCTTGGCACCTACTTGGGAGCCCGATACGATTTTTAAGACCTCATCAAGTACATGCAAGACTACATTGCGAGTTTTTCATATCAACTTGACGAGTCTACAAAAAGTTGGGTCCCAATTGATTATTTAAAGTACTTGTTCAATCAAGAACCCAAGGTGGTGAAGCGTTTAGATCGCTTTCGCACCCCTAGGGTTTAGGGAGGTGGACACTGATGACCTCCTAGCATGTGGAGTCGTCAAAAACATAGGAAATAGGTTCCTATCCTAGGAAATGACTTTTATTTTCCTTCTCCAAGAGGGACAAATGGAAGAGGAGGCCTCAACCTCAAGGCCTCTGCCCTTTCCGATCCTCTAATTTTTGTAGATGAGCCCAACATCTACAATGAAGAGCCCATAGATGAATAAGCTGAGGAATGGGAAGCTGCATTGGCCTTGGAAGTGCTCCAGCGACCTCTTGAACCCCATTCTACTTCTCAAGTTCCATCCACCTCGGGCACCACTTCTATTGACCTCGCAACAATGATATAGTTTCTTGCTCCCCTTCTTGTCGATGGAGAACAATACCTCTTTCTCCATGACATAGAGGTTATGTTTGGTCTCCGGGAGGATGAAGCTCTTGGTATCCTATGTGGATACAAGGTGGACACGACTATGCAAGAACCTGGGTTTTTGGGAGTAGATGATTCAATAGAAGAGGTTCTTGCTTTAACACTGGCCCAGATCAAAGATCCAGAGACATCAATCTACTATGACCTACCTGATATTCCATAAGAAGCCTCCACATCTCACTCTAGATAGCAGGAGGCCTGTGGATCCATCCACATTGACAAAGAGGAAGGGATTGAGCATGATGACTCCATAGTGGTAAGAAATTATGAGCTTTGAATTTCTTCTCTCTTGGTATACTTTTGCTTTAATGGAATTCTAATGTAATGTTGGACTGTTGTAGGAGGCATTTGAGGTCAACCTTTCTCATCTCGGCAATGCCTTGTTCGCAGTAGCTTTGATCGAGATCACTCACTGGCACATTACCTTGGCCAAGCAAAAGGGTACTTTGTGATTATTTAGAAAAAGTTTTCTCCACATGGCACTGATGACCTCCTGAAGTGCAAGGCCTTGTCAAGAGTGATTGGTCATGCTGACATCAATCGCAATGCTGACAACATCATTTTGGTGAACCGCATGGTTACTCTCAATGCCTTTGGAACCAATTTTCAAGGTATGGCATTGACGGCAGTACCATGTCCTTGGCCAACAACAACAATAGTGTTGACTGTCTATCGACTAGGTTTAGAACTAGGAGTGTATTTGGGAATTCAAAGCCCGATGTTCTCAGTGTTTTAGAGAAGAGAGAAAGACTCTAAAGCCTTATTGTATAGAAATTTTATTTTATATGAATACAGCTATACTTTTTATACAGTGCCCCATTTTGTGTTCTTTTACAAAATTTGTTTTATACTGTCATTGTATTTTGTAACTTTAATTGTTGTTGGCATTAATATTTTCATTCACTATTATGTTCAAAAGCATGAGATCAGATAAATATTTGCGCTATAATGGTCATTTCTAAGCAATCTAGTAAGAATCTCACTGCGTGGCAGAAGGCAAATGTGTTCGGCATCGCACGGGGAGCCCAAAAATGGTAAAACCCACTATGGCACATATGGGGCTTGTTTAACTAAGAGCCCAAAAATGGTAAAACCCACTATGGCTTGTTTGACTTGGTCAAATAGGCCCCATATGTGCCATAGTAGGTTTTACCATTTTTGGGCTCCCTGCACGATGCTGAACACATTTGCCTTCTTTCGCATGGTGAAAAAACATCATTTGACCACTCAAATTCACACTGAACTTGCATAAATTGATGGAAAGCATCACGTAACATGTATAATAACATGGGAACAGTAATAGAACATAAAGATATCTTTTATTCATTGGCCTCAAAGGGCAGAGATTTAGAAAATGATTCAGGTCACACCAAATGAACCTAAACAACATCTAGGACCTAAGGGAGGGATTGGAGCGGATGCGCTTGGCGAGTGCAAGGCCCTTGTCCATCACTGTTACTGTTTTGGCATGGATAGCACATAAATTTGCATCTTCCAAAAGACCTACTGTCATCTGCTCCATTGCCTCCTGAATTGCTCCCATAGCGCCTGAAGTGAAACACACATCACTCTTGTAATGCTGTGCTATTTCACGTACAACACACTGGAAGGGTGCATGGGGAATGAGATTACAAGTCCACAATGGTTTGGAACTTGCGGATCTCCTGAAGTGCCTTCATTGTTGAGATATCAAGCTCTATCCCCGACATATCTCCTGGATGACTATCATTTATGTCACCGCCTATGTTAGTTGTACTCGTGGTGTAGTTAGACTACCACGTATGTTTTTGGTTTGGGTTCACATATGAACCACGTATTATAGGTTTTGACATATAGGGTATTTCCCTCTTCTATTGTATTGTTGTTGTGTGCAAAAGTGAAGAAAGGCTTCACCCTCCAACCTTGTGTCTTCTCTCTTTTGTGTGTTGTGAAGAAAGCTGAACTTGAGTCTCCTATCTCTCTCCCTTATTCTTTACATTCATGCCTGAATTTTTGTGCCTCTTAATCTTTGGGGGACCTTGCACTGGCCTTTGGACATGGCTCCATGGCCGCTTGTCCGCTTTGAACTTCTTTTGCCTCTCCTCCCTTGCAACCACCTCTTCAGACTCCTCTTCCTGTGTCTAGTGGGTCATTCGAGGTGGCTTCTCATGCCTAGAGGTCTACTTTGTCCTTGGTCTCTTTTCCTTTTCACAAGGCTGTGAGACAACAGGCTGAGGCTCTTGCTCATCTCAAGGCACAGAGGGTTGATGGTGCTCCTTTGTGCGGTGTGCCTAGTTGGAGGATTGGGGCCAAGGTTCATTATATCTGCGAGCCCGCCAAATACTTCCTCTTGTTGTGGCCCCTGTAATCTCTCCATCTCCTCTCTTTGCTTTTCTTGCTCCCCTTGTTTGTCTAGATGCTCCATGCCAAGACCCCATGGAGGAGGGAGGGGCAGTTGATCAGGATTGACTAGACTATTTTGCCCCTCTTGGGAGACCTCTCTACTTCCACGGTTAGTTGTGTGGAAGGACTGAGAGGACCCCTGATTGTGCTTGGATCCTTCATCATGCTAGGATTCCTCATGGTGCTGAGATCCCTGGGATCCCCCATGAGAGTCGAATGGTGGGGACTTGCGTTGCTTGGACTCTTGATGATGAGAACCGCCTTCAGATCCCTAGTGATCATTGCCCTCTTGGCCACTAGGGCTTGCAGTGTGTTCGGAGGCCATGGCATTTTGAGAAGGATAATGGGTAGCGTCTAAACAACGTTTAGTGGGTCTAGCAGTTTGTTTAACCCGTGCCATAGAAATAAGGGATTTTAGGGTTTTGAAGTGATTTATATAGTCTTTTAAATGACTTTAGGGTAATTCTTTTAAATTAGGGTTTTTTAAGTGCACCTCCTCCCCCCCAGTGTTTTGTCACTAGTTGATAATACTTAATCTTCACCACCCTCCCTTCCAACCCACTCACCTCTCTGCCTTGCCATGTCGCACATGCAATTCTGCAATTTCCAAACAAATTTGTGAATTTTGGAATCTATAATTGACTCAAAATAGTGTTAACTTTATTCATCAAACATTTTACATTTGGGGCTCTCTTAGGACCCAACGCCTCCCCTGTCTGACTCTACGTTGTTGCAACCAAAGCACAACCCCTTGGCTCCCTATTGAGGACTTCCAAGCAACACATCTCCTTGTCTTCTTGACATGTTGAACTGCTTTTGTGAGGACCTCTACCTTATTGCGCTTCAAAGTCCTAGCCTCTAGACATCTATAAAACCAATCGAACATTTCATGTAGTCCATTGCTTTGCGCGATACCACCCCCATGCCTTGTATTGTTGAAGTATGCTCCCTTTTCTCTATAGTGTGATTTCTCCATTTCTTGAGTATTCCAAATGGATAGAGGGCCCCATTGCTCCACAAACCATGGTGCATGTGTGTAAAGAATATGCTGTAAAGAAAAACATTGTATTAGAAACATAAACAGACTCAAGTTTAAAGCACAAAATTTCAACCTAAGGAGGATCACCATGTAATGTGTAATATGTGACTCCCCCCATGCTTCTACCATCAATGATATGAATTCTCCCAATGCTGTCCTGAATCTCTCATAATAAATCTCATCTGTTTGACCTTGTCTAAGCAATTTTATAAATGCATCAAGCTTTGTCCACAGTTTTGCTCTCAAAGTAGCAATTCGCGGATGTGAAGCTTGATTTGTGGTAGACTCACACAAATCTTTCCAGTACTCCCAACCTAGGGTGCTTTGAGCTAATGTAGTTTTTTCTTTATCAGCATTGTGGTTGGACAAGAACCTCCTTGCCTTTCCTCCACCCATGGACACTTTAGTGGGAAGATTTTGTGTCTTTCCTAATTGTTTCTTTTCCTGCTTAAGCTTCACATTGCCTCCATGAAGTCCCATTAGTGAGAGTAGTTCTTTAGCTTTTGCAATGCATTGTGCAGATACTTGCTATGGCCTCAAATTCCAAGCATAAACTAGATGGAGATAAAGTAACTTATCAAGTATATGCATTTCAGCATGCAAAGTACACATGTGTACCCGCTCCAATGGAATTGGTAGAATGGGGTCCCACTTAGGATCCTTTTTGTGATTATCAGGGGCTGCACTTTGGTTGCAAGAAAGGATGCCATTTTCCCACTGTAGGCTTCCCTTTTGCATCTTCTGAGTGTGGATGCAATACAAGCATGTCCATTTTGCATCTGCACCTATATCACAACCATACAAGTACTTGAGGGTCTTCAAATCACCAGCTAGATGCCATTCAACTTGAAATGTTCCATGCCCATCCATAATTAATGTTTGCCCTACCTCTTGTCTTCAAATAATCGACGGGATGCCGGTTCTCTCCAAAACCCACTTGAATGTCTCGTGGCACTCCTTTGGGGTCTCAAAGGCTACAAGCCATCATATGTCCTTCTCAGATTGGATTGAGAAACCCTTCTCAACTTCCTCATCCCCTTGAGCAAAATGCAAGGCATCATTCATAATACAAATTCTCACCCTCTCTAGCTTGTGCTCTTTTACCAACTGAGCTTCATCCATTTTTATAACAAATACTAGCTTGCCATCTGTACAATGAAAGAGAAATTTAGTAAGGATATAGAAATCAGAAGAAATAAAGTTGAATGTGAAGAGGTAATTTCTTTTACCTTCTTCTCTCATCCCATAGAATTTGACCATGGCTCTCTGCAAATTCTCCACATCCACGTAAACATTATTGAAAGCATTCATCTCAAATGTTTGGATGCCAGATTTCTTTTTACTCTTCCAAGTCATTGTGCCACTTACACAATGGTATCCTCCAAGCTTTTCTCTAGCACATTGGTTTGTTTCTTGACGTGCAAACATTATAGACCATGCTGTTGGAAATGCCATTGTAGATATCTTATACTTTTCCTCCATAGTAGACTTGAAAATTTTTAAAATAGAGTTGTAAGCTTCATGACTTACACCATTAGCATCACAAGCTCCAAGCACCTCCTATGCTTGGACGAGGCCCTTGAAATCCTTCATTACCTCTCTAGTGACTTGTTTATGTAGCCCTTTTTGTCTAGGGTCCTTCAACACTTCCATGACATCACTTGGCTTTATTAAACTTCTTAGAACATATGAAGGATCACTATCATCCATTTCCATTGTTCCCATCACATCGTCCATGAAATTCCTAAAGTAGAGTACAAATGAGTCTCAGTGGAAAGAATGCAACACCACAAATATTTTGGGGTAAGAAATTTCATTGAAAATTTGGGGAACTAACCTTGTAGCCCATATTCTCCTCTTTCAGGCACCACTATTGGTTGACAATGCATCCATAGATTGCAATTGTCTTTTCCTCTCCTTCAGTCCCAAAGGTGTTCCCTTCAACTTTTGTACTCGTTCTATCAACTTCTCTCGTTCCTTCTCCACAGCACATTGAACTTGGCCATAGATAGACCTTTCCAAATCTTGTTTGCTTTTAGCAAGCTTCTAGATTGATTCTTCCAATTCATGTTGCTCCAAGTCCATTGCATGTGCTTTGTCACTGGGTTCTTTGTTTTGCAATTGGAGATCCTACATAATATTATGCAATACCTTATACTAGGGTGCGCTACAAAATTGTAAGGCCTCTACTAGGCCTCTCCATTTACAATTCATCCAAGATCAAGCAAGTCCTTGGATAGCCATAAAACTTGTGTAGCTGGTTGATTTGAAACATACATTTTCATGCCATTGATCATGTATACCGTTTTTCCCCCTCAAAGGAATGAAAAAGAGAAAGAGAAGAGTCTTCATATGCATGGTGTTCTCCACTTCGAAAACCTCAACAACATCAGTATGTTCTTGTATGTTCTTGCATGGTGTTCTCCACTTCAAAAACCTCAACAACATCAGTATGTTGAGCTTCATCATGATCTCCATCGTCCATGTCATCCACTGGGTCTCCGTCAAAAGCTCCATCGCTACATGCTTTATCTGAGCTATTCCCATACTCTTTATCTTTCATTTTTGATAGGGAACGGTAGCAATGATAGTCGTCCTTTGTGCCTCTTTTATGATTCCCACCAGATTGAGCATCTTGAGTATCATTTCTTGCCTAGGAAATAGGGTTCTTTCTTTCAAGACAATCTCCCAGCAGCACGCTTGCAATCTGCAATCGTTTGAGCTCCGTGTAGTATAGTAGATAGATCACCTTCATGCTCCCACCTGCATGCGGTAGTTTTGAACCTTCCATTGGGGATGCCAGTCGCAAAGTGTGCAGAGACCTTTGGGCCTTGTGTTGCTACAGTGATGTTCCCCAGGATGGAGGAAACACTTCAGCAATCACGTAAGATGAAGTTCAGACTTCATCTTGACCCTTGGATAGGGAAGTGTAAGTGCCATGTGAAAATTGATGAGGGAATTAACATGCATGTAGAGGAATACAGGCCAGTTTGCTCGGCTACATTCGGTGGCTTTGACGACTGATTGTCAGCTGGAACTTTCGACTAAGAATTGAATGTGTGTCATGTCTAAAATTGAAGAATTATTGTTGCTTTCGCATTTGACTTCGGATCTTTGTGTACTAAGTTAATCATCGATTGCAGGTAATATTTTGCTTAGACTATGTCAGGCTCTTGAGGCAGGATGATGAGGTTTTGGTGGGTTGTGTAGCCATCACCCGATTATGTGTCAGGATGATGAGGAGGGACATTGTTTCCTCCTGAGTGCAGATTATTTTTTACTACATGGTTTTCTCCCTTGCACTCATCAAAGTTAGGTCGAGGGGTTGGAGGGTCAATGTTACCTCCATTAACGAGGTCTTCTGTTTCTCATAAGAGCCTAACAAATTGAAGGAAAGCTAGGCAAGAGAGGATCTGTTGCCAAATAGCAAAAATCATGGCTGGTTTGGACCCATGCAGGCTCTCATACCATATAGAAATCAGAGGATGCGCATAGAGACAAGAACGAATACGTGAATCAGTATCTGTTGATCGAATGGAGAAGTACAACTTTGTAGATCGTTTGTGTTGATTAGGATAGAATACTTCCTTTCGCATCACCGTGTGTATTTAGTACTTTAAACTAAGTCTTACTTCCATAAGAAACACTAGTTGTTCATGTTGGAGATAAGTGCACACTAAGTGTACTATTTCCTAGTCATTTGTCTAAGTCTAAGTCTAAGTCTAGTCTTTATGTCTTGAGTGTGTTGCATGTGGCACTTCTACAATTATCCCATAAGCACTCTTGCTTTACGTCTTGTACTTTGGCCCATATATTCATGGGTCACATCATTGGAATCTATCAGTTTAACTTGTGTCTTGTCTACACTCTTCTCAAGGTATTTCTTATCTTTCAATTTCCAGTTTCTAGTTCTAGTTCTTGCTTCCATATTCCAACTTGGTATCAGAGCTAGGTTGATCCCTCTTCTCTCCCCTCAGTCTGCCTCTTCTCAAATCTCTCCCCCGCTGCAGATCTGCCCCTCTTCTCAGATTTCTCCCTCCTTCTGTCCTGCCATTGCGCACCAGATCTATGTGTTTCTGCTGTCACTCTATGCCAGATCTACGCACCATTTCTGCCAGATCTGAGCGCCAGATCTGTGCAATTCAGCCACAGATCTGAGCGCCATTTCTGCTAGATCTGAGCGCCCGATCTATGCAGTCCTGCTGTCACTCCTGCACCCGCTCTTGCTGTTGCTCCTGCATCAACGTACCTACTATAAGTACAAATCAGCGCCGTCCGTACGTCGTCTGTATGTCATCCGTACTCTGTACGCCGTCCGTACATCGTTCTTACTCAGAGCTCCATACAGTCCATACGACTGTACGGAATCCGTACCTCCACAGGCCGACTTCTCCAGCTGCTGTTCGAAATCTACTCCATCTTCACGGAGATCTGTGCCATCTGTTCGACCTCTTGGACTGCGCCCTTTTTTGCACGTCTACCTCTGCCTGGGATTAAGGTACTGTGCTTTGCCTCTTTCAGTTTGTTGAGCAGTCTCTCTTTTTTGCTGGTTCCTCCTGCTTCGATGGGCTGTCATATGCTATGGCCTTGACAAAGTGGTGAGAGAACTGGCTTCTTGGATCTCTCCTCTCATTTATTTTTGCAATATTGTAAGGGAATAGACACTGCCCTTGCATCCTAGCAAGAGGTAAGACCTTCCCACATGGCATCTTCCTCTCATTCTCTCATATCTATCGACAAATGCAATGGGTCCAACTTTCATACTTGGCAAATCAAAATCAAGTGCCATCTTATGAAGGAAGGACTTTGGGACATTGTTCACCGTGTTGCTCCCAAAGGTCCCTGTGAGCAAGTTGTCACTGCCAAGAACGACAAAGCCTATGCTATCATATTGCTCGGAAAGGGGAGAGGAGAGAAAATAAGAGAATAGAGGAGAAGAGAGGGGAGAAGAGAGGAAATAAGAAAGGGGAGAAGAGACGAAAAGATAGAATAAAAGGGCAGGGAAAAGAGAGGATTCAAGAGGAGAAGAGAGGGGAAAAAGAGGGAGGGAAAAGAGAGAAAAGAGAGGAAAAGGAGAGGGAAAAGAGGGGGAGAAAGAGAGGCAAAGAGAGGCAAAAGAGGGGGGAGAAAGAGGATGTGAAAATAAGAGAAAGGGCAAAGAGAGGAGTGAGGGAAAATAGAGGATGGAAGAGCAAAAGAAATGGTAGAAGAGAGGAGAAGAGAGGAGAAGAGTTCCTATGCCAATCACTATAGCTTGCACTTAAGGTGCTAGCTCTGCAAGCCAATGCAATCACAAAAAGAAAACTAGGAAAGAGAGGAAGCACATTCTTACCTGGAAATGATGGGTCTTGGCACCGGATGATCCTGCTCGGAAGAGCAAGAATTTTGTGTTTATTACCCTATAAAAGAGAGGAAACATACGATTTTCATAAAACTAATTAGTGAAAGGAGGAGTCTGGAGAAGCAACATTCCAAAGGGTATGGATTGAGGAGACAAAGAAAAGCCTACAAATAAGGAGAAAGCACAAAAACAATAGGTAGAGCTTTCATGCTCTTCTCTTTCATGATTGTATTTCATGTATTATTTCTTCCTTTAGAGAAAGAAAAGGAAACGAAAGGAGGAGAGAAACTATAGAGAAAGGAAGGTAAATTGAAAGTAGAGGAAGGGAAACAAGAGGAGAGGTAGAAAAAAATTCTAACAAAGAAATAAAACAAACTTGAAATAGAAGGGGAAGAAAGGAATTCTTACCTTGAGATGGAGATCGAGCTGCAACAAGTCTTGTAGGTGCATAGGGACAATGTAGGAGAGGATGGAGAGTTGGGAGGGGGAGGGAGGAGACAAGAGTGAGGAAGCAAGGGTTGCAGGCTACAAGAAGCTCTTCGTGTGAAGCCAAACATGATGGAGAGGACGTAACCGTGGGAGCTTGTAGTGGATGTACACCGCTTGTCGATGCAAGCTTAGAAGGTAAAGGAGAAGATGCAATGTCATTGTATGAAGCCAAGGTACAAGAAGAAATCTTAGAAGATAAAGGAGAAGACATAATGTCACCCTCAGAAATAATGTCAAAAGAGGTGATAACAAAAATAAGACTAGCAGTGGTAATAGATTTGAAAGGGTTATTGCTCGAGCGTTGTTTTTCGAAGTCAAACAAACATGTGAGCTTGCACAATGGGAAGCATTGGCTTGTTCTCCGTCCTGGGTGTTTAGAGTTTCTACAATGGTTGCTCGATCACTGCCATGTCGGCATTTGGTCCACTGGAGGAGAAAAGGGCATGGTGCAACACATGCTGGACACTTTGGAGCATCATGTTAATAGAAAGTTACATTTCTTCATGGTTTGGGGTGCGATGGCATGCCACAAGCATACAAAGAGTAGAATCATTCGACCAGATAGGATGAATGTGGAAGCGGAGTTTAAACCATTAATGAGAGTGTGGTGTTGTTTCAAAGAGGAATGCAAACCAGCAAGAACAGTGTTCATTAGGGTGTAGTTGGGCTGGTCGGTGTAGCTTCAGCTCCTATATGGAGGCCAATTTTGATTGTCTCATCACCCTAGAGGTCTTTAATGAGGAACCTATTTGCCCTTTCCTTGAGGATCCACCCACTGGAGATGCAGTTGTTGATGCATGAACTCGTGCAACTGGCTGTCCTCATATTGGGTGAGCAGCTGACTTGTGTCCAGTTACACATGAATTGCCACAGTGACATTGCGCGTTGTCCTTGCTCTCTTGGGCCTTACCTCCGTTTCTTCTTGCTCAGTCTATATTGGGCCAGTGGCGCATTTCTCTGCTAGTCCAAAGCCAACTTGTAGATGCTGACTCTTTAAGTAATAGAGGACCGGCATGTATAGAATGGGATTGGTGATAACATCCCCATGGGTGCCAAGATCTTCTTGCATTTGGTTGTAGAAGTAGTCATTCCAGTTTGTCTCTTGGAACTCCACCATGCGCAGCAATATATTGGGCACAATGGACTAATGAGACTTGATTGAGCCATTACAAGGCTCTTGCTGGTTGCTCCTCTTCGGGCTTGTGGATGGCTATGAACTGGAGGAGGCCCTTACACTTGTGGTCGTCGTAGTGAAAAACCATTTTGAGGGCATCGAGCATTTTCTTCTTCTTGGAGTATTTCTCCCCGACCACTGGAGGATCCTCGCACTATGTCCTGATTTATTTGGTAGTGGTGGGGATTGCCTGCTGCATCTTGCAAGATGCCAACATTGGTGTTGCTGTTGTATGCCTTGAGGAATTTTTTTAGCAGTGTCATGTCCAAGTGGCATGGGAGACAGGCAACTATTCTACCCAAAGTTGAGTGCCTCCACCATTGCTCTAGCCTAGAAAGTGGTGTATGCTATTGCTATTTGGTAGTGGAGGGTGTAGTTATTGCCCTAGTATGCATGGCATGAGTGTATCACGCAAGCATTTAGCTCTTAGAGCCATGCTTCTCCAAGTGGTGAGTGTGCTTGGGAGCACACGACCTTGTACTCACCGATGGTTGGCACCGGGGTGCGCTTTCATGTCCTTGAGGGCAGCGTGCTTGCTGTGGTTGGATCCTCTTGAGTGGCCTATCTGGTGGATGTCTCTTCGCCTTGCAAGTCTTACAAGGGTATCTTGACCGGCATGCGGATCATGGCAGACCGAGTGCTTTGGGAGTCCGATGGACCAATGGCCTCTGAGGTAGGGCGAGGGTGGAGTCCGAGGTTGGTTTTGAACTCAAACAAATTGTGTTCGGTATCCATTGAAAATAGTGATGGGAGTTGAGTGATAAGGGAGTCAGTGGATGAGGAAGAGCAAGAGGACATAAACTTGTTGTCTAGATTGTAGTGGAAGGGGGCAAGAAACTATCAAATTTCTAGGGAACTTTTGCAAGAGTTTTGAGGCAACTGCTATGTTGACAACCCGGTAGGGTAAGCTTGCTTATATAGACTTCCTATCCCCTCATCGACGGGATATGGGTATGGCAACGGTCGATGCTAAAAATCGATGGCGGCGGTCAGTGCTAAAAATTGATGGCGACAGTCGGTGAGATGTGGTGGTCGGCGGTCAATGAGATGTGGCCAAGGCCGCGACTGACATGATACAGAATAAAGACAGATGGTGCGATCTTGGAATGGCAACGAGTGGTGGTGGTGTCTTTCCTTGGCATTGATTGCTGGGATGTTGGTATCGCGAGAGTCGCTGGGATACTTCTAATGTGACAATCGGTGTGATTTGTAAATGGCAATGGCAATGGTCAGCAGGATGTTGGGATCCCAATGATTGGAGAGATACCATTATGGCGATGGCCCGGAGGGGTACTGACTATGTAAAAAGAGTGAAAGAAAGAGGGAGTGGTGTGTGAGGGGAAAAAAGTGTGAGTGTGTAGAGTGCACTTGTGTGGTGTGGTCGTGATAGTGAGGTCAGCATGCAAGATAATGAACAAATGCAAAAATGGATTCTAATCCTGGTGCTAACCAAGTTCGCAGTGTCCTAGTAAGAGGATCATTGTTGCTTTTCTTTTTTTTCGAGTTTGGGAGCAAATCTCTGCAGGTAGCACAGCCGGAAAGTGAAAGAGTGCATTGTCTCAGATTGCGACACCCTTCACGATGTGGCGAGAGGGCACTTTATGCTATGGGCAAGGGCAACGCCCTTGGTGAAATTATTTTTTTAATTCGATGCCATTTCGGGGCCCGTTGTGGTCACAGAAGTTTTTCGCATGCACTCAATAAAGTGCCCTATTTTTGCTATGCAACCACTATTCCGCAGGTCAGTGAAAAGTTATTGTAGAAATTACATCGTATGTCTGTGCGCAGAGATATTGGGAGTAACAGAATCATTATTATTTCCTATTGATGCATAATCATCACTAGGAAGTGACTGTGTGGTCAAATACCACTCTCATCAGTTTTGCAGATTTGCCCTTGTGAGGCAGAAGTTGTGTTTTTTTGCAGTGATAGAATATTTTGTAGTGTTCTATAATGGAGTCTGATGCTCTTTCACAAATTTTCACTGAAAATCTTGACAAGAACAACTTCCAAGCATGGAAGTTTAGAATGACAAATTTCCTTAAGGGAAAAGGCTATTGGGAGTTCATTACTGGAGCTGAACAAGAACTAGTTATTCCTAATGTTCCCAATCAACAAGAGTTGTAGGCATTTAAAAAGTTGGCATGAGAGAGCCAGAAAAGTTATGTATTGGCTGTCTCAGTATTTCAGATTCCTTTGATTGTGCATATTCAGGATCCGTAGGAGGCGTGGGATACTTTGACAAAATTGTATAGCACAAATACGCAAGCCAGGAAAATGCAGCTCAAGCAAGAGTTGCACAATGTGCAGAGAGAAAATATGAGCATCAATGACTACCACATGAAGGTGAAGAAGATTGTAGATGCACTTGCTTCCATTGGGTTGCCAGTGGAAGATGATGATCTAGTTTCTATGACCTTGAATGGTTTAGGAAAGGATTATGTACAATTCCAGACATTCATTGCCGTCCGTGAGAATTTTCCTGATTTTGAGGATTTGATTGCTCTTCTAATTTTTGAAGAGCATAGAAATGGTGGTGCATCTTCTTCAGGAGGAACTTCAAAAGAAGTTGTCTTCTACTCAAATGCTAGAAGAGGTAGAGGCAGAGGTAGAGCAGGCTGATTTGGAGGCCGTGGCAAAATCATAACATGTAGCAAATTTAAGAAAACCAGTCCTATGAAGGAGGATGTGGTAACTTTAGAGGCAGCGGGAGCCAAAGAGGCCATGGTGGATGTTAGAGAGGCCAAAATGCAAACAGTAATGTTGAATGCTACTGCTATGGTAAAATGGGTCATATGGTTAAAGACTATAATAAAAAGCAGAATGACATCATGACTAGAAAATTGCAGCAAGACATTTATGCATCCTCTAGTACACAGGGTGATGAAAAAAACGAGCATTTGTTTATGGTGCAGCACATGACCAATTCTGTGACAAGTGTAGAAGAAACCAATGATGTGTGGTATGTTGACTCAAGTGCATCAAACAACATGATAGGTCATGCAGAATGGATGCAGGATGCAACAAAAATGGAAAGACCAGGATTTGTGGAGACTGGTGATGATACTGCACATCCTATTGTGCAGATTGTTAAAAATTTTTTGTCTATGCAGTATGGAAAAAAGAAATGCATGTCTGATGTATATCATGTCCTAAATATCATCAAGAATCTAGTTTCTGTTGGTCAAGTGGTTGAGCAGGGCTTGCAGGTCAGACTTAATCCTCATGGATGCTTTGTTGAGGATTTGAAAAATAAAGTTCGCTTGATAGAAAAAGGGAAGAAGAAGGGCAAGATGTTTACATTGGCTGCGGACATGCTTGAATTGAGTGGAACAATGTTTGCACATGGGACCGACCTAGTTGCAGATATTGATATCTGGCATAAATGCATTGGTTATGTTAATGTATAGTGACTTAATCAATGCAGGCCCAAAATATTGTTGCAAGATTGCCTAAGTTCAAGGTTGCAGAAATGCATAAGGTATGTGAAGCCTGCCAATTTGGAAAACAGGCAAGGAAACCATTTCTTAGACATGTTCAAGAGAGTAAGAGGCCAATGGAATTAATCCACTCTGATGTGTGGACTACTAAAGCTGCATCTGTTGGAGGCTGTCATTATTTTGTCACTTTTATTAATGACTACAGCAGAAATGTTTGGGTGTATTTTATGAAAAAGAAAAGTGAAGTGTTTGGGCATTTCAAAGCTTTTAAAGCTATGGTTGAAAAAGAAACAGGCCTACAAATAAAATGCCTAAGGTCAGATGGAGGGGGAGAGTACCTCTCAAATGAGTTTGCAAGTTTCCTGCAGGAGCATGGCATAAAGCAGCAATATTCATGCAGTCATACCCCACAGCAAAATGGACTTGCAGAAAGGAAAAACATGCATATTGGAGAGGTATCTCATGCCATGCTCAATGAAAAAGACCTGACAGATTATTATTGGGCTGAAGCATTTGCTACAATAGTCTACATAAAGAACAAGACTCCCACTGCAGCAATACATGTCATGATGCCAGAGGAGAGGTATACTGGTAGGAAACCAGATATTTCTCATTTGAAAGTTTTTGGTTGCATTGCCTATGTTCATGTGCCAGATGAGTTGATATCCAGGCTAGATCCAAAAGCTGAGAAGTGCATCTTTATTGGTTATTCTCTGTAATAGAAAGGGTATAGATTATATAGCCCTTCTACTCGTAAGTTTACAGTGAGCAGAGATGTTGTTTTTTATGAGATGAGCAGCTGGTATAAACCAGTAAATGTGATTTATGATGTAGATGCACAAAATGGAGAGGCAGATTGAGATTAGGAGGATCGCCTCAAAGCAATGCAGATACTGGTATGCAAGTATCACAAAAAGGAAAAGAGAAAGTAGATCAGCCCATGGTTGATATGAATGCAAGTCACTCTTATGTGGATGGTGAATCCAATGGCTCAGAACAGAGCCTTAATGATGAGTTGGGTATTCCTTTTGTTGTTACACCTGGAGTAACAAAGACAAGGGATGTTTTGAGAGCACCTAGTAGTGAGCCTATTTTGTGCAGGTCTACTAGAGCTAGGTCTCCTGTGGATAGGCTAAAATATGATGGATTTACAGCCATTCACTATGCCTATATGGTCAAAGTGATACATGAACCAGAACCCACTTCTTTTGAGCAAGCCATGGGAAAAGAAAAATGGGAGAAAGCCATGGATGAAGAAATGGATGCCTTGGAAGCAAATGCTACATGGGAATTGGTGCCTTTGCCTAAAGACAAGAATGCAAGTGGCTACAAGTGGGTTTATAAGGTGAAGCACAATGCAGATGGTTCTGTGAATAGATACAAGGCAAGATTAGTTGTCAAGGGGTATGCATAGACATATGGCCTTGATTATAAAGAAACATTCAGTCTGGTTGCAAGGATGGCAACCATAAGAGCAGTCATTGCTATGGCTACATCAAAGGGCTGGTCTTTACATCAGATGGATGTAAAGAATGCTTTCTTGCATGGTGATTTGCAAGAAGAGGTCTATATGGAGTAGTTACCAGGTTATGTTCATGCTGTTCTCATCCTGAGTTTGTTTGCAAGTTGAAGAAAGCCTTTTATGGCTTGAAGCAAGCACCTAGAGCATGGTACGACAAGATAGGATAGTATCTTGTCACTATTGGCTTTCAGATTTCCAAGGCAGATTTCTCACTTTATGTGAGAAAAACAAAGAAAGGTATAATGATGCTTGTCATTTATGTTGATGATTTGATCATCATAGGTGATAGTGATGAAGATATCCTTCATGTGAAAATGCTATTGAAGCAGAAGTTTGAGATGAAGGATTTGGGAGAGCTGCGTTACTTCTTGGGCATTGAGGTGATTAGATCCACAAGTGGGATATGGCTCTTGTAGAGACAATATGGATTGGACATGCTGTCCAAATATGGGATGACAGGCTATAAGCCTATTTCAGTTCCTTTGGAGCAGAATGTGAAGTTGAGCACAGATGCACGTGAGCTTTTGGAAGACCCTACTATGTACATATGCATAGTAGGAAGTTTGATTTATATGACTATTACCAGGCCAGATTTGAGCTATGCTATTGGGTTGATAAGTCAGTTTATGCAGGCTCCAAGGAAACCGCATTTGGATGCCGCTAGATGCATATTGAGGTGTGTGAAGTCCACATTGCAGTATGGACTATTCCATGAGACTAGGGTTCAGATACAGTTGCATGGATACATTGATGCTGATTGGGCTGGTAGTATTGCTATTAGACGATCTACCAATGGATATGTGTTCTCTTTTGGGAGTGCTTTAGTCACTTGGAGCAACAAGAAACAGCCTACAATTGCCTTGTCAAGCAAAGAGGCTGAGTACAGGGGTGCAGTAATGGCTGCATGTGAGGTAGCTTGGTTGCATAAGCTACTTTATGATATGCATCAGTCTATAGATGGGCCAGCTGTCATTTATTGTGACAACATGAGCAGTATACAATTGGCAAATAACCCAGTCTATCATGCTAGAACAAATCACATTGAGGTGCATTATCACTATGTGTAGGAGAAGGTTCTAGTAGGTTTCATCGATCAAGTTTATGTCAGCACAGAGGATCAGGTAGCTGACATATTCACGAAGGCATTGGGTGCAGAGAAGCTGCACAAGTTCAGAGACCTGCTTGGTGTGTAGGAATTGGGATTGAGCTCGAGGAGGAGTGTTGAGATATCGAGCTCCACTCGTGATATGCCAGGGTGACCATTGTGCATTTATGTCACCGACTTGTTAGCAGTAGATGTAGTTGGTACACTGCCCATGAATAATAGCTAGATGATAGCTATCTTTATAGGGTTCACCTATTCTTTTCTACTTAGAGTTCTTTTGGCTTTCACAACAAAGAATAGGAAAATTGTTTTCAGCCTCCACCTTTGTGTATATTACCCCATTGTGTATGTGAGAAAGCTGCAAGTGAGACTCCTTCGTCTCCCACTCTCTTCACAGGGGGTACGTTTGCCATTACCTTCGAATGTTTGCCCCTAAAGAGAGGTTCTTGTGTAACTCTTTATGGAGGGCAATTCGGTTCCTACGGAGTTCCTCAACTGGTTGTGGTGATACTTGTGTTGAGTCGAACCACTCGTGGCACTAGTGCGTATTCCGTACCTTGAGGCTAGTCTACTTCGTTCTTTTTGTCATTGGCAGGTTCTTACAGTGCTGTATCTCGGGGAGACATAGGTTCTTGTGGTGCCACCATTGATGACTTTGTGGTTTTTATTGTCTATTTTTGGACCGAGGCCACTTTCTTGCCTTGGCCGCCCAAGTGGGTGGTGTTGATTGAACTATTGACGGTGTGTGGCGGGGGCGCGAGAGAGTGGTGCAGCTTTCTTCTTGTAATGGATGGGTTCGGAGGAGCCTTTTCTTGGGGCAATCGAAGCTGTCGTTGTTGCTTTGACATTCTCAGGGAGTCGGCTTCAATTGAAGTGATGTTGGGCACAGAGGATAGCATCTTGTACTTATAGCTCACAAATTTCTTGGGTGGAGGGTGGTGGCATAGTTTGAGTAGGCAATGGCATTGGTTTACCACTATGGCGAGCTTTCTTCTCTTTTTGAGCTGGGGCCTTAAGTGGGGTGCTAGTGGAGGTGGGGGCTTTCGGTCTGCCTTGTTGTGTAGTGTGATGCAAAAAATTGATATTTTTTATTTGGCATTGGTATTGTTTTATTCTATGTTTGATAAGAGTTTGAGTATCAAGTGATAGCCTAGCAACTCTCACTTATTTCTATTTTCTAAGATATTGTATGGGATTGAGAGGATGGCTGGAATGGATCATTGTAAATACCATGTGTATGAATGATAAATACCTTGGTATGGGGTGTTGAGAGTTCACGCTCAACATCATGTGATCAATGTGCATAGCACCATCACGTGATCATATGTGCATAGCACTAACCTTATAGAGTGCTATAAAGGAAAGGGTTAGATCCCCCTAACCCTAACCCTAAAAGGGTTTGTATATATTCTATTTTTTCAACTAATTCTAGTGTACAGTTAGTCATTTGTGGTGTGCTCTCTAGCTGTGCCCTCTCTCCTCATCTCCACTCTTCTCCTCTCCCCTCTTCATATTTTGTCATGGTATCAGAGCTCCCTTGTCTTCCATTGAGACATTGTGATTCTTGAGAGTGTGAGAGAGATTGTGAGATTGAGAGTTCTCTTGAGTGATTGTGAGATCCTTCCCTTCACTTCCATTGAGAGAAAATTCCGTCCATTTGGTGAGTTATTTCCGTTCATCTCCTTCAAGAGTTTGTGAGATATTTGATTCTTCTTCTTAAGAGAAATAGAGAGAAAGTTTCCATCCACTATTCTTGAGGTGTGAGAAAGAGAGAGATTTCTGTTTGAGAGAGAACGAGAGAGATTTATTTCCTTGAGAGTCTTTGAGAGAGAGATTTGTGAGAGTCTCTCGACTTGCTTCTACTCTAGCACTTCCTCTCCAATGCATACAAGCTTTCGAAGCCTTGCTCGCCATCAACAGCCTAGCTCTTGCTTCGATCGACTACTCCAACTAATACTCCAGAGGCTCTACTACACTCCAGAGACTCTGCAATAAGCACCGCTCAAAGACCATGCTCCAATGCCCTTCAGCGACTTTGCAACAACGACTCGGTTTATCCAAAGATAGCTTGTCCATCAACGACATCCTGTAGCGACCATCTACGAACAGCTATGCCCAATCCAACGAGCGGCTGCACATAAAGCTCCAAACAAATCCAAACGACTGGCATAATTCATATACGGCTACTCCATGTTCAGCAGTAGTCTCTCCAAATGCCTCTTCAAACGGATTCCCAACGACACACAACACTTGCAAATAACGCAACAAACGAGGGACCTCCACAGGAACGACGCTTCAGCCGACATTCAACACACTAGGCAGCGGGCGCATGCCAGCCTCTATAACAAGCTTCAGGCTCCCGACTGCTCCAAAGCGTACGACGAAGACCTCTCAGCAGCAGCCACCGACAACGACACAAGCCTACAACGACCGTAGCTAGCCTCTCCTCCACGGGCTCCCGGCTCCTGCCAGTCCACTGACAACCGCCCGCCTAGCTTCAGCTCCAAAGTGCTCCATCTCCATCGACTTTAAGACGCCACCTCCAAACGGCATCGACGAAAATCCGCAGGGAGACGGAATCTCGAAGATTCCGTCAGAATCTCCAAAAGATTCCGGTGGCTCACCTTGCAACACGTGGCAGATAGGACCTAACCAGGCTAAGGTACAGTCAACCCCTAGTTAGGTGGTTTGATCCCAATTGTGCCACATGGCAACGTCATCTTATCTGCCACATCAGCTGACACGTCATCACCGACTGCCACGTCATCATCGATTGCCACATCACCACCAACTGCCATGTCACTTGCCATGTCATCAGTGCCACGTCATCATTGCCATGTCATCAGGCCACGTCATCAGTGCCACCTCAGCACTGCCACCTCAGCAGTCCAGTGACCCCTGCAGGCACAGTCCCTTGCCAGGCACACTGTGCACACACTGCATGTGCACACTCCTGCCACCTCAGCACAGAGCTTCACTGGCACACCTCTTGCTAAGCACAGTGCCACATCATCACTGCATGTGACTCACAGTGACACATCATCATTGAGCACCATTTGCACTCCTTTTGCCCCTCCACCTAGATCAAGTCATATCTCTTGATCGAGGAAGAATTTGAGGGTGCTTCAAAAAGGAAAGTCGCTCGATTTTTCGTGCTCTACGTGCTCGTTACATCACGCACACATTTCGGCACAAGTTACACTCACATTTGAGCCTCGCCGACAAAACCACTTCCTTCACGCACATTTGCCTCTACATCGACGCATCTGACCCAACACTTAAAAAGAACAAAGGAAAAGGAATTATTTGCTGCTCTTTCATCGATCGACGGTTGGTTTAGATCTAGATCAGAGTAGACTAGATCGCCATAGAGGGGATGCTTTGAATTCCCCAAGTTGCCAATCTAAGCCATGCCCGAAATTCCCGACTAGTACCTACTCGGAGTCAGTCCATACGCTCACATCCGATTTCACATCATTACATTACCTGAAACCTTACGTTCATCAGTTCAGTGAGCAGACTTCAGAGTTCAGAGGCATTGCAGATTGATTCAGTGGGCAGATAGCACTTGATTTCACACACACATGCCACCATTGTAAAGCCTATTTGGCTATCTCACGGCATCGTGCACATCATTTTTCAGCCTTGTAAAGCCTCTTGGCATGGAGAAAAACAATACCAATGCCAAATTAAAAATATCAATTTTTGGAATCACAATACCCCTAGATCTTATTTACTGCAGTTCTAAGTTCTATCTTCACCGACGGTACAGAGATTTCACTTGGCATCTTCAGTGTATTTGCAGTTGATTCATACAGAGTTTTCCAGGACACTTTTTGAGTACATTGTTTGCACCATGTCGACTAGCAACCTCAACATGGAGGCATCTGCTAAGTTAGACAACTCCAATTACGGTACATGGAAATACCGAATGGAGACCATTCTTGTGCTTCAGGACAAATGGGAGTATGTCGATGGATTTATACCTAGACCATTGGCCGATCCAGCCACCAGTAGCTCTACTCCATCTGTTGTCACATCACCAGCAACGGGATCTACATCTACACAAACAGTTTTCGCACCAGTAGCAGATCCTGCCGAGCTCAAGCAGAATGGGATAAGAAAGACAAGTATGCCTATCACCTGATCAAGCAGAATGTGCAAGATGTCATGCTAGGACAACTCAACACAGTCAAGACATCAAAAGAAGCATGGGATATGTTCGCAGCTCTCTACGAGTCCAAGAACACATCCAGGATTCTCACCCTGAGAAACCAGATTAACCAGAGTTTCCGCAATAGCAATGAAACCGGTCATGCTTATGTACTCCGCATCAAAGACTACAACAATCAACTTGTAGCAGCAGGAGAGACTATGAATCCCGCAGAAATGGTTCAAGTAATCCTGAATGGACTAGGAGAAGGATATGAGAATCTAGTCCAGAGTATTGGCATCCAACGGCAAATTCCAACACTGGAAGAACTTCAGTCAGTTCTACTTGGTGAAGAACTCAGGACTCAAGCCATTCAAGCACGTAAAGGTCATTCTAATGATCAGGCATTCACAGCTTCAAATAGAAGCAGAGGCAAAGGCAGAAACAAAGGTAGATCATATCAGAAAAGTGGTCATCATCAACAAAGTCAAAATCAGCATCAGCATCAGCATCATCCTCAGCAACATCAGAATCAGCAAAGAGGAAATCATTCCAACCGAGGAAGATTTCAAGGACGAGGGAATGCATCCACCAATGTGTCAAACATTCAATGCAACTATTGTCACAAGTTTGGACACTATGAAAGAGATTGCCGCAAGAAGCAGTATGACCAAGGCGGTCAATCCCGAGGGAATTCCCGAGGAAGAGGAAATCATCGTGGTGGACATTCTAGTCACAGTCATTTTGCAAATGAACATGGAAATATGTTTCTTGCAAGTGAGGAATTGCATCAGACTGATACAATGCACCCAGACACTGATTTCAATCCCCAAGAGGATTTCAGTTATCAAGTCGACCAAGTGGAACAGGATCCTTGGTACATCGACAGCGGTGCATCATCTCATATGACAAACCATCAGGAATGGTTCACAGAAATGAAGCCATTAGAAGGTCAAAAGAATGTCATCTACACAGCAGACAATACACCGAATCCGGTTCAAGGGACAGGTGTTATCCCTATGAACAATTTCACTGGTACAAAAGGATTAGTCAAAGATGTGCTCTATGTTCCGAAGCTCAGCAAGAACCTTTTGTCAGTAGGTCAAATGACGGAACACAACTACAAAGTCATCTTCGACGGTGATGAATGCACTATCAGAGACAAATCCAAAAGAGGTCAGCTAGTAGCAAAAGGTGTCAAGGAAGGACGCTTATACAGGATGCTAGCTACAGTACCAGATAAGCATGCCATGTCAGCTCAAATGCAACAGATGCCACTATCTGCAAAATGGCACAAGAGATATGGTCATGTCAACTTCAAGTACTTGTTAGATCTCAGGAATCAAAATATGGCAATTGGGATTCCGAAGCTACAATTTCTTAGAAAGGTTTGTGAAGCATGCTGCTTCGGCAAACAAAAGCGAACCAACTTTGCAGAAGTACCTCTCGTGCACGAGGTATTCTTGATTTGATTCATACAGATGTATGGGGTTATGCCCAGACCCGCAGCATCAATGGTTCACTTTATTACTTGACCTTCATCGACGACTACAGTAGATATTGTTGGGTCTACTTTCTGAAAGAGAAATCTGAAGTGTTTGCCAGATTTCAAGAATTCAAAGCCATGGTAGAAAACCAAACAGGCAGAAAGATCAAGGTCATGAGATCAGACAGAGGAGGTGAATACATGTCTTCAGCCTTCATCAACTTTTGCAAAACTCACGGTATTCGAAGACAATTCACATATGTGCAGATACTCCTCAGCAAAATGCAATAGCTAAAAGGAAGAATGGGACTTTAGCAGACAGTGCTAGAGCAATGCTTAGTGAAAAGCATCTTCCGAATCAGTATTGGGCAGAAGCAATAGCTACAGCTAACTACTTGCTTAATCGGCTTCCTACCGAACCGATACAAGGTATGACTCCTTATGAAGCATTCACTGGACACAAGCCACGCATTGGGCATCTCCGCATATTTGGTTGCATAGCATATGCTCACATACATGATGATCATCGCAGGAAATTGTATGCGAAGTCACGCAAATGCATCATGGTTGGCTACAGTGAAGAAAGCAAAGCATACAAATTGTATGATCCCATCAACCGCAAAGTCATTATCTCCAGAGATGTAATCTTCGATGAGGAATCAGAATGGAAAACCTCACCTACACAGGAGATAAGGAAAGGAGAACAAGGTTTGCCATCTCAAGAAAAGTCTCTATGGCTTAAAGCAAGCACCCAGAAGTTGGTACAACAGAATTGACAAGTATTTTGCTGATCTGGGATACATGAAGTCCAATGTAGATCATACTCTCTACTACAAAGTTCAAGGGGAAGATATTACTATTGCACTTTTGTACGTAGATGATCTGATTGTGACAGGAAGCAAGGATAGCTTCATCAGAAAACTAAAACAAGACTTATCTGCAGAGTTCGACATGAAAGATCTTGGACTTATGCACTATTGTCTTGGAATTGAGTTCTGGAGAGATTCAGATAGCACATTCATGAGTCAGCTCAAGTATGTTGACAGTCTCCTGAAGAAGTTTCATATGGCAGATTGCAAGATTGTAGCCACTCCCATGGAACAGAGTTTGAAACTTACTAAAGATTCAGAAAAGCCTACAGTCAATGACAGATACTATAGGCAACTCATTGGATCTCTTATATATCTGACAATCACACGGCCAGATATTTGTTATGCAGTAAGCTCACTAGCACAGTTTATGGCAACAGTCTCACTGGAATGCAGCCAAAAGAGTCTTGAGATACATCAGAGGTACAAGACAATTTGGGATAGAATACAGAGGAAGTCATCCACGGTTGCATGGATACTGTGATAGTGACTATGCTGGAGATCATGAGACCAGGAGATCGACACAGGGATATGCATTTTTCCTTGGTCAAGGTGCTATATCATGGTTGTCAAAACAAATAGCCAACTGTTTCTTTGTCTTCAACTGAAGCAGAATATAGGGCACTCACTACAGGTGCATGTGAAGCTATATGGCTCAGAAGACTATTGTCAGAAACAGATTACTTTGATGAATCAAAGCCAACAACAATATACTGTGATAATCAATCGGCTCAAGCATTGGCCAAAAATCCAGTATATCACTCCAGAACAAAGCACATTGATGTCAGAGAGCACTTCATCAGAGAAAGAGTGTTACTTGGTGACATCACACTGCAGCATTGTGATAGCAAAGAAAATGTTGCAGACATCTTTACCAAACCACTCGGTAAAGAGCTATTCGAGAAACACCGACTAGCTCTTGGTTTGATGCAGAGGAAGGACATTCCCATTAAAGGGGTGTGATGGAATGTAATGCTCAGTCCTTCTTCGATTCCCCAGAATCATCATCTTGAGGGAAGGCCTACTTCATGATGTTGATCTTGAGGGAAGGTGTTGAGAGTTCACGCTCAACATCATGTGATCATGTGTGCATAGCACCATCACGTGATCATATGTGCATAGCACTAACCTTATAGAGTGCTATAAAGGAAAGGGTTAGATCCCCTAACCCTAACCCTAAAAGGGTTTGTATATATTCTATTTTTTCAACTAATTCTAGTGTGTACAGTTAGTCATTTGTGGTGTGCTCTCTAGCTGTGCCCTCTCTCCTCATCTCCACTCTTCTCCTCTCCCCTCTTCATATTTTGTCATGGGGTGAGTTATTTGTGTATGGGATATTATGGGGTTTTTAGAAAATAGGAAGAGTGAGTCATATAAAGATGTGGGCTCATGTTCATGTGTTCCAATAATATAAGAGAGGCCACATGCCAAGCATGTGGAGGAGTGTGGAGTCAAGAGGAATCCTTCTAGAATTCCTAGGTGGAATAAGGAGGATGTGGACATATGGAAAAGAGAAGGTCCCTATGGGCTCCATGTGGAGAGACTCTTAATATTTTAAGAGTCTTGAGCATCTTTGATGGGACACATGGTAAGAGGAGCCAAAAAGGACATAAATTAAGACATATGGGCTTATGTGATTGATGGGGAAAGGAATCTACAAGAACAATTGTAAATGGGTGAAGGAGGGTGACAAAATCTCTATAAAAGGAGCCCTCCTCTCCCTTGTTCATCATCTCTTCCACCATTAGGCCTCATGTTTCTGTAGCTCTAGTCTCCTCAAGCCTCTTCCATGAGCCTTCTCTCCCTCTTGTAGTCCATCTCTCTCTAGTTCATTCTCTCTCTATGAATGGTCTTGGAGCTTCTGCTCCCTCTTGTATGTATGAAACCTCTTCTTCTCCCTTGTGTTTGTAGTATTTTGAGTTGCATTAGAGTGCAGTCTCACTCTATTGGTAATGAAGGTCACCTCAGGTTCTCTCTTTTGAGTGTTTCTGCCCTTTTTCCATTGCTTTCTCTTCCAAAGTGCTCAAAAGTGTTGTCTATTCGGCTGCTCATTGCACATACATGGTTTATCTATTTCCCAAGCCACAAAGGGGGCTCTTCCTTCCCTCCTAGGCAACCTCTATGGCACTTGGATCGTTGATGAAGTCTAAGAATGGAGGTAGTATTCTCCCAAGTCGGCACCAGTAGAAGGAGTAGGTGTTTTTCATGATAGTTTGACCCCCTATCAATATTTTGCTCATAACTTTTTGCTTGGTGGTCTGATTTGAAAGAAAATTATATCAGCACAAAGCTCTCTTCAAGGAGCATAATCCTAGGTCTTGAGTTATTGTAATAGATTTTAGACCAAAAATTTATGATTCTCTATGTGTGACTTTCTTTTTTAGACACTTTTTACCCCTGTCTAGTAAATTGCCCATATCTTTCTGACCGCTTCTCTATTTCTTATGAAACTTATATCAGAGAAAAGCTCATTTCAAGGCGCATCTAGATATGTATTTGAATATTTTATATAATGTCCTTACTAAAAGTTATGGGTCTCTATGTCTTATGATAGCTTGGAGAGTGTTTTGAGCTAAGTGTAAAGGTGTCTATGAAGGAGGTGCAATGTTTCCTCGGAACCTACCCATCCGACCCGATCAGCCCCTTCAAACTCCTTGACATACATCAGTTCATGTCATGTTGAGCCATAAGATCTTCTTTCAACAATGTATCGCTCTTCTCTTTGGCACAGACCAGCTTGCTGAGATTATGGCCTCTGCTGATCCTTTCCTTCTCCCTATGCTTGAGTACATCACTTGGGATGTGACCATCTTCATCCTCATATAAGGGAGGATAGTATGGTGTGGTATCTTGGTATAAAATCTTCTTTTTTAATGTCCCCTTCCCAGTGATGAATATCTCTATCACACAGTTCGCAAGCAGTAGGAAGTGAAGAGGTGCATGAAGTTTATTACCCCCAACTTCATGTCACAGTAGCTTCATTATCGTGGATCGACGAGGTCGGAGCTAACGATGGGGGGCTTGGTCCACATAGCAGAATTGCTACTATTTTGCCACCATTGGTGAGCGAAGCAGTTGGGGCATGCCAGTTGATTTTATAGTTGAGGGCATACTTGAGGGGTCCACCTTGTGTAAGCCATGTATACAATGTGCATTCAAAAGGTATTTTTAAAACCCCTTTGTAACCCCTTTCTCCCTATTTTATATACCCCTACTGTGATTTTTGGGTCAATAATTATATCCCTTCTACAAATGTGAAATTTGAAGAGCATTTATTTTTTGCCCTCCTCTTGTATATTTTAGTGTAAGTTGAAGAAGGGACACCACATATGAGAAGCTATGTTGTGCAACCAATAAAGGCACTTTATTTTTAATATCACAAGCACACGCGCACGTGCGCACACACACTTGCACAATGGAGCTTGTTAACAAAAATGATTTACGTTCCTTTTACACATGCATGCACTTTGTTTGCTTACCACACTTAAGCCTACGTCTCTCACTAGAACACGACTAGAGGTTCTAAGCTACACATATACTACAACCAACAATCCCAATATATCTGTAGGTGACAAAAAGCCTCGGAACCCTGCAAACATAGAATACCTAGCTCTTCCTACGAAAGCAGTAGGAAAGAGCTAACACTAAAACACAAGGACATGGAGACGATGGATGACTTGATAAGAAAATGTGGGAGGCAAGCTGGTGGCCTATAAGGAAGGAACAGTATGCTCAATGGTTGAGAGGATGTATGATAGGTAAGGAAACCATTTCCTAGGCATGTTCAAGAGAGTAAAAAGCCATTGGAATTAATCCACTCTGATGTGTGGACTACTAAAGCTGCATCTATTGGAGGCTGTCACTATTTTGTCACATTTATTGATGACTTCAGCAGAAAACTTTGGGTGTATTTTATGAAAAAGAAAAGTGAAGTGTTTGGGCACTTCAAAGCTTTTAAAGCTATGGTTGAAAAAGAAATAGGCTTGCAAATAAAATGCCTAAGGTCAGATGGAGGGGGAGATTACCTCTCAAATGAGTTTGCAAGGTTCCTGCAGGAGCATGGCATAAAGCAACAATATTCATGCAGTCATACCCCACAGCAAAATGGACTTATAGAAAGGAAAAACAGGCATATTGGAGAGGTATCTCGGGCCATGCTAAATGAAAAAGATCTACCAGAGATTATTATTGGGCTGAAGCAGTTGCTACAGTAGTTTACATAATGAACAGGACTCCCACTGCAGCAATACATGGCATGACGCCAGAGGAGATGTATACTGGTAGAAAACTAGACATTTCTCATTTAAAAATTTTTTATTGCATTGCCTATGTCCATGTGCCAGATGATTTGAGGTCCAAGTTGGATCCAAAAGCTGAGAAGTGCGTCTTTATTGGTTATTCTCTGCAGCAGAAAGGGTATAGATGCTATAACCCTTCTACTCGTAAGTTTACAGTGAGCAGAGATGTTGTTTTTGATGAGATAAGCAGCTGGTATAAACCAGTAAATGTGATGATTGATGTAGATGGACAAAATGGTAATGTTGCACAGAATTCACAGCAGCAATCACAAAATATCAGTGGACCTGCAGTGTCCTCTAGCAGTGGTTCACATACTTTGCCATGGACAGGCAGATTGAGATCAGCAGAATCTCCTCAAAGCAATGCAGATAGTGGTACGTAGGTATCACGAAAAGGAAAAGACAAGGTAGATCAGCCCATGTTTGATGTGAATGCAAGTCACTCTTATGTGGATGGTGAATCCAGTGGCTCAGAACAGAGCATTGATGATGAGTTGGGTATTCCTTTTGTTGTTACACCTGGAGTAAGAGAGACCAGGGATGTTTTGAGAGCACCTGGAAGTGAGCCTATTTTGCGCAGGTCTACCAGGGTTAGGTATCCTGTGGATAGGCTGAAATATGATGGATTTACAGCCATTCACTATGCCTATATGGTCAAAGTGATATAGGAACTAGAACCCACTTCTTTTGAGCAAGCCATGGGAAATGAAAAATGGGAGAAAGCCATGGATGAAGAAATGGATGCCTTGGAAGCAAATGCTACATGGGAATTGGTGCCTTTGCCTAAAGACAAGAATGCAATTGGATGTAAGTGGGTTTATAAGATCAAGCACAATGTAGATGGTTCTGTGAATAGATACAGGGCAAGATTAGTTGTCAAGGGGTATGCACAGACATATGGCATTGATTATGAAGAAACTTTTAGTCCGGTTACAAGAATGGCAACTGTAAGAGCAGCCATTGCTATGGCTGCATCAAAGGGATGGTCCTTACATCAGATGGATGTAAAGAATGCCTTCTTGCATGGTGATTTGCAAGAAGAGGTCTTTATGGAGCAGCTAGCAGGTTATGTTCATGCTATTCATCCTGAGTTTGTTTGCAGGTTGAAGAAAGCCTTGTATGGCTTGAAGCAAGCACCTAGAGCATGGTCTGACAAGATAGGATAGTATCTTGTCACTATTGGCTTTCAGATTTCCAAGGCAGATTTCTCACTCTATGTGAGAAAAACCGAGAAAGGGATAATGTTGCTTGTCATTTATGTTGATGATTTGATCATCACAGGTGATAGTGATGAAGATATCCTTCATGTGAAAATGCTATTGAAGCAAAAGTTTGAGATGAAGGATTTGGGAGAGCTGCGTTATTTCTTGGGCATTGAGGTGATTAGATCACCAAGTGGGATACAACTCTTGTAGAGGCAGTATGGATTAGACATGCTATATGGGATGATAGGCTGTAAGCCTATTTCAGTTTCTTTGGAGCAGAATGTGAAGCTGAGCACAGATGCAGGTGAGCTTTTGGAAGACCCTACTATGTACAGACGCATAGTAGGAAGTTTGATTTATATGACTATTACCAGGCCAGATCTAAGCTATGCTGTTGGATTGGTAAGTCAGTTTATGCATGCTCCAAGGAAACCGCATTTGGATGTGGCTAGACGCATACTCAGGTATGTGAAGTCCACATTGTAGTATGGACTATTTTATGAGGCTGGGGTTCAGATACAGTTGCATGGATACACTAATGCTGATTGGGCTAGTAGTATTTCTGATAGACGATCTACCAGTGGATATGTGTTCTCTTTTGGGAGTGTTGTAGTCACTTGGAGCATCAAGAAACAACCTACAGTTGCCTTGTTGAGCACAGAGGCTGAGTACAGGGGTGCAACAATGGCTACATGTGAGGTAGCTTGGTTGCGTAAGCTACTCTATTATATGCATCAGTCTATAGATGGGCCAGTTGTCATTTATTGTGACAACATGAGCAGTATACACTTGGCAAATAACCTAGTCTATCATGCTAGAACAAAGCACATTGAGGTGCATTATCACTATGTGCGGGAGAAGGTTTTACTAGGTCTTATTGATCTAGTTTATTTCAGCACAGAGGATCAGGTAGCTGACATATTCATGAAAGCATTGGGCGCAGAGAAGCTGCGCAAGTTCAGAGACCTGCTTAGTATGCACGAATTGGGATTGAGCTCGAGGGGGAGTGTTGAGATATCGAGCTCCACTCGTGATATGCCAGGGTGACCGTTGTGCATTTATGTCACCGACTTGTTAGCTGCAGACGTGGTTGGTACACCGCCCACGAATAATAGCTAGATGATAGCTATCCTTATCTACTCTAGTTTGTGGCTCAGTTAGTATGCCACCTTAGTTTGAGACCCACATATAGGGTTCTTCTATTTCTTTGTACTAGAGTTCTTTTGGCTTTCACAACTAAGAAGAGGAAAACTGTTTTCAGCCTCCACGTTTGTGTGTATTCCCCCATTGTGTATGTGAGAAAGCTGCAAGTGAGACTCCTTCCCTCTCTCCCACTATCTTCACACAATCTTCGTGATGACATGTAATCTGTCCATCCATTGATATCTGTGCATTGATACCCAACTGATGCAATCTACCCACTAAAAACTATTCCACTGATATCCATTTATGCAGCCCACTGATACTCATTAAATAGTGAAAGGTTGGGACGGTCGGGTTTATTACAAGGCACTTCATATGACAATAAATGTAAAAAATAGCCTAGAAGGCTTTACAAGGTTTTTTATGACAATAAATGAGCTTAAATATTTGTACAAATACAATAAAAATAACCAATAAAGATTTACAATGAAATAAAATGACTACTATAATCATTAAGCTTCAATATGCCCCATGACATGTAATCTATCCACTGATATCTTCTATCTGCTCATGCAATCTGCCCACTAATAAACTTCTTGGTAAATGGTAAAAGGTCTTATTTAATACCATGTTATGAGTGTGAAACTGCATGTGAGTGAAGGGACTGACAACGATTAGGAACTAGTTAGAAAAATTTGAGCATGGCTTCGATTGGCAACTTGGAGAATTGTCTCTCCTCTAGGGCAATCTAATCTATGCTAAACTATGCTAAACCAATTGTCGAAGCGAAGAAAAGCAATAAATAATTTCTTTTTCTGTGTTCATTTTAATGTGCTGGGGTTTAAGAGGCTTAAATATGCAAAAGAAGGGGTTTTGATGTAGAGGCTAAACCTGCATGTGAGAGAAATGAAGAACAAGTATCTAAAGAAAAGTTAACATTTTTCAATTTAAAAGATGAATATATATATAAATATTATCTCATCTTCAAAACAAACCATAAATTCACTCTTTTATAATTTTTTAAAAGTATAATATAAAACATGTAAATATATAAAACTCTCTCTTTCCTC